>NC_057401.1:32898111-33250880 GCF_019320065.1 Cervus canadensis | reverse complement strand
TTGATGTTTTATGAAATTGTTAAGTGAAATAGTGCAGGGAAAGAAAAAGTAAATGATTCAAATAGCAAATTGCGTGGTTATTTCCTAAATATTTAGATAAGATAGAACATTCCTTCCGAAGTGTTAAAATAAATCCCTATTTGTTCTAATTGCAACTTTGTGATTTGATGAAAGGCAGGAATGATTAGCCAATTTTATAGGAGGGAAAACACTGAATATGGAAATTCCCAGAAAACCTTGGCCCAGTTATTCACTGCTTATTAATACTGCTTCCTACAATCACTGAATCATATTGTCCATTGGCTGATTCATTCTTTTATTTCTATTAGGCAAATATCTATCAAGCACTTTCTACATGCCAGGCACTGTTCCAGATGTTAGGGACAGAGAAGTGAGCAGAGAAGACCAAAAGCCTTGCCTTTGTGAAGCTGCTAAAATAAATAAATAAACTACTTACTATATTATACGGTGGTACATACTACAGAGCAAATTAAAACAGGAAAGCAGGATGGGGAGTAGGGTTACAACTTTAATGAGAATGGTGATAAGCAAGGTGCTCCCTGATCATATGACTCTTGAGTCAGAGCTTGAAAGAGATGAGGGAGCGAGCCATATGGGAAACTGGAGAACAACACTGGCAAAGACTCAGTAGAAGTGTGTTAGTCGCTTAGTCGAGTCCGACTCTTTGCGATCCCATGAACTGTAGTCCATCAAGTTCCACTGTCCATGGAATTCTCCAGGTAAGAATACTGGAGTGGGTAGCCATTCTCTTCTCCAGGGGATCTTTCCAACTCAGGGATCGAACCCAGGCCTCCCACATTGCAGGCAGATTCTCTACCATTTGAACTATTCAGTAGAAGGATACAAACAAATTTAGGAACAAATTTGTAATGGAGTAATGGAGGCAGGGGGCATGTCAGGAGGTGCAGAATCTGGCAGGCCATTCCAATGACTTTGACTTTGAATGGAACTAAGTTGCAAGGGTATTTGGAAGTTTCTAAACAGAGCAATGATATGATCCAACTTAAGTTTCATTGGGATCACTCTGTCCTGGGTGGAGAATAGAAACTGGGGACCAAGGACTGAAGCAGGAAGCCAGATAGAAAACTATTGGAATAATTTACTCAAAGCTCTAGCAGAGGAGATTGTGAGAAGCAGCAAGGGCCGACAGACTTGGCTGCGTATTCTGTATGAGATCTGTGAAGGAAAGAGAAGAGCTGAGAAATGACTCCAGGGTTTTTGGCCTGAAAAACTGGAAGGGTTGAGTGGACACCATTATCTGAAAAATGCAATGTCTTTGGCCCTGAAATAAAGCTGCAAATTCAATCAATGGTAAAATCTTTTTTTTTGCACTATACTCATTTGCAATGTGTAAATTTAATTTGAGCAAGGGCTGACATAATATCTACCATTGCTTTTTCTGGAAATAATAGATGGTCTAAAGAAATAAATCATATGAACAAGACTCCAGAAAAGACTCTTTGGACAGGAGTATGTTTCAAAATTTAGCAAACAGATTTTTAAGCAAGAATATTCTCCTGGATCCATTTCAGGCTTAAAGATAATGGACAGGGTGGCCCCCAGGTTTGGGTGTTTTTAAAAGTCTCCCTAAGTGATTCCATCCACCAGCCCACTCCTTCTCCTTACCACCCCTTCCCTCTCATCTGATGAGAATGATTGTATTCTGTGAAGCTAGTTGATATTTTAAATATGTGCAAAGCAACTTGCAAAGGGTTTGTGTATTATAAACCATACACCAGTTATGTTTTTGCATTCCTTAAAGTGGGTTCCTTCAGGAGCTCTGTCTACATATCGGAATTACAGTGCTCCAAGCACCTTTGAAATCATTTTATTACCATCCATAGACTTAATGGTGTCTGCTGAGGCTGAGAGACTAATGAATGTTTACTGGAACTCTGTGCTAAGAAACGCTTTGAGGGTGCTTCTGAGGCTAATAGAGAGTCAACTGATTGAGTTACTTGGCATGCATCACATATCTGCCATCCCAACTTTTTCTGATCTCTCATCTGAATCACTGAATTTCTACTGTACATGAAGGTCAATTTCCTTGAAAGAGCCTTTCTGTTGTTTTTGTTTCTTCCATTCATTTTATTTTTAAAAAAATTTATGATTTGGCATAAAGTGGAAACAATGAAATAAAAATTATATTTTATAGACTACAGTGCATTTACAGCTAAAACTATGATCCACAAAACCAGGCGTAAAGAATTTGTGCTTTCTATCTCCAAGGCCGTGGAATGTAAAGGAAAGGGCTGAATAGCAGCTGCAAACAATTACTAAGCATTTTCAATGGTCTTGCAAAATGCCATGAATTCACAGCACCCCACCAGAAACCTGGACTGCACCCCTCTGAAATAGCTCCCTGTCATTGGCCAAACACATATCCTGCCCCTCCTTGGCGGGGTCTCCCCATCAGACTTTACAGAGGCTCTGTCTCCTGACACCTTGAAATAAAAAGCCCCTCTCTCTTTTTTGTCTCGAACTCCTTCTCCTTGCCTAGCTTTCATCCTGTCTTCCAAAACGTATATCTTACAATTTCTTTAGTTTCAGCACATCACAATTCACCAACGCAGACATGGGCCACTGGAGAACCACAATGCACCCTGCACATGCAGAGGGAAACTTTCCTTTCGTCCTGTCCAACACGAGTGAGCTAATCGTGAAAGGCTGCCCGTATGAACTTTCTTATGACTGCACTGGGGATTCCTGAGTTTTAGTTGAGAAGAAGAGAGACTTGTCTGAAAAAACTTAACTCCTTAGACTGACATGTGAAATCCACAACATAAAATGCAACTAGAATGTGCATGGTAAATTCTGGTAGCATAGCCAACTTTTGTCCAGAGAGAAAATACACCGTGGGTGATGGTAGGAGATATAGGAGTTAGAGGTTGAAAGAAACTTCAGGGACTTAACTGAAGATCTAGATGGAAAGACTCGATGAACTGATCCATTTCAGACCTCTTTGTAACTCTTAACCCAGACTCTGAGGACTTGTGCCTCAGGTCACATCACAGAAACTGGAGGTTAGCACTTAAGGACTCACCTGATCTTTTGTTAACAATTTACCTTTCTGCCATGGCCACAGTGAAAGAATAACTTTGCAGTGTAGTTATTCAACCCAACTGAGCCAGGATCTGGATAAACTGAAAACCGACAGAGGCTTTAGAAAAGACACTTTGATCTTTTTTTCCATAGTTTAAAGGAGTAAATAACTGGATGGACTGTAAGCAGTTTTCTGACTACCATATATTCAGGTGTCCTACGTGTAGGAAATAGGTCAGATAAGGGCTGAGTTTGTTGATTCTCAGAAGGAAAGGCTAACTTTGTACTCTAGTCCAGGGGTCCCAAACCCCACGGCAGGATCATCTCCTATATGTGTTGGGTGACCAGCAGTCTGCATAGAATGATGAATCCATTCTCACATCAAGATTTTGGGTAATGAATGACCTCTGCGTTTTTTGTTTTCAAGCAGTTCACATTTTTAAATTTAATAGGCTGTCCTTGTAAGGAGAAAACAAACATCATAAACATCTGCCCTATGATTGTAGACGTTATAAAGATCGACAGGAAGGGGACCAAAAAAATAATTGGAGAAATATAAGTGGACCCTGCCAAAAACCAGAACTGTTTAAGCTCAAGTAACTCAGGCTGAGGATACTGTGTTATTACTGAAAGAAACTGAAGTCATAAACATATATTTCCCCAAGAAAATAAAGTAAAATTTTTTTAAAGGAATGTTTTTGGCTCATAGTTTGCCTTAATTCTGGGAAAACAACTATGCTCCTAAGTTTAGAATTTAGTTTCCTAATTTTGGAATCTTCCTACATCAGACTTTGACTCCCAAGTGTCATCGCCATTCCAACCAAGTGTTTGACTCCTCAGTATAGATTCTAATTTTCAGACATCAATCAGCTAGTTTTTTTCAGAATATTTTCTTTCTTTTAAACTTTAAATTCTTCAATTATGAGATATGAAGTATAGTCAGAAAAAAACAGAAAAATTTAAAACTAGGGTTTAGCAGAGAGGTGATAAAGAGAATATTCATGCCACTATCACCCAGAACAGAAATGTAAAACATAACTTCACCTGAAAACACTTTCCACTGTGTTTTCCTCATCATAATATCCTCTGTCATTCACCATAATAAATTTTATGATATTCCTTTCTTTGATTTTCTTTATAGTTTTGCTAAATTATATGCATCCTTAAATAATATAGTCTTGTTTGTCCTCTTTTTGAACTTTATATCAAGAGAACCATACTATATTCATTTACTCAATATTGTGATTTATTCATATTGGTTAGTTAGTTTTTTCATTTGCTTTTCAGAATAGTATTTCAGTGTATAAAGACAACCTGTGCTACTATTGGTCAACATTCGTGTTGTTTCCAGTTTGGGGCCATTATGAACATGATATGAGCATTCTTGTTCTTGTGTCCTGGAATACAGGTCACACATTTCTATAAGGTATATGCCTTGGATATAGTGCTACATCATAGGCTTCAACTTTCCTATATGATATTGAGCTGCTTTCCAGAGTTATACAAATTTATCTTCCCACCTACAGTGCATGAATATTTCTCTTGTTCCACATCTTCCCCATCACTTGAACTTTCTAGCTTTGCTCATTTATGTATTCCTTATCATAGTTTTAATTTGAACTTTCCTGGCTACCAAAGACGATGAGCATCCTTTCATATGTTTATTGCCAAAGCAGTTGCCCTTTTCCTGTGATATGCCTCTTCAAGTCTTTTAATCATTTTTTCTATAAGATTGCTCTTTTTTACTTACTGATTTGTAGTTCTTTATATATTTTGAAATTTAGTGCTTTGTCAGAGTTTTTATATATATTATAAAGTTATACATATGTACATTATATATATGTAAAGGTCTCTCAGTGCACTAGAATATATATTCTATTTATTCATTTTATGCATATATATATATAATTTATATTTTATATTTACATAATCTCCAAGCTTTTCTTCAGTGAGCTTTAAGAATAAGAGGGTGGGATGTGCACTAATATAATGATTGGCATGGATTTAGAAGACAAAAGAGTGTTTAAATCTACACTAGCTTGAAGTTAGTATTGTATTACTTTCTTATTTACTATTGTATTATCAAATTCAGAGTATATAAAATCAATAGCAGAATATATTGGGCATCAAAAGAACAAAACAAGATTCTAAACCTAGAAAGCACCCTAGAGGTAAATATAGACCATCAAAAAATCCATGATGCTGGTTTAAAAATATAGATTAGCTGTGGTTCATGAAGTGCCCAAGAACTCATGGTCATAAATCATACATAGGACTTGACTCCTCCTTCAGTGCTCTAAAGAATTGTTAAGTGTTATGAAGAAATTGTCCCACAATTCCAGTTAGCATAGGTCTCCTCTTTGAGGCTTGCTCCCTGAAAACAGTTTTTAGTATTTAAAAAAAAAATCAGAGTCTTAAGTAGATGATAGCAAATTTAGTTGTTCTCTTACTTCTTCTTTAAAACAGGAAATACTCGGGGAGCAAATGTCCCTTATTTATTTCCTACAGAATGCTGGTTTTTCAAGCTTTCCGGATCAGGCTTCCTGCCTAGAGGGCTGGATCTTAAGTCCAGAAATCTGCACTGTCACTCAGATGCAGAATCCATCTGTGGTTGACGGCTGCTGGGAGGCCCAATGCCTCTGACCTATACAAGCATCATCCCTTCTTGACTCACAGAGCTCCAGGCAGCGTGTTTATTCAGGACTTTGGCATTTATGTTTGCTTGGCACATTCAGTTCAATGGAATCTTTAATGGCCACTCTGACTAGTCAGTGCCAATTCCAAAGCTGGGCCTCAAAGGAGAGAAGTAGGAAAATAGGACTAGAACTTGGTAGGAAGGAAGAAGACAGCTCACAAAAACTGCAATTAAAAATTTTTTTTTCATGTTACTCTTTCAGGAGTTATTCTGTTTTCTTGATAGCATCAATAGAAACATTTATAGCCTTATGTTTGAGTCTTTACAAACTGTATTTTATATGACACTAAAAATTAAATAGAGCAATAAAACTAATTTTAAACTTGCTGTATCCCCCTAGAGCAGAAAAAGGATGTGGTAATGTATAAGTGAAGCCCAAGCTGACTGTGACAAAATAATAGAGCAGTGTCATTTTAAAAAGCAAACTCTCTATTGGGATATATAAACAGACATAAACTGGCAGTTCTCTAAGTGTGGTCTGATGACTACTGGTGGCCCTTTAAGATCCTCCAGGTGGCCTTTGGGCTTGTCTCATAATTTTGATACTTAAGTACAACCGACTTTTATACTTTCTCTGTAGTCTAGAATAAATAGGTTTATAACTCTCATTAATGTCTCTTTAAAAACAGCATCTCTGAATCATTTTGGTTAGGATATGTGGTCTCTGATGCCCTGTGTCAAAAGGAAATGGTCTGTGGGCCAGAAATACATAAGATGCCCTGGAATCACATGGATGGACACTTTAGGTAAGCTAACACTTATTGCATGCTGAATATATGAGAGGAATTGCACCAGGCGGTTCTAAAATATGATTTATATGCCCCCAACTACTCACTGCCCTATCCTAAATGCAGGATGGAAAGGAATGAGATCTAGAAGGGTTAGGAGTGTAGACTTTAATTCTTTTATAATCTTCTGAGAGTTCACGTTTCTTCCAGAAAGTGTGCATTTATTACTTATAAAATATTTTAAAAATATAATGCTATCTAAAGTTAATCAAGTGTTTAGCCCGTGACAGCACTAGTCTAAAGCCTTAACTATATTAACTAATTTATTCTAATTTTAAAGAATACTAAGTCTGGTGTATTATTTCCCCTATTTTATAGTTGAGGAGGGCTTCTCAGGTGGCTCAGTGGTAAAGAATCCGCCTGCCAATTCAAGAGCTGCAGAAGATGCAGGCTTGATTCTTCGGCAGGGAAGATCCCCTGGAGGAGGAAATGGGAACCCAGCTGAGGAAACTGAGGTACATGAGCTTTTCTTAGGGTCACACAATTAATAACCAATGGAGTCAAGAGTTTAACCTCAAAGGTCTTGACTGTAGAGTCCCACACCCAACTGATACTTTGTATTGGTTCTCTAAGGATTTTATAATGGGGGGAGAGGGGGATAATTAGCAACACAGAAATTTAAGAAATAACAAGAAATATAAAAGTCTACCAAACAGATCACCAGCCCAGGTTGAATGCATGAGACAAGTGCTTGGGGCTGGTGCACTGGGAAGACCCAGAGGGATGGGAAGGGGAGGGAGGTGGGAGGGGGAATCAGGATGGGGAACACATGTAAATCAATGGTTGATTCATGTCAATGTATGGCAAAAACCACTACAATATTGTAAAGTAATTAGCCTCCAACTAATAAAAATAAATGAAAAAATAAATAAATAAAAAATAAATAAAAGTCTACCATTCTGTGAGCCACAACTACCGAGCTCACTTGCTACAACTACTGAAGCCTGTACATTTTAGGGCCCATGAACCATGACTAAAGAACCCCTGTACTGCAACTACTGAAGCCTGCAAGCCCTAGGGCCAGCAAGCTACAACTACTGAGCCCGTGTGCTGCAACTCCTGAAGCTCCTGCATCTAGAGCCTGTGTTCCAGAGCAAGAGAGGCCACAATCGGAAGCCTGCACATTGCAACCACTGAGTAGCCCCAGCCCTCTGCAACTAGGGAAAGTCTATGTGCAGCAACGAAGAAAACCTAGCACAACCAAAAACAAAAAGACACATAATAATTAATTTTTTTAAAAGTCTACCATAATCAGCATTGGGTTCAGGGATGTTTTTGCAGATTCTGGATGGTGATTCTGGTGATAGAGAACCACTGATTTAACACTCTTATGGGCTCATTTGGATACAAGACAATGTGTCCAAAAGTTTACATCAAAATCTCACCCGGACACGGTTGCAATCAAAGTGTCTTACTTGGGGGAGTGTACTGCTAGGGTTTCATTTAACTGTTTAGAGCTAAGTGGCATATTAGTACCTCTGGGGACCCCTGGGTTCATGCCACAAGCACAGAAGCAGTGAGTAGCAGGTGCTGCAAAAGTGTGGGCAGAACCACTGAGAGAGGAGATGGCCACATCCAGAGAAGGCTGGATGGTCCAGGGCTGCTTCTGATGCAAAGATCTGTGAGTATCAGGGCCACCAGTTAAGCATCAAGGCTGCGTCAGAAAGGCAGGTGAGGGCATAGGAGTTATCATGGGGGTTGCTTGCTCCTTGGGGTTCTCCTCTTTCCCCATTACTTCTCAGGTGGCTAGTAACCCAAAGGTGTCAGTCCTCTAGTTTAATATCTGAGAAATAGTTTTTAAGAGCAACGTAGGAACCCAGGAGCATATATGCACACAGAGAAATTCCCTAATGTACATTTTCTCATTCATACATGAGTAACAGAACAAAACGGCATGTGGCCCATTAAAAGCATTCATAACATGGAAGAAGAGATTTAACTAAAGGCGCTGTGGGAACCACAAGGATTTGCAGAAATGAGAAATAATTTTACAAGAACCTGCTTTGGTTCTTAGTAAAAATCAAGAGCATATGGACTTGTGAACGAAGACATTAAATATGAGGTGATACGACAGCAGACTGGGATTTCAAAACAGAACACAACAAAATTGTTCTGGCTGAGAAGCAAATAGAAATAAATAGGGAACTATAAAGGGGATAAGGAACGTGTAAGAGAAAGCCAGACTATGATAACAGGATTTGTGTCCAGCTCTGCGATCCCATGGACTGCAGCACACCAGGCTCTCCTGTCCTTCACTATCTTCCGAACTTGCTCAAATTCATGTCCACTGAGCTGGTGATGCTATCTAACCATCTCATCCTCTGTTGTCCCCTTCTCTATTTGCCTTCAATCTTTCCCAGCATCAGGGTCTTTTCCAATGAGTTGGCTCTTTGCATCACGTGGCCACTGTATTGGAGCTTCAGTTTCAGCATCAGTCCTTCCATTGATAACAGGATTACATTTACATTAGAAGAACTGGCACAATGGAAACTGTAAGATATAAATGGAATAAGTTGGAGAACACAGATGGAAATGGGTTCCAGAATCAGAAGGGACAAAGAGACAAAATGATTTCAAAAGATATTTGATATAAAATGCATAGAAAGAATTCCCCAAATATGAATAACATATGACCCAAGAAAGAGATCAGAATAAATAAGAGGGAAAATATAATAGAAAAAGACAAATCTGATCCTATAGATTGAGTGTCTTATTAGGTTTCTGGTAAGATCAGTTCAAACAGAAGCACTTTAAAGGGCTTCTTGTTTCTGCTGCCCAGGAACCATTCCCCTCCTTGAATTATTTTGAACATGGGAGGACCTCTTAGTAGGATTAAGGAAAGGTAAATCAGGTAAAAATAGAAAGATAGAGGTGAGCTCTCAGACATGGCTTGTGCTCCAGGATACTAAAGAGGGATATAATTAATATGTAAAACAGATGGAATCTCATATGTTTGTGGGTATATTAGCTCCTCTATTCATAGGGATTCTCTAAGCAAGAGTGGAGTGGGTTGCCATGCCCTCCTCCAGCGGCTCTTCCCACCCAGGTCTCCCACATTGCAGGCGGATTCTTTACCATCTGGCTTCCCTGGTGGCTCAGCCTGGTGGCTCAATCTGCCTGCAGTGCGAGAGACCCAGGTTCAATCCCTGGGTCAAGAAGATCCCCTGGAGAAGGAAATGGCAACCCACTTCAGTATTCTTGCTTGAAAAATCCCATGGATCAAGGAGCTTGGCAGGCTACAGTCCATGGGGTCACAAAGAGTCAGACACGATTGAGCGACTTTACTTTCTTTCTTTTCTTTCATTCTTTACTGTCTGAGCCACCAGGGGAGCCCAATAATCTAAACACAAAAACTAATTGATCTTCCGTTTTGTTTAGCTAAGAGCAGAGAACAGGCCCCGCAATCAGAAAGTTGGAGCATGTAGTCCTGAAAGTCAAAGTATTAGCCGCTCAGTCGTGTCTGACTCTTTGCGACCCCATGGACTGTAGTCCACCAGGCTCCTCTGTCCGTGGGATTCTCCAGGCAAGAACACTGGAGTGGGTTGCCATTTCCTTCTCCAGGGGATCTTCCCAACCCAGAAATCAAACCGAGATCTCGTGCATCACAGGCAGATTCTTTACTGTCTGAGCTATCAGGGAAGCCCATGAGCCCAGTGCTAGTTGAGTGCACAGCGACACGTTTCCTTTATCCTCCTTTTGCCTCACCTTCCTTCTCTGTGAAACTGGAAGACAAAAACTGCAATAACAATGACCTTCTGCAAGATGATGATATGAGCAGGTGAACAAAGCCACACACATAAAACTTTTCCACAAATGTGAGGTTACTAGGAGCACAAGGACCATTAAGTCTAAGCTAGTAGCTGGACTGAATCTCTGAAGGTGAAGGAGCCGTGCCAGGTGATTCTCTAAGAAAAACCTAAATTGAGAAGAAACATCTCTGCTTTGTGGATAAAACAATCTTCACTTGTTAAGAAAGAATCGTACGCTAACCTAAGCAATTGCATTTCTACATTCCCAGACGCATCAGATAAAAATCATTAAACATACATCAATCACGTTGAATAATAGAAACAGGCTTAATAGTGGAAAGTTTTCACAGGATTCATATTTCTTGCTTTGAAAATAAACATGTCAGCTTCACGTCATCACTTATTTTCCATAATGTTTTCACTTCGCTTGATCAGCATTCATATACCAGTGGGATTACTATCTCAGAATAAATAATAACACATCCCTCAAGATTTTCTCTTCATTGTACTTTACGATTTTATACTTAACTATAACAGCACCTCACAACAAAATACAGGAACAAATAAATAATGTTATAGGGAATGTGTCTTTTCGAATGTTTTCCATAATATTCCTAGAAGGATTCCACAGAAACGCAGCTCCAGGAAGAGAAGTAGGCATGCTGTTGTCCATCTGATTTCCAGCACTACTGACTTTGGTACAAGGGAATTTATTATTAGAACCCTGTATCTTTGCGGCTATATTAGTGCTTCCAAAGAGCTTTGGCTGTTGAGGCCATGGCAGAGAGGGGGCAATTACTGCTGAGTCTTTGAGTGTAGCCCTGCTGGTCAGGGCCTGAACAAGGGCAAGAACAGGGAGTTTTGCCTGGGGACAGAATGTACTGAGAGCCAAGAAAGCTTAGTCATCAAGGTAAATAATATTTGAATATAACACTCTGGAAAAGAAAACTGGAACAAAAAAATAATCCATGATGAGCAAAATCTGGAGGGGATCACTGTATCAAAATTTCAAATGAAGACAAGATCATAGCATCATTTATGGAGCTGAAATCAGATTACAGTGAGCACAGGACGGTCTTGAAGAGGGGATAAAATTAGGAAAGGACAGACCAAGGGAAAAATACTGCAGAGGGCATGAAAATACTTCTGACCGAGTGATGGTGAAGCAGTTTTAAGACTGATTATTGGCACACTCACCTCAGGAATGCTTTTTATCCCTTACTAGACAGAGTCACAGCCTAGTTATCAAGACTCTTCCTTTTTTTAAAAAACGTGATTCAATTTTATTTATTTTTGGCTGCCCTGGATCTTTGTTGCTGCTTGCTCTGAGCTTTCTCTAGTTGGGGCAAGCACGGGCCACCCTCTAGTTGCCGTCTTGGGGCTTCTCATTGTGGTGGTTCCCTTGGTGCAGAGCGCAAGCTCCAGGGTGTGTGGGCTTCAGGAGTTGCAGCACATGGGCTCAGTAGTTGTGGCTCTTGGGCTCTAGCGCAGGGCTCAGCAGCTGTGGCAAAGGAGCTTGGTTGCCCTGCAGCACGTGGGATCTTCCCAGACCAGGAATTGAACCCAAGTCTCCTGTACTGGCAGGCAGATTCTTTACCACTGAGTCACCAGGGAAGCCCTCGTGAAGACTCTTTCAAAGCCTAGAACTTAGGAGGAGGTGGAGGGGGCATCAGGTGTCCTCTGCTTCAAAGCAATTTATAGATTTCTTTGGAAGCAGCAATGTGCCTTTGTGTTTGAGGGACTGGGGTAGATATTTAAGTGAATGTTAACCCAAGAGGATAAATGTTTATTCTAAAAAAAAAAAAAAAAGCTGCCCTTAGCCACACTTTGAAAAAAATCCTTGATACACAGATGCTGGCCAGTGGGCGTGGGTGGAGCAATGTTCCCTCCAGAGGGGACAGTGAGCTCCTCTGGGGGTAGCCGTGCTGCCCTCATGCCTGGTTGCTGGCAGCACTGCAGGCCATTTGGCTAATGTACGCATGGCGCCCTGCCACAGCCCAGCAGGTCAGCTGCCCAGTTATGGGGGGCACGTCATTCTCCCACCCACTCCCAGTCTAAAACAGTTATGGTTGTTCTGGGCCTTGATTCTATCCCTTTCCCTCAGCCAAAAAGAGAGAAGTGGAAAAGAATACAATTAGTAAAAAAAAAAAAAACCAACACCTCGAGCTGAGAAGTGCATAGATGATTCAACAGTCTTCCACATTCTTTCTACTGCCTTGCTCAAAGAAAATGGCACAGATTTACTTTTCTTCTTCTGTTAAATTCAAGCATGGGTTTTATGACTTTCTGGATGGGCAGTTTATTTTTTGGTCCACATTCAGCTTTAGTTCATACCTTAGTGCTGGAATACATGATGTGTGTTCCGAAATTATCATTGATTCCTAATATCCACCCAGAACAAAAGGTTTAAGATTAAACTCAGTAACAAGAATCACAGTGATATTTGTTGTTGCTGTTCATTGTCTGACTCTTTTGGAACCCATGGGACTGTAGCTGCCAGGCTCCTCTGTCCATGGGATTTCCCAGGCAAGAATACTGGAGTAGGTTGTCATTTTCCTCATTGAACCTGAGTCTCTTATATTGGAGGCAGATTCTTTACCACTGACTCACTAGGGAAGCCTACGGTGATATGCAAATCACTATTCCAGCCTACTAGTAAGGAATTGGGTGAAAGCAGTGACAGATTTTATTTTCTTGGGCTTCAAAATCACTGCGGATGGTGACCGCAACCATGAAATTAAAAGACACTTCCTCCTTGGAAGGAAAGCTATGACAAACCTAGACAGTATGTTAAAAAACAAAGACATCACTTTGCCAAAAATTTCTTATAGTCAAAGCTATATTCTTCCAGTAGTCACATATGCATAGGCAAGTTGGACCATAAAGAAGGCTGAGTTCTGAAGAATTGATGCTTTTGAATTGTGATGCTGGAGAAGACTCTTGAGAGTCCTTTGGACAGCAAGGAGATCAAATCAGTCAGTCCTAAAGGATATCAATCCTGAATATTCATTGGAAGAACTGATGTTAAAGTTGAGGCTCCAATACCTTGGCCACCTGATTCGAAGAGCCAACTCATTGGAAAAAACCCTGATGGGAAAGACTTAGGGCAGGAGAAGGGAATGACAGAGAACGAGATAGTTGGATGGCATCACTGACAATGGACATGAATTTGAGCAAACTCCAGGAGACAATGAAGGACAGGGAAGCCTGACATGCTGCAGTCCATGGGGTTGCAAAGAGTCAGACTTAGCAACTGAACAACAACAACAAAAAAACAACAAAAGGATGAGTGGTAGAATTTAGAACTTGTTCCTGGGCCTTTAGCCAGAGGGAAGTCTGTACTCATTGTCCAGCACGAGAAGCACTGCCGACTGCCTCCAAGCATCGGATGAGGTAGAAACTTTGAATATACATAGTCACTGAAGCTCATTTTATCACCCTTTCTTTTCTATCAATATGATGAAACAGATCTGTAAGAACTGAAAAACTGTCTAAAATAGATAGGGAAATAGAATTTTTATAATCTTAGGTTAGGAAGGGCTTATAGCTATTGTTCCTCACTCCCTATCTGTAATGCTTTTCGTCCAAGAAGCTTTCCCTGCCATAGTTGGTGCTACAGAAAAAATGTCATATATCATGTGGCATTTTTATACTGCCTTGAATTCCAATTACCTGTGAATATGTCATCTACACACATATGTGTATGTGAATTTCTGGAGGGAATCACTGAATCCTATTTATTCTGGAATTCCTTGCATAGTGACTTGAATATATTAAACGTTTGCTAAGTGTGTTGAATGGATGAATAAAACTATAAAGTTTCATAAATTTAAGTTGGCCAACATGCCATTAGACAAATATATATATATATATATGTTTTTTTCTTAATTTGGACCTGTAGAGTGTAATGCTCCCCAAATTCATCTACATATTCAATACAATTCCTATCAAAATTCTGAATAGCTTTTGCAGCAATCAACAAAGTGGTAATAAAATTCATTTGAAAGGGAGCTGCATAGTTAAAATCATCTTGAAAAGGAACAATATTAAGAAACTCACACTTTCCAATTTCAAAACTTACTACAAGGCTACAGCAGTCAAGACTGTGAGACATTGGCAAAAAGATCAACAAATAGGTCAATGGAATAGAACTGATAGTGTAGAAATAAATCATATTTACAAGCAAATGATCTTTGGCAAAAGTACCAGGCAATTCAATGGAAGACAGAATAGCTTTTTCAACAAATGGAGCTGGGAAAATTGGATACGCACTTCTAAAAGAATGAAGCTGGACTCCTACCTCACACAATATATAAAATTTAAAAATGCATCAGCAATCTAATATAAGACTAAAACTATAAAATTCTTAGAAGAAAATACACACTAAATCTTTCTGACTTTAGATTAAGCAATGGTTCCTTAAGTAGGATACCCAAAACATAAGCAACAAAAGAAAAATATGAACTAGACTTCTTAAAAATTGAAAACTTCACATCAAGAAAATGAAAAGACAACCCACAGAAAGGTTTCTCAAATCCTCCAACAGAGAAATGAATCTTGAAGCAAAATACTCCTTTGTAACTATTAGAACAAGAGCATTTGAACAGTTATACAATTCAGATTTGGTGAGTGTAGGAATATAGATGCTGTCTTTATTCTCTGCTGTCTTTTAACAGAGTGCTTTGGCATTGCCTGTCAAGATAAAACTCTAAAGTTCTTTGCTCTCTAGTCAGAGAGTCTACCTATTAATCTACTCTAGTGAATTATTAAAAAAAAATCACAAAAATATTCAACAACTACGGTACAAGGATGGCTATTGAAGAATCTTTTATGGTAGCAAACACGGAAATAACCAAAGCCTATCAATGAGGAGAATATTAATAAATCATGATACAGTCAACATTCATAGGATGGCTATGTAAGCTGACATTCAAAGTTATTTACAATAAATATAGTGAAAAAATTCATGATACATGACAATACGTACAATGCCTTATTTCATACTAAACATAAAACAAAGCTTTTATGTTCATTTTGTTCTCAAGAGTCACCTAAATATTATTAGTTAAATATATACTTGCTGTAATTTATCTTGGCTTATGCTGTAGACCAGTGCTCACAGGAGAAGCAACATGATCCCAAATAAAAATACATGGAATTCAAATGTTTGTCCTTTTCATGTTCAAATTTGGAGCAACATTTTAAACTGCTCTTTATTTTAACTAAGATGTCTTCAAGTATATACTCCAAATTTGGTGAATATTCATTGAACCAATTTCACATGATATAGTAAAAGACTAATAGGCAGAAATATGATTCACATTCAAAGATATGCACAAATAATAGCATGGAAGTATCTAACCAAACAACTTTCAGAGGCAACCTCTTAAAGTATGGGTAGAAAAAGAAAACGAAGAAATTAATAGCATGGGAGACATATTTTACCTTTTACTATCTCCTCTTCTATATTTAAATTTATTATTGGCATTTAATACTAAATTTCATAATTTAAAAATGAAGAAAAAGTGAGCTAAATATACTTAAAATTACTAAAGAATTAAAATACAACTACATTTGGAAGATAGCTATTTTTTTTAAATAGTGTTCGTCTTTTTTAAAAAATTATTTTTCTCTGTTCTTGGAGCAATAAAAAAAGAAAATTTGTTCACTTCCTTGAGTCCAGTTTTTCTCTCTACAGATTTTTCTCTTCCTAGTTAAGTAGTATTGAGACAGACTAGCATAAACTTTTATTTAAAAGCCCCAGCATTTTCCAGTCTCTAATATGTCTTGCATTCTGTCTCTCAGAATAAGATCTCATTTGTGTTCAACTCAATACTCACTTTCCATTATTCTGTTGGTTGGCCTGACTTTGTTTAAGATTACAAGAAAAGATGTGCCAAATGGCATGACCCATTATTAAAATTTTAGAGCATTCCAAGTTTTGAGACTTGCACTGAGTGTTTTCAGTATCACTTACTGTTTTATGTGTATGCTTGTCAAAAGCAATTACTCCTGATTCAGCAAAATTCAATGCTTTCTAACAAATGATCAGGAGGGTAAACAACTCATTTACATGGGGAGGTTTATATTTTCAGAAATGCCTCAAGGGAACCTTTCCAAGAGGCCAGAAAGGAATTCAGCGAAAAGGAAACAGCAGGAGGATCCTGTATTTCTCTGCAGTTCAGCAGTACTGGTTGCCAATACCAACATTATAACATTTTAGAACTCAATTTTCCATATTTTGAAACTTCATACAGAGATTCCATCAAGCAAGTCAACTGCTATCAATCTCAGCTTTGTCTGTTAGTTGCTGAACTTTCTACTTCATGACTCCCGAGCTAAGCTGTAAGAGTTTTATATCCTGAGAATAAATCAGAAATGATGGGGATGCGTATTATTAACTCAGCGGTTCTCAGACTTTGGCATGCAGCAGAATTGCCTGAAGGGTCTGTTAAAATGCAGATTGCAGGGCTCAACCACAGAGCTACTGATTCCACTGAGTTTGGGAGAGAGCCTAAGAATTTGCAGAGTTTTAGGTGATACTTCTGTGATTCCTGGCACCATACTTTGAGAGCTGCGATATTAACTCTTTAGGCTGCACAAGCATGCTCAGTCATGTCCGACTCTTTGCGACCCCATGGTCGGTAGCCTGCCAGGTTCCTCTGTTGAGGGATTTCTCCAGGCAAGAACACTGGAGTGGGTCCCTGACCCAGGGATGGAAACTGCGTCTCTTGTGTCTCCACGTCTCTGTGGTGCACTGTGCCACCTGGGAAGCCCCTTTAAGCTACTAGGGCCCCAGTAACTAGGTATTTTAGCTCACTAAAAGGTGTCCTCTGGCTTTCAAATTTTAAGGAACCTAGATATTAGTGACACAGTCTCTGAATCTGGTTATTCTAAGAGAAGAGAATGATGCATGTGGCTGCAGGTTTTCTATAAGAATTCATCTAAAGAGTTGGGAATACCAGACCACCCGACCTGCCTCCTGAGAAATCTGTATGCAGGTCAAGAAGCAACAGTTAGAACTGGATATGGAACAACAGACTGGTTCCAAATCAGGAAAGGAGTATGTCAAGGCTGTATATTGTCACCCTACCTATTTAACTTCTATGGAGAGTACATCATTTGAAATGCCAGGCTGGATGAAGGACAATCTGGAATCAAGATTGCTGGAGAAATATCAATAACCTCAGATATGCAGATGACACCACCCTTATGGCAGAAAGTGAAGAGGAACTAAAAAGCCTCTTGATGAAAGTGAAAGAGGAGAGTGAAAAAGTTGGCTTAAAGCTCAACATTCAGAAAACTAAGATCATGGCATCTGATCCCATCATTTCTTGGCAAATAGACACAGAAACAATGGAAACAGTGAGACAATTTTTGGGGGCTCCAAAATAACTGCAGATGGTGACTGCAGCCATGAAATTAAAAGACGCTTGCTCCTTGGAAGAAAAACTATGACCAACCTAGACAGCATATTAAAAAGCAGAGACACTACCTTGCCAACAAAGGTCTGTCTAGTCAAAGCTATGGTTTTTCCAGTTGTCATGTATGGATGTGAGTTGAACAATAAAGAAGGCTGAGCACCAGAGAATTGATGCTTTTGAACTGTGGTGTTGGAAAAGACTCTTGAGAGTCCCTTGGACTGCAAGGAGATCAACCAGTTTATCCTAAAGGAAATCAGTCCTGGATATTCATTGAAGGACTGATGCTGAAGCTGAAACTCCAATACTTTGGCCACCTGATGTGAAGAACTGATTCATTGAAAAAGACCCTGATGCTGGGAAAGATTGAAGGTGGAAGAAGAAGGGGATGACAGAAGATGAGATGGTTGGATGGCATCACCGACTCAATGGATGTGGGCTTGAGTAAGCTCCAGGTGTTGGTGATGGACAGGGAAGCCTGCTGTGTTGCAGTCCATGGGGTTGCAAAGATTCGGGCACGACTGAGTGACTGAACTGAACTGAGGAGCTGGTGAAAATGATTCAACATTGTTGAGATGCAGATTGTCTTTTATAGGGGTGCTATTTATTTAAATGTAAACAGCCTCTCTGACCTTTGTTTGACACAGGTGAAATGTCGGGAGTGGAGAAAAGTGAAAGTCAAAGTGAAAGTCGCTCAGTTGTGTCCAACTCTTTGTGGCCCCATGAACTATATAGTCTGTGGAGTTTTCTAGGCCAGAATACTGGAGTGGGTAACCTTTCCCTTCTCCAGGGGATCTTCCCAACCCAGGCCTCCTGCATTGCAGGTGGATTCTTTACCACCTGAGCCACAAGGGAGCAGAGAGTCTGGGCTTAAATGTGCGTATGGTGCTTTAAGATTTCATGATGTTAACATTCCAAAGTAGTGGCTTCTAGCCCTGTGTCAGTCTTTACTGGAGTTATCCACAGCCCTCAGGGACTGTATAGAAGAGCGAAAGGTGCTTCTAAGTCACTTCACTAGGCTTTTCATCATATAGATAGTTTTTTAGTCTTTCAATGGAGAAAGAAATGGCAAACCACTCCAGCATTCTTGCCTGGGAAATCCCATGGACAGAGGAGCCTGGTAGGCTACAGTTCATGTAGCAAAGAGTTGGACACAGCTGACCATGACCATGAGCACAAGTCAGTCTTTAAATCAAAATCTATGCATTTCTGATTTGCCATTCAGCAAAATCACCATACTGGGGACTGGGTTCTTCTGGTTTGGAAACTCTGCTAGTTAGCTAATTATTCTACCATTAACTAAAAGTGAAGTCTATTAGTATTACAGCATAAACTGGCTTTATGCCAGGAAAAGTCAAACCATATAAATACCCAATTGAGTCAGCAAATCCAGTGTTCCAGAGGCAGTGTTAATTGTTTTATATATACTTCAGTGTTTTCTTTTTGCTATGTTTTATTGAAATGGGCAGATCTTTTATTTTACCACCAATTTAGTCAAATCGATTTTCAACTGACTCATACTCATTGGCACAGTTTTCCAGAAAGCTGAGGTTTGCCTTATCAGAAGCCAAAGGCAACTCCAATTTTTGCTTGAACTATCACTTGATTTGGGAGGAAGCTGTGTGAGCCATCCCCACCAACACACTGAGGCTGCAGGAGGACTATGAATTCGTCTTCTCTGGGAGTTTGGGGGATTTATAAAGTTGGATCACATTATTAAGTTAATAATATTTAGTATTTATAAATGTTTTCATAGCATTTTAATGGCTCTGGGATCATTTAAGCATTTCTGTAAAAGTATAATTATCATTTCCATTTTACAGAGGGGAAAGATGAAACGTAAAAAGGTAAAGAGGTTTCCTTAGGCCCTAAAACAGCTACCTTGTAATAGAAGGGAGGGTGGGGGGGAAATGGCTGGGGCTGGGGAAAAGTGAGGTTCCCTCTCTTTTACTTTGTAGGTAATAATGTAAAGGACAGAATGGACTTTTTAGTCAAAAACAACTGATTTTGATTCCAGTTTTTGTCCTTATTAGCCACATGACAGTGAACAAATTACTTAACCTCTCTGAGTTGCAATTTATTTACCTGTAAAATGGCACAATTATCTTCTTACTTTACACAGTGGTTGTGAATATTAGGGCTAATCTGTGTAAAGTACCAAGCACATAAGTATCCAAAGACATGATGATTATTAGTGCATATTGTGTATTGGGATTACAAACAGTCGGTTCTGTGCGGCCAAGAAACAAGTCTCCCTTGCTCACTGTATCTCCAGAATCTAGCAAAGTGCTTGGCAAAGAAGATAGTCATTGAATATGTGTTGAATGATTAATGTACCACAGCTAGGAGCTACTTGCAATTTAATTAATCACAAGGCTTGACATGGCCATCCTTATCCAGATTTAAAATGCTAAAGATGCCATTCCTGTGGACTGATTACATCTGCTTGTAAATGAAACCAGGGAACCATGATAGAGACTGTTTACCATTAGCGTTTTTACTGAGAAACCTGGTGGATATGCAAGGAGAAAAGCATAGCGGGGCAAGATTCTGAGCTAAAGATGTGACTTACCGTTAATGGACTGGGCTTCAGAAGTTTTGACATGGGGTCTATTCCATACCAGTTAACCCTGGACCATGCATTCCCATCCCAGAATTAGGGATCTATTTAGCTTGTGCACAAATGTGTATATTCACACCTAGAAGCACATAAAGTACTCAGTAGGATGTAAGGAAGAGCATCTTCTCTGACGGATTTTGGAATGTGCCTGGTGCCCTCCTCCCCTAAACTGGTAGCCAAAATCTATCATGTATGATGTAAGTGTATGGGCTGGACAAGTCTGGATTTGAAATCTGGCTCTTCTACATTCTAACTCTTTAACCTGTGCAAATTGCCTAACCTTCCTGAGCCTCAAAGTACCCTTCCATTAAATGGGGATGATGATAGAACCTAGACACCTAACAGGTTCGTGACTGTTAGGCCGTGATAATGTATGTAATATGCCTGCAAAGAGAAAGCCCCTGGTAGATATTGGCAATGGTGATAAAGACGCTGATGATGCATAAAGCTGGAAAGGGTCCTAAACATGATGCACTGGTCAGAAGGCTTGGTTAGAGCTCAGGATACAGACGGGTGAACAAAGGGGAATTTGTGGATATCAAAAGCAGAGATAAGGGCAACCCAGGAGCATTTTCATCTGTTTAACAATTTTACTTGATGATAACTCTGAAGGTTGTGAATATTAGCGTAAACTGCCCTAGTGATTGCACTTGAAAGGTCAGGATTATCTAGGTTCTTACTGTTCTGCAAATTCAAGATTGGTTTGAAATGTGAATTTCTTTGCATACCTTTGCAATGACAGCATAAGTAAAAGGCCAGACTATGTTCAGAGATGATGCTCCTGCTGAGTTCTTGCAGAGTTAAGTTTCCCATCACCATCCATCTCACTGATGATCTTGCAACTTGTGGTTTTGATTCCCTGTCTTGACGACAAACAAACTTGGAGTTTATAAATTCTGATTCCTCTCACTTCCAGGTGTCTTGTGATCCCAATATGACATTCTTTCCCCTCCACCAGGAAAAGGAGACTGATAGCCTCAACCACACAAGATGTTGGTCAGGTATATGTTATTTCTCTCAAATGATTTGCAAGTTGAAAAAAAGAAAAAGCCTGAGAGGCTAATCCTCACCTTGAAGGGATTAATACTTAATGATGGAATTTTGGGCTTTGCAGTACATAATAATGAGCATGCACTGAGGTAGGAACAGGTAAAAAAGCTAGTGTGGTTTCTTCTCATCTCTACTATATGCCCCCAATTCTGTATGTCTCTGTCACCCCCTATTCTAGGTTTCACACTCAATTATTGGAGGGAAAATTCACACAGAATTTGAAAGGGTTGTGTAGACAAATATATTTAAGAAATACTGACCTAAATAATTGTTCAATCCCATGTATTAAAGTTAAAAGATTATGGTAGAGCACTAGGAGGATTATTTGGTATAGTCATGATGAATTTCTGTGAAGATTCTAATAAGTAAATGACAACAAATTCAATCTCAAAATAATTATTTCAGTTAAGACCCAAAGTAGTCATTTTCTCAACCACTAGTAGAGGGCAACGTGTTTTTAGTGAAGGAGATCCTCAGTATCAAGCAGTATTTACAAGGGTTCAATACACTATGCAATATACTCTATGAGGGTACACTGTTGTCCAGTAGCCCAGTCTTATCCGACTCTTTGCAACCCCATAGATTGCAGCATACCAGGAAGGGCAGGCTTCCCTGTCCTTCACTATCTCCCAGAGTTTGCTCAAACTCATGTCCATTGAGTTGATGATGCCACCCAACCTTCTCATCCTCTGTCACCCCCTTCCCCTCCTGCCCTCAATCTTGCCCAGCATGAGGGTCTTTTCCAATAAGTCGGCTCTCCACATCAGATCAAGTATTGCAGCTTCAACTTCAGCTTCAATCCTTCCAAAGAATATTCAGGATTGATTTTCTTTAGGATTGACTGGTTGGATCTCCTTGCTGTCCAAGGCACTCTCAAGAGTCTTCTCTAGCACCACAGGCTTTGCTTATTTCCTGTAGAATTTATAGTATAGGACATGGTGCCCAGCACGTAGTAAAGATTTGTTTAATAACTGAGTAAACAAATGCAATCTGCAAACTTTGGTTCTGATGACACTTTTATTAATTAAAAAATTTTAACTGTGGGTTAAAAAATATAAAACTTACCATTTTAACCACCTTAAGTGTGCAGTTCAGCAGTGTCATGTAAATTCACATTGTGGTGCCACGGGTCTCTAGAAATTTTTTATCTTGCAGAACTGAAACTCTACATTCTTAAACAACAGTTCCACATTCCTCTTCCCTGCAGACCCTGACAGCCACTATTACTTTCCATTTCTCTAAATATTGACTACTTTGGATACCTCACATAAGTGGAGTCAAACAGTATTTGTCTTTCTATGACTGGTTTATTTAATGAAACATAATGCCCTTGAGGTTCATCCACATTGTAGCATATGCCACAATTTCCTTCTTTTTTTTTTTTTTTAAAGCCTGAACAGTATTCCATTGCATGTCTATAACACATTTTGTTTACCCACTTATCCAGGGAAGGACACTTGGCTTGCTTGCACCTCTTGGTTATTGTGAAGATGACCACCACTTGGTTCACCTGCAATGAACATAGGTGTGCAAAGACCTTTTTGAAACCCAGTTTTTAATTCTTTGGAATATATGCCCAGAAGTGAAATTACTGGATTACATAGTGGTTCTATTTAAAATTTTTTAAGGAAACTTCATATTGTTTTCCATACTGGAAAACAATTTTCTATTCCCAACAACAGTGTACAAGTATTCCAATTTCTCCACATCTTTGATGAGGCTTTTATTGACAGAGAGCGGTAGACATTAAAATGTGTTATTCAAGTCAACTCTTGTAGGGAGCCTAACTGACGGGGGCCTTCAGCTGCTGCCCATCTGGATCTATTATTGTGTTTGTGCTGCTGTCCTGCTTCCCGAGGGCTGCTCCTTGCCATGACTAAGCACAGAATATGGGGAGGGGATGGGGAAGATTAATACAGGCTAATTTCTGTGAGGCACAGGACTTTCCACCAGGCCCAAGGAGTTCCCATCAGCCTGGCCAAAACTATCTTGACATTTCATTGCCATCTGCAACTCTTCCACCCAACCCTAACTTCTTTTCCCCTCTCCTTCTACTGGTAGCAGGTCTGTATCCCCTTATCAAGGATCTCCTTGCCTTTTCCTGCTTCCTCCCCCAGTAAATCTCTTACACATATAATTCTGTCTTGGCATCTACTTCTAAGCAATCCTGAAATAACACACAGATATACAGTGGCCAATTCACAGAGAGACATGAAAAGGCCTAAGCCACGAATAGTTTAAATTTAACCTGTGCAAATCCAGCCTTGTAATTTTTTTAAAGAAATGAATAGCCAAATACATTTCATCATATCAAAATTGTCATTATTCTCACTGAATTGGGCTCAGTGTCAACCTTTTTTTCCTAGAAACATCCTCTCTCACACAATCACAAGGTCACCCAATAGATATGAGCTGAGAAAACTATTGATCAGAATATACATTAGAAGCAACAAATGTGTTTATAGAACCCCAGCAATTTCAGATTTAAATGAAAATCCATCCACGTACGTTAAAAAAGCAAGGACAGAATTACTTACATGTTAAACTTAATGCTTCATATCCCTTCACAGAATCCAGTATTATCTGAAACCTTGGCATGTGAACCAAAGCTTAGTTTTATAGCTGGGCTTAAAATCCCCACTTTGAGTGATTTCTGACATAGAGACACTTTATGTGCCAAATACACTTACAAATGAGAACATCACTTGGAATTTGAAAGTCTACCTAATTTTGACACTTAATCATATATCTAATCTTACATGAATCAAGAATTGTTGGCTGTGAATAAGTTTTTCTTTCCTATAGAATGCTCATTTCAGATAATGTTTGTGCAATGCAGAGAGAAAGATAGGCATTTGATATCTACTTGTAGATGAATATATGAAAAAATCGATTGCTAAGATATATAAAAATTCAAATGGACATTTTAGTATTTAGATCAAGATGTCTTCAACAGACATAGTGGGTTAATAAAACACAGCAACTGAAATGTAAAAGATGATATTTGTTTTTGAACTTAAAAATGATTCTTTCCAGCAGGCAAGGAAGGCCATTACCCTGAGGACCCGACTTGCCAGGTCCAAGCCGTTCCCAGGGATCTCACAGCAGCCAGCAAGCACAGTCATGAACTGGAATAACATTTACTGGAATGGGATGGAGAGGCCTCTTTCTGGATGACTAGAGGGTGATTCACAGGGACAATTTATAAAATTTTCACAGGGTCTCAAATTCTTTCTTGTTTTGAAAAATATAAGTATTTCTACACATAGGGCAAAGGAAGATAAAGAGGGGAGCGTGGATTCCCTGTGATTTCAATGCAGTTCATTGTCCCTGGTGATTTCAATGAAGTCCCTGTGGTGTTGGTTGCTTTTTATTTTTTTAATGTTATCCAAAAGACTAAAGGAAACACAATCCGTCAGCTGTGAAAAATGACTAAGTACTAGCTAGCTGTTTGCAAAGGTATTACCCATGTGACTCCTACACTTTGATGGTTAAGAAAAGCCAGCGTGGGTTTCTTTTTCATGCCTGTGTGTGCTCGCGTGCATGTCTTAGGCTGGGTCGCGTTCACTCTTGGCTGGGGTCTGGCCAGCTCCGGTTTCAGTTGTAGGCAGCCATGGACAATCTGCCTCTTTATTCTGCTTGGAAGCTCTGCTGATAGAGCTGTTTAAAGGGCTCAGGTGCTGACAAGCTGGGCGCTGTCAGTATCTGGGATTACAGGAAGTCCATCAAATCTTAGAGCTGCTTTCACTCCACACAGTGCAGAAAAGAAATGAGCATATCATTGTCTTCTTTCCTTGCTTGCCTGTCATCGGTAGCCCCAGTGCCTTCTTCGAACTCAGATTCAGTATTAAATCTATATTCATGATGTTTTGGCAAATATATCATGCTGTTACTATAAATAAGCAATAATCCCTTGAATTTGTTTTTCCTTTAAATTTTACAAATTTAAGGTCTTATTTTGAGAATTACATATTCACTACTCCCTTCCCCCAGCATCTTGACTCTAGGATAAACACATACCCAGACACAGGCTGCAAAAGCCTGGGAGACAGACTGAGTCTTTATTATATTCATAGGCAGTAATGATTCTCAGAATCATGGGGTGATGCAGCTGTTGTTAAAAAACATAGACTACTAGTCTTGACTCCAAGGAGTCAATCAGCATCTTTAAGACTGGATATCTATATCTTATACATCAAAGTGGGGCTTCCCAGGTGGCACAGTGGTAAAGAATCAGCCTGCCAATGCAGCAGGCCCAAGAGATACGGGCTTTGATCCTTGGGTCAGGAAGATTCCCTGGAGTCAGAAATGGCAACTCGCTCCAGTATTCTTGCCTGGAAAATTCCACGGATGGAGGAGTGCGACAGGTGACAGTCCATGGGATTGCAAAGAGTTGGACATGACTGAGTGACTGAGTATATACATCACAGTCTGAGAACAATTGATACATGGATTCTCTAGTGTGGTCTCTACCCAGTACAGTAAGACTTTCAGGTTTCTTTTAAAGCTCCTTCTCTGATCACTTGACCCACCAGCTATTTCATGAGCCCAGTCTTACTTCTCCAGCTGAGTTACCCATCTCAGCCACCCTGTGGCTCTGGGGTATTTCTCTTTGCCCACCCCCCCTCCCCCACTCAGCGCCCCTGGGCACATCTTGCTGAGACCTCTGTCATACACACATTCTCCGGCTGGCTCTGTCCCCGTACCTGTGCCCAGTACTCATTCACCCTCCCACTGCCATCCAAGTGTTTGCTCTGTAGAACCTGCTGCCCACCCAGGTCCAGCAAGTCTTACCAGGTACAGTGCGAACTGCTGGCTTTTTGAATCGCCAGCTCTGTGAGTATGATGAAATTGCTGATCTGTTTCCTCATCTGTATAAAAAGAGTTCTATGAGATACATTTCTAAAATTCTCTGCTTCTGGACAGCCAGTAATTTTCTGTACTCACATCATGTTGGATTATTAGCCTCTCCCCACAGCAGCTGTTTTGGCTCATATGATTTCTCAATCCGTCTGCTGGCCGCCTGTTTGGGAGGTGTCCTGTCCCATGGGACACAACTTAGCAGAAATAGTGTCTGGGGCTCTGACTAGTCCATCACAGGAGGTCAAAGAGGAAGATACACTAACCAAAGATGGCAGGGTGGAGCCCAGAAAGGACCCCAAAAGACAAATGGGGTGATGGTGGATACAGGGTGAATATTTGAGAAGTCTAGGCTAGTGGCAGGTATATACAGATCTTAACCCCCAAAGCAAAGCCCATTTATGAACCAAAGGAAATTGAAGTATTATAAACAAATATTGGGGTTGGCATTTATAAGAGGGATGTTTGGGAAATTTAGGCTACTGTCAGGTAAACTTAGATTTAAATCCCCAAAGTCAAACTCATTTAAGAACCAGAGGGATGTTAGGTGTCATAGAAAAAGTCTGGGGAATGGTTGCAAGAGGGTATCAGGGAAAGAGCTGCAGATTCTGAGCTGGCCGGCAATGACCTCAGATCCAGCCTTCTCCATGAGACGTGATGGCTATCTGTTCCTGCAGACACAGAGCATTCCATTCCTTTTGTCCTTGGCTCACTCAGACCTTGGACGAGTCTGGCCAAAGCATTGGGGTGTAATGGGAAGGTTGGGCCCCCAGTGGATAGTGTGAGATCAGTCTTCTTCTCTCTGTAGTGTCTGGGATTCATGGAGTGGGGACTGAGGTGACATGGACGAGTTGTAACCATCCCTCCTTACTTCTGTCACATCTACCTAGTCCCCATGACCACTCTCCTGCCTTGTGTCCTAAGTTTTGCTTGATGCTTTCAAATTGTGGTGCTGGAGAAGACTCTGGAGAGTCCCTTGGACAGCAAGGAGATCAAACCAGTCAATCCTAAAGGAAATCAGTCCTGAATATTCATTGGAAGGACTGATGCTGAGGCTGAAGCTCTAATACTTTGGCCACCTGATGTGAAGAATTGACTCATTGGAAAAGACCCTCATGCTGGGGAAGTTTGAAGGAAAAAGGAGAAGGGGGCAGCAAAGGATGAGATGGTTAGATAGCATCACCAACTCAGTGGACGTGAATTTGAGCAAACTCTCCACCCTGTTCCAGTATGTCTTCTTTTTAACTAATTGCATCTGCAGTGACCCTATTTCCAAAGAAGGTCAAATTCTCAAATACTGGGGAAGTATATTCATCCTTCAATATATGAATGGGGGAAGGGACACAATCCAACCAATAATACAGTTCTTCCTTGTTTTTACCAATACATTTTTCTTATATCTTCAACTTCCTATCTGTATCCCTAGCTAATAGTAGGAGTTGAGCCTTAAACCAGACGGACCACTTGGAATCATGATACTGATTGTTAGGTGTCTGACTTCACAAAGTACCCCAGCCTAGGATCCTACTGTCATGTTCTATCTACCAGATTGGACCCCCCTGGAAAGCAATACTGACCCAGGAAAAGATCAGGTGTCCCTTGAAAGTTGTGTTTGGGGCTTTGATCTATTTCCTCTCCCTTGTTTTGAGGTCAATTTTGTAAATGGGTTAGCATTCTGCATCTTCCTTTTTCCCAGTACCTTCTCTGTTCATTTGTGTATATTTTCTCCAGACAACTCTGTGAAGGCAATATCTCAAAGCCTCATATGTCTCTGAACAGTAATAGGATTTCCACAGGCTACATTAGCTTCCCTCATAGCTCAATCAGTAATGAATCTGCTTGCAATGCAGAAGACCCAGGTTAGATTCCTGAGTCAGGAAGATCCCCTGGAGAAGGGAATGGTAACCTACTCCAATATTCTTGCCTGGAGAATCCCATGGACAGAGGAGCCTGGCAGGGTACAGTCCATGGGATCACAAGAGTCAGACATGGCTTAGTGTCTAAACCACCACAGGCTACATGCATTGTTAATTACATCACTATATCATATGGGTTAAAGTAACACTTTGTGCTTTTGAATTCACAAAGTATAATTGAGAACACTACCAAGAAGTCATATATGACCTACAGTACTTCAATTATGAGTAATTTATAGGAAATCTCTAGGTAATGTGACTTCACTGATGGATTAAATTATCAGAAAGTTACCAGATAGCTCCATATTTATTTACCCTTACATTTAACTCACTGGAATATTCCTGAATTCTCATGAATCATTTATTTGGCAAATCTTCTGATCTGAACATTAGCTCTGCACTATTATGTTAGATTTGGTGGGGGGAGGGGTGGGTGTACAAAATGGATGAGAATCAGTAAGAAGAGCTTGGAAACATTGATTTCTTATATCAGGGAGTGACAAATGAGTGTTAGAGGTGGGGAATTTGGACTGTGTTTTTTTGCTCCAACACCTAAACCATCACAGTCTCTGGAGATGGTTTGCTATTAAAGCTAATTGGTTCTCTTGGAATGAACTTGGACAATTTCTTCCTTCTGACATAACTGTGAATCCTCTCCAGGCTATAGTGCATCAGGTCCAATTCCTGCAGTTGGTTGACGAGGAAAAGAACATCTCCAAGAAAAACAATGAGTCCAGAGAAGGAGCAGGGGTGGGATGGGTGGCAGGAGTGTGAGGGCGGGAAGTTGTGGGGAGATGCTAAAATAAAGGGGACTGAGAAGCTGCTAGATTTTCATCAAAACACAGCAGTAATAGCTTCTGCCAACACAGCTGCCCTGAGCTGTCTCCTGTTTACAGTAATATGGCAATAAAGGGAAATGTAGATGGATGCTACCCAAGGAACAAGTTCTTTCTTAGAAGTGTAAATTGGCATTTAGGCAAGTTAAGAAACAAGGAAAGGGGAAAGTTTCTATATGGGACACAAGACAATTTTCTGTCAGGTCAGGCTGCCGAGCTGGAACCATCTCAGCTCCCTGGGTGGACTTTCCTTAACACTTGCTCAGTCACCTAAGGTTTGGGTGGTCCATGGCTACGAGCCTCCCCTGTGGCCCTAGAGCCTGCCCTGCAGCAAACCATTAGGCTGCCAACAGGATCTCAGCACAATCATGCTGGGTAGGCCAGAGACAGAGACTGGGACCTACATGATCAACCCAGCTCCATAGGCTAGTCATAGACACCAGAAGTCACTGCCGCTGAACTGCCTTGTTCTGGGGAACTCTCGGTATTATATTCTAATTTTAATCCTAACAACAACTGAGGTCCCTCGAGAGCTTTTATTTGAGCTGAACTGGTCCTGCTTCAGCGTAATTAAGAGTTCTAATCTTCTGAACCAGTATGCTTTCTTCTCTTATTCTTCATCTGCCTCTTCTTCCACACTCTACTTTAACTCCTCATCTGTTTTTGTTCTCATGATAGTTCTGAGCTCCTTAAGTTGCTCATGACTAGACTCTTACTATTGCATGTCTTGCCTGAGGGAGAGTTCTATCCATGCAACTCTTCCTCCTATCCACCTGTTGTCTGCCATGTTATCACCTGGGCTTTCCTGGGGGGAGAGGCTGCGTCTCAGTCACCCTAGTCTCTGGCATAATGCTTGGTGAAATTTCTGCTAACCTGGAAGTGACAGAAAGGGAATGCTGATTTCCCCACAAACTTTTCCTGGTGACACCACTAGCATTTCACATCAAATCCAGCTGTCTATGGAGTGAAAGATACCATGTGCAGGAGAGTAGGTAAAGAACATTGGCACAGCTCCTAACTTCAGTGAACTTGCCATTCAGTTAGAGTGGCAGGACACAAATAAAGAAATGATCCTATAATAACTTATAGGTGGATGACATGGGTTAGTGCTCAGAGCTCAAGGTTAAGAAACCCAGAGGCTAGTCTCATTTTGTTAGCAGCAAGGTAGGAACCCATTTCCTCTGAGGCTAATTTCTTGAGCAAAGTGAAAATAAATTCCATTAGTGTTTCTCAAAGTGCGACACATAATATTTTTTGGGGGAGGGTGACCTATAGAGTCAGAATTGAGTATGATTAAATTGCAAGCAGAGAAACTCATTTCTTTTTAAATTTTCCTTTGGGTCACAGGGAAATGAGGCAAGACACAGTCTCAAGCTCAAAGTTTGCCTACTCTAGCCACTAGGATTGAATGATGTTGTGTTTTCATTTTATTTTTTCTCAGGCAAATTATTTGGGAAGTTTTTCTCCATTTATGCTAATAAGATTTGCTTTTAAAAGATTGTATTTTAGTAAGATAAATGAGTTGATTTAAATACATTACAAAAAAGTAGTAGACCATGACATGTGAGTATAACAAAAATTGTAAATGTGGTGCTGAAATATTTAAAGTTTAGGAAATACCAAATAAGTCAATTCTGGGATTATTTTCAGCCCTACACTTCCTAAGATTTTGCAATATTTCCAAGGGAATGGTATGTCTAATAGAAGATAAGAAGTGCATCAAGATGATTTACTGACAACACAATGTGTCAAATGAACCATTGAGAAATAATCTGCGATACAAGTAGCTATGGAGAGAGATACAGATAGATAGTAATATTGTAGATATAATTATAGATTGCTACACAGAAAGACTCAGATATTAATAATTAGTGTACAGATACTAATGTAGATGAGAATATATAGATAATATCTATTTTTACCCTGATTAGGTGAAACATAACTGTCAGATGACCTCGCAGCAAGAAGTGGCAAGCCACCTGATTCTTGAGACGTGAAGTTGCTCAGTTGTGTGTGACTCTTGGTGATTCCATGGACTGTAGCCTACCAGGCTCCTCCATCCATGGAATTTTTCAGGCAAGAGTACTGGAGTGGGTTGCCATTTCCTTCTCCAGGGGATCTTCCTGACCTGGGGATCAAGTCCAAGTCTCCCGCATTGCAGGCAGACGCTTTACCCTCTGAGTCACTAGGGAAGCCCTGTGATATTGAAAAAAATGTGATATATTTGCATTTTCCTCCCAAAAGGAAAAAGAATCTTTTGAATTCTTTAGCCTGGATTTCTCTCAATTCAGGGGAAATGTTATTTTTTTTCTTTATTTTTTCAAGTTTTAACCTGCAGAGATGTTTAAACTGGCTTGTCTAAAGCGAAGAGGATTCTTGAGGATATAAAGAGAAGTGATCTCATCTAAGGAAGGTGGTTGGATGGTGGGGACTAGAGAAAGAGAGGGTTGGAACTCTCTGTCTCCCAAATGTGGCAGACTCTCAGGTCAGAGGGGGAGGATTCTGTACTAAAATCTTATCATTAAAACCACAGGTTCCCACCCTCATATACTGTTGGTGGGAAGGTAAATTGATGCAGTGCATGGGTGCTCAGTCATGTTCGACTTTTTGAGACCCCAGGGACTGTACCCTGCAAGGCTCCTCTGTCCATGGAATTCTCCAGGCAAGAATGCTGGAGTGGGTTGCCATTTCCTACTCCAGAGGATCTTCTTGTCCCTGGGATCAAACCCACATCTCTTGCATCTCATGCATTGGCAGGTGGATTCTTTAATCACTGCACCACTTGGGAAGTAAACTGGTACAGCCACTAGGGAAAAGAGTTTGGAGGTTCCTTAAAAATAACTAAGACTAGAACTATCATTTGATCCATCAATTCCTCTCCTGGCTATGTATCTTAATAAAACAAAAATTAGTTATTAAAAAAACATGCATTTCAATGTTCACAGCAGTACTGTTTATAATAAACAAGACTTGGAAGCCACTCAAGTTGTTTCAACAGCTTCAACAGATGATTGGATTAAGAAGATGTGGTACACATATACAATAGAATATCACTCAGCCATAAAAAATAAGGAAGCATTACCCTTTGAAGCAATGTTGATGGACATATAGAATATTTTGCTTAGTGAAATGTCAGCCAAAGACAAATACTATATAATATCACTTATGTGTGTGCAATTTTCTGGCAAGAATACTGGAGTGGGTTGCCATTTCCTATTCCAGTAATATCACTTATATGTGGAATCTAAAAAATAGTTCAAATGATTACATACACAAAAGAGAAACAGACTCACAGATATAGAAATTAAATTTGTGGTCACTCAAGGAGAGAGGGAGGGGAGACAGACAAATTAGGGTATGGGATGAACATATTAATACACACTTCTATGTATAAAGTAGATAAGCAATAAGGATATACTGTATGTGTGCTCAGTCATTCAATCGCGTCTGATTATTTGCGACTCCATGGACTCTAGGCCCCCAGGCTCCTCTGTCCATGGAATTTTCCAGCTACGAATACTGGAGTGGGTTATGATTGCCTTCTCCAGGGAATCTTCCAGACCCAGGGATTGAACCCACATCTCTTGCATCTCCTACATTGGCAGGTGAATTCTTTAGCACTACACCAGCTGGTTTGATTCCTGGGTCTGGAAGATCCCTGGAGAAGGAAATAGCAACCCACCCCAGTATTCTTGCCTGGAAAATCCCATGGACAGTGAATGGGCTTGCAAATGAGTGGGACATGACTTAGCGACTAAACAACAGCTAAGGCTATACTGTATAGCACAGAGAATTATGCCCATGATCTTATAATAACCTATAATGGAATATAATCTGCAAAAATACTGAATCACTATGCTATACACCTGAAACTAACACCATATTGTAAATCCACACACACACAAAAAAAGACTAGAGGTTCCCATGATTTCTATGGGCCCTCCCCACCCCTCTACCCGCTACCCCAACCTACACATACAATATTCAAAATGGCCTGAGCAAACACCTGGGCAAGTGTCCACAGTATAAGACCCCTGGCCCATGATGGAGCACCACAACTGATCAGCTTCAGAGTCTTGGAGGGAGAAGACATAGAAGGTTGGATTGGGGTGGAAAGTGTTCTATTTTGGACATCTATGAGCCTTCAGACCCCAAGAACAACTGATATCAAACTTATCAACTGTGCTGAGTGAGGCACTGAAATTAAATTTATTAAAGAAAATGTAAGGTGACGTTTGTGCCTTAGTTTGTGGAAAACTTCATTCTCTTGACAGAGGAAGGAGAAATGGAAGAATCTGGAAAGCCCAGGCTCTTTTTCTTCTGACATTTTCTTCCCTTCCTTTCTTCCTCCACCACCGGCCTGTCTTTATTTTCTTTTTACCTACTCATCACACATATGTGCACATAAATTAAATGTGATTTTATATAGTATATGCAATGTTATTATTAATACAATAATAAATCATAAACCAACTTTACATTCATAAAGACATAAAAGTAATTACATCTGAGACATGATGTCTTAGAAGTAAAATAGGTGGTTCATTCCATATTCAGCACTTGGAAAAGACATGGCCACAACACTGATGGAATGCCATGACCATATACGATAATGGTTTTCATCATCTTATGAACACATATTTAATTAAACCCAGTCTGGGGCTGCGTTCTCACAGTTTAGGTCATTTCTGTGTTAATTTCCAGAAGCATCGTGTACATCCATTGGAATGTGTCAGCTAAGTATAATTTGTAATTGTACAAAATCACTTTCCAAAAGTTTCTGCATAGCATTCAGCAGAGTGCCATGTAGATAACAACTATTTGTGAAATAGATGGATGAACACTGGATAAATTATTTTCAGTTTTATTTTTTCTACAGTCAAGATGCTCCATCCCATAAAAACTTGAGTAAGCCTCTCCTCTGACTTAGCTTCCACCTCTGTGAAGTAGAAAAGCATGATGAATATGGCACCGTATGTTATACAATTAATCCTCATCCCTAAACTGTGACTTTTAGAAATGTGGTGTCATTTTCAGACACACAACTGATTACAATGAATGTGATTTAGAGATTCTAGAAAGAGAAAGACCCCAGGAAAAGTGTCTCACCAGGAGAAAAAGGGAAACTGGGCTCTTTTATTTCACTGTCTGGTCATTCAGCTTTGTGCCTGGACAGAACATGAACCTTCCTTTACTTCTGAGGATGAAACAGGAATGTTTAGAATTTCCAAGAGAAAGGGCCCGCAATTATTTCCATGAGAATTTTGGCTAAGGGCACATTTTAACAAAATGTATTCCTGTCCTTGCCTGATTTCTATTAAATGTTCTATCCTTTCCCCTGAAAACTGGGTAGTGATTTCATGCTTTTAGTATTCCAACCGATCTGAGTTTCACCAGACACTTCGTGGCTATAGTCAATTCAAAAAACAAATATATTTCCTCGATTTTACGTGAAGTTAGGAAGAAAGCCTGTGGGGAGTTAGACCCCCTGTGGAGGTCATTCTATGGGGTACTTGATGGCAGAAACAGGTGACAATGATTACTTGTATTAAGCAATGATTAGTACAAGTCATTGTACCCAATGATTACTTGTACTAAGAATATTGAACTTCACCTTAATTTTATCCATGTAGTGCAAGGAGTTTTATCCAATTGAGAATGTGTGCTTAAAAGTCTTCAATTTCCGCAAAGATTCTACAACATCTGCAATTGTATTAAAAGGAATTATTTAAATAAAAAAAAAAAAACAACGTCATCACCTTTATAATTTTTCTGCCCCATTTCCACCCAGTGTTGCCTGGAACCTTGAGTCCTAAGATTGCCAGCCATTCCCTACCTCCCATTAATTTCCTCCTAGACTTTCCAGGTGTCCTTAGGGTTATTGAACACTGATTATGAGTTCGGTCTGACTGAAGATCAGAATTAAAAATAGAGCAAGGTTCTAAACTCTTAGAGAATGAGAGAATTCTGTTCTTCATATTGAAAATAACATTAACCCAATATCCTTAGCTTATGTATGGAATTAGCCTATCAAAGCCACAGGCAGTCCGTGGGGCTGTAAAGAGTCGGACATGGCTGAACAACTGAGCAACAACACCACCAAAGCCACAGTTCCTCCATCTTTACAATAGAAATAATAATATCATCCTGATGGGGCTGTTTTGAGAATTAAGCAAGTTATATGCAAAGCACCTAGCATACTGCACATGATATACTATGTGCTTAATAAATGGGAGGGTTTTTGTTGTTGTTGAAAACAGTAGTGTCTCTCTTTATATGCTGTTAAAACTACCCTCTTCTGTACTTCTTAATTAAGCATCACTTGAGGACTCTTTGGGGCAAAAAACAAAAAAGTGAAAGACAACAATATTCCTTCAGAGATGCTGAGAGTCAGATGGATAAATCATTGGTAAGTGTATTTGATGAAAAGAAAGACCAATGGCTAAGGATGGCAGAAAGAGACTGTAATGTAGATTTTCTTACTTATCCTGGGACTGTTTTAAGAGGTTCTGAATAAATTCTGCACCATGAGTTTGCCTCCTGCTTTGTTTTTCCTATACATTCCTGGGGGATGAATACAGTTTTGTCAGACTATGACAATTCCTCGTTCAGAAACCCTCACTGACTTCCTGATCTTTACTGGATTACATCTCAAATCACATAGTCAGTTTCCAAATTTCTTTAAAACCTCAGCTCTCCCAGCTTCTCTTCATAAACTCTAGCCAAATCAGACACGTTTTATCTCCAAGGCATGCCTTATTCACTCCTGCCACAGGACTTCTGTAGGTGGCTTCCTTCTCTAGAACTCTCACAAGCAGACCAGTTCAAATGTGGTTTTCTCTCTAATATTCTCCCCTGATCTTACCAGTAAGAAGAAATCTTTTGAACGTTTGCATTTCTAAGTTATTTATATGTACATCTGTTGTTGTTTAGTCACTAAGTCATGTCCTACACTTTTGTGACCCTGTAGGCTATAGCTTGCCAGGCTCCTCTGTCCGTGGGATTTCCCAGGCAAAGATACTGGAATGATTGTCACTGTTCTTCTCCAGTGTATCTTCCCAATCCAGGAACCAAACCTGTGTCTCCTGCATTGGCAGGTGGATTCTTTACCACTGAACCACCAGGAAAGCCCATGTACATTTGTAATGTCTGTTAAAATATTCTCTGCTGCATCATATTTATTTTTCTGAATTTTATTTCATAGTCACTTAAAGCACCAAAGACGTCTTAATTATTTACTATGCAAGACTTAACACATGGTTGGTGATCAGTAAATGTTTTCCGAATAAATGAATGAATGACAGTGATTGCATTGAAATGGCTCAATGTGGTTGAGAAACAAGATAAAAGATTAAACATAAATGACAATGAGGTCACAGGTAGTGCAAGTACCAAGTGGGGGTCTGAGAAGCTGCTTCCAAGTCTGAGAGGAGAGCAAAGTAACGAAATATTGGGAGATTCAGTATTGGCCATGGAAGACTTTAGTCCTCTCTTCACCAGGTATTAATAGTTGAGAATAATGCCAAGACTTTCTCATTACCTACAAAGTAAATTAAAGTCAGAAAGGGGAATAATTTTGCTCCATATGCCAAAAATTGCTATATATTCTACATATAAATATTATTGTTTAAAATATGTTGAAAGTTTTTCCCCTCCTTGGGACAAAGAAATATTCTAGAATTCATATGTAGAATTATATATTGGGTTGGCCAAAAAGTTCATTTGGATTTTTCTATAAGACATTATGGAAAAATCCAAATGAACTTTCTGGCCATCCCAACACTATTTTTGTTGAAAATGAGTAAAGTCTTTGTAGACCATGTTTTGGGTTTAAAAAAATCTACAATTTCTCCTTCATTAGGAGAAATCTGTAGCAATGGCTTAAACCTTAGTGGTTTCTATAAAGCATTGAGATGGTGATGTCTGAATGAATTATAACACACAGATTTAAATTTCTCTTATGGACATCATTAGTATTAAAATAATGAGAGTTTTTCACACATCTGTATTTTATTGATGCTTTAGAAAAACAGATTCAAGAACTGAATGAATGAACCCATAAAACAGTTGAGTATGAATGTGCTTGTTTGCAATTTTAATGTGTTCATTTGGGATGTGGGAAATGATTCGTGTGGGACTCGTCCTCACATTGTAATACAGTGAGGAAGATTGATACATGATTGATACAATTAATATGAGGGAAAAGGATGCTTCCCATCATGGCTTAGGTCAAATGTCAAAAATCAGGAACCCAGAGGCGGATGTTAAGAACGCAAAGAGATCTGAGGGCTGGAGGCCCATCTTTCCTCAATGGCATTTCCCATCCACATTGACAGGATCAGTATCACTATCTGAAGACACAACACGCTCCTGTGACACAGGGCAGGTGGAAAGCCAACACAGGATGTACTTTAAGCCCACAAAGGGGGAAAGTACTCACTGACTTCTCTTTGGAGAGTCCCAGTGCCTAATCCTATAGCCAGTGTGACCAGCTCAGCCTGGTCTGCCTGAGACCTGCTTAGTTTTAGCACCATGTCCCACTCAGCCCTTAGGCCCAAGCGAACCAGGACAGTTGGCCACCCCACCTCTGGTCAAGGGTGTCATTTAAAGTGGTGCCTCTCTGCCCTGAAGGTGCACACCCAACATCTGTAGTGCTTGTTAAAATTCACATCTGGACTTAGCATTTAGGCTGGGGCCCAAGTTTCTGCATGTCTAAGAAGCTCTCAGGTGATACTAGTACTGGGGCTGGTCTGGGGACCACACTTTGAGTATCAGGGTTTAGAGCATATTTGTGGACTCTTAGAGGTTAGATGGAGACCTCGCTTCACCATTTACCCCATTTACGAATTGAACTTCCTTGGTGAAGTGAGTTAACCTCACTGAGCCCTGATTTCCTCATCTCTAGTAGAGACTGACAGGACTATCTTCCTCACAGGGCAGTGAGGATTAACTGAGTTAATTATGAACACAGAAGAAGCACTCAACAAGTATTAACTGCTTTTATTGTTAAGATTCTCTGATGGCTCAGACAGTAGAGTCTGCCTGCAGTGCGGGAGACCTGGGTTTGATCCCTGGGCCAGGAAGATCCCTGAAGAAGGAAACCACTTTTGTTATTACTGACATTTTTTTGTGTGTCACTGAAGTAATCAAAGAGGTGGTTGACAGTGAAAACACTAATAAGTTGAAGAAAGTTTCAGGTAATCTCCTGGTTGAAGGAGTCACAAGCACTGGTGTTTTTAAGGCAAATTAGAATGTTTGAGGCAGAGGCATATCACCAGGATGGGAAACAGGATTGACCTACTGGTAAATCTCAAAATGTGTGGTCATCATAAAACACTCATCTTTTACACTTTATTGCACTTTCTGCTCTGTATTCTGAGTTCCCTGGAATGGTAGGCATGTCACAAAAATCTGAATCTCTGATTCATGCAGAGGAAATTGGACCCACTAAGCAGTTATGCCCATGGAGTCGCAAAGAGTCAGATATCACTGAGTGATTAGGCACAGCAAGCAGTTACGCCCAAGGCTCAACCTCAAGCCCAGCCGGACTTCATGGACTTCATGGCCTGTACTGCCATTTTCTGTATGAACTCGAAGAAGTTATACAACAGTTTTGAACTTTAGCGTTCTTACAGCCCATGGGGATGATAATGCCTACCTCACAGTCCCATATGAGAATCAAAAGTGAAGTGCCTGTGCAGGTCTGGCCCATGTTAACTGCTAAATAAATACTGGCTAGTGTTATAACTATCTTTTTGGTATTAAAACAGAACTATTTCAGTTTTATATTCATTAAGGGAGAAGAGCCATTGGATTGAGTGCTTCTTGGATGTACTTGTTCTCAAAAGATAATAAAGCCCTCAGAATTTGATGACCAGATGCTGTTGGTACCTAAGAGGTGAGGAGCCTGAATTCTAACCTGAATTCTCTGCTCTATTATGAGCGATCTTGAAGCATAATTCATCTTCATTCTTACTCACTGGAGCAGGGGTACAATTTGATTATTTGTTACAAAGAAAACCATTGTTGGGCCAGTGGTCTATACCCGGATTGTCACTTTCCAAGCATTGACTGATTTGACCTGTTTTATTACCAGGTCTGAACATTTGGATCGGAGAATGAAAATGTATGAAACCAGTGCTAGGGAGTGGCAGTTCCTGGTGGTGGTGGGCCAAGAAAGATGCAGAAATTTTTAGATTTGAGAACTTGAGGCAATAATGGGCATGTCAGCAGTTAGAGTCAGAACTAATTTATTTATAAATCCTCACTTCGTGTTCAAGACATTTTCTAAAGCTAAGCCATATTTCTGATGTTGCAAGAAAAAGATCAAAAATATTTAATCCTAAGTCTAAGAAATAAGACTATTGTCCTATTCAAAATTTGGCAGGGCTATGTCTCAGAAAAATAAAACAGCAGCTCACAAATTCTTCTTTCAAATTACTTGACACACATGCTCTCTTGCTTCTCATACCTGAATGCCCTCATTGGATATAGAACTGGGTTATGAACTCATGTCTCAGTTCAGGGGAGGAGCGTTGGTTTGGAATCAGTTCAAATTCTGGCTGCTCTACTGAGGAACAGTGTAATTTTGAAGAACTTATTTAAACTCTCTGATCCTCATTTTCTTTCTTTATGAAATAGCTATAATCCCTTCTTCAAAGAGTACTGGGAAACAAATGATATAATATTCAAAGAGACTCCCGCGGAGCTCAGCTCATAGAGAGTATTTAAAACATATTCATTTTCTTCCTCTCTTCTATGCTTTGCACCTTAATATGCATTGGCTTGTTCCTCATATTGCTGTCTGCCATCTGCTGCACCTTTGAGATACAGACAAAGATTAGAGCTTCCTTGTAGGTGTTCATGATCTGATCTGGGGCATCCCTAATTTTTGTGTCCCTCAGGTCATTACTGAGCAGGGGGTAAGCCCTTGATCCGGTTATCCTGGAGAACATCATCGTCACTCCTTACCTAAAATTGATTTGAAATAGTGAGCATAAATCCAAATGTTTCCTGTATACAGTTCTCTGGTGGCCAGGATGCATTGATATGGCAATGGTGCCATTGAAATGTTTTCAGAGATCTTTTGTTTCACCACTTACCAGCTGGGACAGAGCACCTGTCAGTGAAAAACCATATTGCATTTCAGAAGAGTATTTCCCAATTTAGCCAAAAAAGAAAATTGAGGGTCTCAATCTTGAAACTGCATTGCTTTTCTTTAAGTAGGTATCATGCCATTTGGTTATAACAGTATGGAAGATTTTAGTGCATAATCGCAATAATTTCTCACAGTTTTAAAAACAGATGAATGTAGGAGTTCAGTCACACCCTAAAAACCAAGATCTGAACTCATGCTTATCCCAAATTCCTCTAACTCTTGGCAAAGTGGGGCATATAACTTCCTGCTATTTAGTCCTTCGTTTTTCATATTTTAGAGCTACTAAAATGTGAAATGTATAGGTTATGAAGCTCACTCTGCTGGAAGCTTGGATCAGTGAGCATAATTTGGTCCTAAATGAATATTCAATAAAATGTACTCATATAGTAGTTGAATGAAAGCTTTATTTTTCCCTTAATTCTTCATTAGAATCTAATTTCCTTCGTACACAGCAAACATATGTTTTCCTGTGTTTATGAATAGAAAGAGAACAAGCTATAGAAATAAGTAATTTGAATTTTATTAGAATATTTTCTTTTTAATGTGGACCATTTTTAAAGTCTTTATTTGAATTTGTTGCAGTATTGCTTCTGTTTTTATGTTTTGTTCTTTTGGCCGCAAGACATGTGGGCTCTTAGCACCCTGACCAGGGATCGATCCTGTACCCCCTGCACTGGGCAAAGTCTTAACCACTGGATGACCAGGGAAATCCCTAGAACCCTATCTTTTTGAGGAAGTAGTTTTGTGAAAGTTGGGGTTTAATTTTGGGGTTTAATTTTCTTCATCTCTATAATGATGGTTTGGCTAGCAGACTGCAATGGCAGTCTCCAACTCTAAACTTTTATAATTCTGTATAAAATCCTCATTTTTTGATCTAAAATGTGCAGTGGCTAATTTTGATATCTTTTGTTCCTCCTTTGTTGAAATGCATAGAAATTATTCCAAAGAATACATATACAGTTGTTCACTGCATTAGAAAGGAACATGCCTTATGGTACAGCACAATGTCCTCATAACGAGTGGGCAATGACTTAAAAGTCTGGTAAATTAGTTAGAAAGCTGAACAACCATTGGTGATCCAATATAATTGAAATTAGGTCATCAGTGGCCCAACATAATGGGGAAACTGGGGAAAGCTGATATTACATTCTAATGAAACAAGTATTTTTTTTACTTCTTCCCTAACTGACAGGTCATAGGGTACATTAATTGTTCTAGAGTAAAGAGAAGTGTACTTTTCTGAGAGAAATATTAGATACAAGCTGTGATTTTCAAAATATGTAACAATATGTATGGCATGGGGTCCCACCAGTCAGAAAATACAAAGAATAACCAACCATGGATATAAGCCTTAAAAAACTAAACCACATAGCGGGGAAGGAGACGGTGGGATGAATGTAGAAAGTAGCAGTGATATATACACATTACCGTGCACAAAATAGGTAGCTAGTGGGAACCTACTATATAACACAGGGAGCCCAGCCTGGTGCTCTGTTATGACATATATATATATAGTTATGACTGATTTGCTTTGTTATATAGCATTGTACAATGTTGTACACAGCATTGTAAAGCAGTTATCCACCAATTAAAAAAAAAACAACTAAAAGCCAAACCAAAGAAAAAACAACTTAGAAGTGCTTTTACTGTTCCCATCCTCAATGAGAATAATTTAATTTTTAGCAAATATGTATACCCCCAGTTTGAAAAGAAACAACCAAAGGGGGAAGCATGTATCTGATTCCTGCCTACTTCCTACTCCATCTTGTCCCACCTTCCCCTTGCTCTCACTGCGCATCCACGTACGCCTCCTTCCCACCTCTGCCTAGGCGGCTCTCCCTGCATCCTTGGGCAATGGGTTCCTAATCATCACCCACTCTCTGAGGATATCACACCATCTCCTGAAGAGGCTCTCACAGCCATCTTAGTTATTCCTGGTACTTCCCAGCACATTACCCTACTTCGTTTTCTTCTCAGCATAGGGTGATAGCTGAAATTCTGCTTTATTTATGGTCAATATTTATTTATTTTCTGTCCACTTCATGAGGGTCTGTAGAACAGACTTGAGCTATCTTGTGCATGCCTGGCAAATAGTAGGTCATTAATTAATATTTCAATAATAATAATGTGTGTGCTCAGTTGTGCAGTTGTATCCAGCTCCTTGTGACCCCATGGGCTGTAGTTCACCAGGCTCCTCTGTCCATGGAATTTTCCAGGCAACAATACTGGAGTGGGTAGCCATTCCCTTCTCCAGGAGATCTTCCCGACCCAGGGAACAAACCAAGGTATCTGGCATCTCCTGCATTGGTAGAAGGATTCCTTACCACTGAGTCATCTGGGAAGCCAATAACATTCATGATAAACCTAAAAACATATGGGCACCTAGTGCATGTCAGACTCCACCTAGAGCCACCTAGGTGGCTCAGTCGGTAAAGAATCTGCCTATAGTGCAGGAGACCCGGGTTGGATCCCTGGGTCAGGAAGATCCCCTGGAGAAAGAGATGGCAACCCACTCCAGTATTTTTGCCAGGAGAATCGTACGGACAGAGGAGCCTGGTCGGCTACAAACCATGGGGTTGCAGCAGTCGGACATTGACAGGGAATAAAGCACCACCACCCACTTAGCTTATCTTCCTACGTCTCAAATCAACTCTATGAGATGGATCTTCATTTTAACAAAGGAGGGAAAAAGAGGCTTCTAAAAGGTTAGAAAAGATAACATGCTCAAGATTTCAATGTTCTTATAGGTGTTAACTGAGATTTTAATTTAAAAACTCTGAATGCATTCTTTGCTGGGCTGCCTCCTAATTAAATATGCCTCCATAATTAATAAATCAAGCAAAATACGTCCATTGCCTTGTATTATTTGAACTATTGGATTATATTACTCTTTAGTGAGCAATGATTCTTAACATTTTATCTTCATTAAGGAAGTTAAAATGTTCTTTGCACTCCCTTCCCTAGTGAACCATGTTTCTCTAAGAGAATACGTTACTAGGGTGTATCATTTCTTACCATAAATACCAATTTTAAAATATATCACTTGGAACACCCAGATCACTGAATCTAATATTTTCCTCAGACAGACATTTATAGATTGCATATTTGTGTCCCTACATAATTCGTATGTTGAAACCTCTTTCCTCAACATGATGGTATTTGGAGGTGTTTAGGGTCATAACGGTGTGGAGCCCTCATGAATGACATATTGTTGTTGCTCAGTCATGTCTGATTCTTTGCAACCCCATGGACTGCAGCATGCCAGGCTTCCCTGTCCTTCATCATCTCCTGGACTTTGCTCAAACTCATGTCCATGTGTCATAGTGACCTTATAAAAGAGCGCCCCCAGAGAGGACCCTTGCCCCCTCTGCCTTGTGAGGTGACAGCTAGAAGGCATTGTCTGTGAACTAGAGAGTGAGCCCTCACTACACATAGAATCTTCTGGTGACTTGATCTTGGACTCCCAGCCTCCAGAACTGTGAGAAATAAATTCTGATGTTTATAAGCCACCTTTCTATGATGTTTTCATTATATAGTGACTAAGAGAAAGATGTTGGAACAATGAGGAAGGTCAGATGCTGAAATAGTAAAAAGGTTTCAACAAAAGGATAGGTTTCATGAATGTAATTCAGAAGCCAGTAAGTTAGAGGAAAAATAACTAGGAATACTAAACAGTAGATTCCTGTACACAGATAGAGTCTTAATTTTTGACTTTTGAAAGGTTTGTTAAAAATACCTAAAGGTTTCGTACTGGATCCTGAGAAAGACGGCATGATTCTTAAAAATAGAAATTGCAAGGCCCAACCCCAGATCTACTGATTCAGAATCCCCGGGTGGAGGTGGGGGGAGGAAGGAAGAGGCATCCCAGAAGAACATTATATTTAAACAAATTTGGCAAGACTGAGCCCAAGAATGCTTATTATGTGAGTAATACAGGATGCACAAAGATGATAATGTGAGGCAAGCAAGAAAGCTTTATGAAATTCTTTACATGAAAGAAAAACATTAAATCTATTATACACTCATTATTGTATTTTTGTTACTTTCCATTGCTTCTCATATAAGATCAGAATTCAATAACTACTTTAAATGAAAGATTTAAAATCTTAAGCACTCAAAACATCCATCATCAAATTTTGTTATTGTTGTTGCTCATTTATTGACTCTAAGGGTATATTTCTTTCTTTTACTTATAATGTATGCATGCATGCCTGCAAACGTGAGCACATACACCCTCACAGACGTGCACGCGCATTCACACGGCTCCATGGCAGCAAAGAAACCCTCACATTCCAGATATGTCTTAGTGAAGCATGATGGTTAAGAATTCTCAATATTTTCACGTTACTTGGAACACCAGTAGGTAGGTTACCCTGGCTCCATTCCCAGAATTGAACAGTAGGGGCCTTGTGAAATGCTAAATGATGTGTATAACAGTATTCAGGCGCTCCGAGAGCCAATCCGTCAAAACATTTGCTGCTTTGAAAATGTGTTCTTCAAAAAAATGGGCATATGGAACTTATTACGCTGCTTGGTGGAGTTCAGGCAGCAGAGTCCAAAATAAGCATAAAACCCTTTTGAGGACACAATTCTACCTTAAGGTAACAGAGTCTCTAAAATTGTCCTTCCCTGACCTAAAGAGGTATAGAACTCTCACAGGAAGTAGCAGAGTTCCAAATATTTTCCTGGGATTCAAGTGTTAGAACAGTACAAAAATTGGTAGAAGTTTTGAAAAGGCCAAAAAAGTAATATTTAAATAAGAGCTTGGAACATTTGACCTGTTTCAGTAACGATCCCTCAGTTGTTATCTCTTTATCACCCATTTCTATCAAGGTCGTTGGCCCATAATTGTTGTTTAAGAAATATTTGTGAACAAATAAATCTGACATTTTACAGCTACATATTCAAGTAAAGATTAGAATGCACAGCTACACACTTGTGGAAATTTGATGGATGAAAGGGAAATTAAATCCTTTAATCTCCACGGAAATAAAAGAAACATTTTAACAAAGAAGAAAATAATCAAAAGAAGGTCCATGATTAGCTTATTCTCATTTTTTTCCCTCCCTGCTGATTTCTGTGACACCTGGATTTAAGAGGATAGACTTTAAACTTTTTTACAGGTCCTTATATAATTGAAATAGTGAAATATCAAAGGAAGCTAATTGATAGAATTTATGAAGGATTAACTTACTTTGAACCTGCATAACATAATGTGCGCTGTACAAGGTGTTAAAAGAAAACCTGTGCTTCTTTTTCGTTAGCAGAAAAGACAAAAAATGTTATTATCAGTCACTGCAGACAGCAAGAACAGAATTTAGGTTTTGAAGCTGAAAAGCCTCAAACTCCTTACTGTGTTTTATTATGCATAACTGAAATTCTTCACAGTTACAAAAGTGTAAACTCCTCCTGATTGTATCAATATGTACTTGGAACAGGCAGGCCTGGAGACCACTCATTGTGAAGGAACTCTGCAGCTACATTTTGATTTGCTTTGAAGGAATAAAAGTAAATAGAGAAAGTGTGCTTCTCTGTGAAAGCCAAGCAGGCATCTCATTTCTACCTTCTTGTGAATCATAAGGTGAATTCATTTGCCTTGAAAATCTCCTTCATCTGAAATTTCCTGACAGTCAGAGATAGTCCCTTCTCAGCATGTTTAAGCACCCAAAGAGCCTTGCCTGGACTGCTCTTCGATGGTTTAAATTCTCCCAATGCAATGCTCACTTCTGCCCATTACCTTATTTTTCACTATTTCATGATTCGTCTTTTATATTTTATGACTGCTTCCTTTGGGATTTTTTTTTTCCAAGAAAAATGACAAGAATGATCCACATAAATCCATAAGAGAGGTTGTAAAATAAACATTATACCATGCGTGTGGGGTAAAAAAAAAAAAGCTACAAATGGCTGTTCTCACTTTCTGGCACTTACACACATGGCCATCTGTTTGAGGGCTGTTTTACTTGGCTCTTTCCCAACATTTATGTAACTGGCCGATTGAAAGGAAATGACATCACCAAGTTTCCTGAAGACTATCACTGGAGCCACAAAAAAGTTAGGAAACAAATTGCTTAGTAAAGAGAAAGATGTTTTTCAAATGTCTCTTTTCTCTTCCATTTCTTTCTTTCTTTTTTCCTAGCATTTCTAACAATATTTTCCCCTACTTCTGTACCTTCTTTATTAATATTTTCAATGTCTGCTTTAGGGCTTCTCCTCTTTGAATTATGAGGAATTAAGAGGAGAAAAAATGCTCTTCTTTGGGTTCACACGATATGATCATAACATGTTGAAAAGTAAGGAGCTCTCAGACCCACCTAAAATCCAGTAATAGATTTGATTGACTTCTTTCTCTCAAATGACAGCAGATTTTTGAACCTGTAGATCTAGGCTTTGGAAAGATCTGAAGTAGTTCTCACAAGACCTAAATTTTTCAGCTATCAACTTTCTCTTACAGCTTGATGCACAGAGCAAGATGGGATGAAGAGGAACATTTGGAAAGTATATCGTATTTGTTGGCAACACTAAGATGGCAGAGGTAGGAATGATAGAGGTTTTTATATTAACAGCATAGTTTTTAGGTCCTCTTATCCCAGTATCCAGTAATTTGCACCGCTGGACCAAGGAGGCCTTTCATCTGATTCCAAAATGAAGCCATCTCTAGGGGAAGTCTAGCAGCTATTTTTAAGGCTCACAATTGGATGGAAAACATATGAAGTATTAGAGGAAATTAAGTATATCTGCTTAATATTTTCTTAGGAGTTCAGAGCAGAAGATTATCTAAACAGGGACCTCTTTAAGCCTCTGCGTTAAAAACTTTGGACTTTTAAATGCCGTATATCATTCCAGTGGCCTTCCACTTGGGGTCTCCTGTAACATTGGGTTGTTGGAGCTGCGTCGTCCTGAATCAGCATTCTTCCAGCTGGAATGGGAGCATTAGTTAGAAAGTGTGCCTTTTTGACATTACCTGGATTGGTTTGAAACTCACCTCCTCACCTCCCCACCTCCCTTTCCTCCGATCTCTTTTCTATCTATCATCATCATGGGCAGTGGATTCTGCTAGCGCCCCGCCCCGACTGCCTCTGCCAGCTGATGCACCCATCCTTCAGGTGTTTGGGGTTCTTTCTGGAGATTTGTCAGTAGTTGATGGGAGCCACCTGCTGGGGCTGTGACAGTGTCACCATTTCCCCCACCCTCCTATTTGGCCAATGATTGACAGGTTTAGATATATAAAATTCTTAAGGGGCTTCTCTGGTGGCTCAGTAGTAAAGAATCTGTCTGCCAATGCAGGAAGCATGGGTTCAATCCCTGGTCTGGGAACATCCCACATGCTGTGGAACAACTCCTGAGTTGCTCTAGCGCCTGGGAGCTGCAACTACTGAAGCCCACGTGCCCTAGAGCCCATGCTCCACAACAAGAGATGCTTTCTCCTAATAAGGTTTGGAAAGGTTTTCCTTTCCTGTAACAAGTCACATATATCTGAAGCCCTGTCATAGACTCAGTTTTTTAGGGCTTCCTTCCTACCCAAGGCATGGATTTCCCAGTGCACAAGTGGTAAAGAACCCACCTGCCAATGCAGGAGACTTAAGAGACATGGGTTTGATCCCTAGGTCCGGAAGATCCCCTGGAGAAGGAAATGGTAACCCACTCCAGTATTCTTGCCCTGAGAATCCCCATGGACAGAGGAGCCTGGAGGGCTACAGTCCATGGGGTCACAAAGAGTCGGATACAACTCAAGCGACTTAGCATAGCACAGCACCCAAGCACTCTGATTATCAACAATGATATCCAAATGATGAGACAATTCCAAGAGCAATTCTATTGAAGTCAAAAGCATGAGAAAGGTCCCTATCAAAGTTTATACAGCAAGACAAACGGTGCAGTTGGGAGGTTATCAATCATCAGCAGCATCTAAAGAAAAAGTTTAAGGTAAGACTGTAAGGAAAAAGAAATCATCAATGATAGGTTACTTGAAAGATTTTAAAGAATCTGGTGGAGACTGCAGAGGCAGATAAAAAATGTTGTTGGATTAAAAAAAATGCTAACACGTATGAATGAAAAAACTTTGGAAAACATAGAGAAGTAAAAAAATAATGTCAAAATCACCTAGAATCCTACTATCCAGATATAATCATTTTAGATATATTTCATTACAGTTTCTTTCTTTCTATCATTTATCTATGTTTGTTATTTTATTCATGTGTATTAATTTATATACATTTATGCATTGGGAATTGCTACATATACAATTTAATATCCTGCATTTTCTTCTTGAACATTACTACTAACTTTTCATGTCATGTAGTACTCTGGAAATCCTGTTTACAATGTCTACAGAACATAAATTCTATAGATTGACTATAATATATATTTATTGTCAGAATTTGGGTTTGCTAGCAATTTCTTGCTGTTTACAACACTGCTATAAGGAATAATAGGCTTGTACATAAATCTTGATGTTCATTTTAGATTTTCATTTATAGATTATACTAATAGTATACTATATTATACTAATAGTAAAACTACCAGGTCAAGTGCATGCAAATTTTAAATAAATCATCAACTTATGTTCTGATTTTTGGCCAACATACTGGCAGTTATTTTCTAAAAAGGATGTGCCAATGTGCAATTATTCTAATAAAAATTCCATTGTGTAGTGCTATTGCCAAATTCCATATGCAAATTAAATAGAAGCAAATTTAGTAAATTTTATAGAAAACAATGTAATCATTTTTTTCTTTGTGTGTGCATGCTATTTGGACCTTGTTTCCTCTTGTGTAAAGATGAAAACTTTTTTGTTGTTGTTAACTTTAAAATAAACATTCCTAGGAAGCAACCTAAGTATCCATAGATGAATGAATGGATAAAGAAGATGTGGTGTATATATATACAATGGAATGGTACTCAGACATAAAAAAAGAATGAAATAATGAAATGGTACCATTTGCAGCAACATGGATAGGCCTAGAGATTATCATACTAAGTATGCCAGACAGAAAAAGACAAACATCATATGATATTGCTTATATGTGGAATCTAAAAAAAAAAATGATATAAATGAACTTATTTGCAAAACAGAAATAGCCTCATAGACATAGAAAAGAAATTTATGGTTACCAAAGGGAGAAAGTGGGGGAGGGATAAATTAGGAGTTTGGGATTAAAATATATACACTATGATATGTAAAAGAGAAAACCATAACTACAAGGACCTACTGTATAGCACAGGAAATGATGCTGAATACTGAATATCTTATAATAACCTATAATGGAAAATAACATAAAGAAGCATATATATACATATATATATATATGTAACTGAATCCCCTTTGCTGTACATCTGAAACTAACACAACACTGTAAATCAACTATATTTCAATAAAATTTTAACGCATATGTTTATAAAAGATAAAAATCATGTTCTTGATTTTTTCCTTTTTAATATGCCTTATTAAGGTCTAGAGAAAAAATACTCCAATGAAACCCTAGGTTTCAAAAACATGAAAACAATCTGTTGACGAGGGAGGAAGGAAGAAAAAGGTGGTCGATTGGGTCACTGTTTTGGGAGACATGAGCCTAGCACACATGAATTTCTTTACTCCACTAGAGGAAATTGATTCTTTGCTCCACTTGAATTGTCTTGATACACTGACCTACTATATTACACACACATCTACGGTATGCCTTGTCTTGTGGACATTTCATTCCCAAATGAACATTACTTGTACCTGATTAATTGAGGAATTGTGAACAAAATCACAGAACTTGAAAACAGTGAAAGCATAAAAGCCAGTCTGGTATAAACAAATTTAAAATAATGTGCAAATATCACATGGAAGAAGAATCAGGCCAACAACTGGATGGTGGCTCTTGGGACTGAAAGAGGACCCGTGGAAGGAGGAGTGGGTAGTAAAAACTCTGCGGTGCTGGACAGTCAGGGTATAGGAAAAGAGACTAAACCATCTTCCGGTTCTCATCTGCCTCCCCAGATGTCTCTTGTGGAGTCGGGTCTGGTATGTTCCTGATTTTATAATGCACCAAGTGACACTCTAGGTAAAGATGCAATGTTGTAATGGTTAATTCACTCATTAATAAGTATGCTATTATATATAACCACAGTTTCCTTTATGTATTTGATTTACAATAGTAAGCAAACTGTACATACGTGTTTTTGCTGTATGTATATATACGGATTTGTGGGCATGTGATTTCAATAACAAACTGGCATTTTTCCATTTTTAACGAATTATAGGTTTTGTCAACATGGAGTCTAAACAAAGAACAACAAAGGAACGAACACATAAGAGAAACGAATAGCAGAGGAGATGCCTAGAAAGATTGGAAAGGAGTAGAAAGGCAGAGGAAGGGGTCAGGACACGGGCCTAGAAGACTCTGCCAAAGTGAACGTTTTGATAAGAAACAGATCCAAGCTCTCTATACCCGATAAGTCACTTTACATCTGATGTTGCTTTGACATCCAAGTTCCTCAGTGGTTGAGGTACTTCAACCAGTGCCCTGATTCTGGTTTCCTTTCTCTCTCTCTCTTTTTTTCTTTTAAATATGCTGCTGTTTACTTTTAAGAAAATTGCATCTTGTTGTAACACTTTAATATGCATAAATGTCATAAAGTATACATTTTACCCACTTTAATGAAATACTTTTTTAATTAAATTTTTTATATATTTACTATTTATTTTAGACTATGCTGGGTCTTAGCTGCTGTGTGCTCTTTTCTATAGTTGTGGCGAGTGGGAGCTACTCTCAATTTGAGGTGCATGGACTTCTCATCGCAGTGGCTTCTCTTGTTGTGGAGCATGGGCTCCAGGGTGCATGGGCTTCAGTGGTTGCAGCATGTGGGTTCAGTAGTTTTTTCTGCTTGTGGGCTCTGGAGTGCAGGCTCAGTAGTTTGGCACACAGGCTCAGTGTGCACGTGGGATCTTCCCAGACCAGGGATGGAACCCATGTGTCCTGCACTGGCAGGCAGAGTCTTACTGAACCACTAGGGAATCCCCTATTGGAATACTTTTTACAAACAAAATGCCACTTGAGGTGTTGCAGGCTTTGTCTGTATATCAAAAATAATCTGACTAAAATTGTTTTCTTAAGGTTTAAAAAATGATTCTTTTTTAGACTGTAAACAACGTAATCATTTTGGGGTTACACAAAATAGGATCTTAGTTCCCCAGCCAGGTACTGAACCTATATACCATGCACCGGGTTAAGTCTTAACTATTGGACCACCAGAGAAGTCCTTGACTAAATTTTAGTTTTAAAAATCTGTTAAATTCAGTTCAGTGATATTGGCTTTAAATTGTTTCACTTAAACAGTCTGCTCTGTTATCAGGCAGAGCTCTGTTAACAACCACCTTTGTTCTCACCCTTTCTTGTCTACCTAAGAGTTAAAATATGAACCCCATGAAGTATTTAACTCCCTGGATAGTTACTGCTATACCACACTGAACCATGTAAACTTTCACATTCTCTAACTCATAATATAGAAATTTGATATGCCTTAAATATGAATTTGGGACTGCTAATATCTAATAAGTATGCACCATCCTTTATCAATCCCCAAAATTTTATTTGCTACAGATGGAATTTTATTTTTTTTTTAATGTTGGGATAGTTTTAGGTGGGCTTTCCTGGCAGCTCAGTGATAAAAACTCCACCTGCCATGTAGGAGCTGCAGGATATGTTCGACCCCTGGGTCAGGAAGATCCCCTGGAGGAGGAAATGGTAACTCAGTAGTTTTGCCTGGAGAATCCCATGGACAGAGGGGTCTTGTGGCCTACAATCCATGAGGTCACAAAGACTTAAGCATGCCTGAGCACACACATGCACACACACATGAGAAAAGTAGCATGTGTGGAATGACCATTTGGGAACATTGGGGTTGCAGAGAGTCAGACATTAGGGTCGTAAAGTTTTGGACATAACTGAAGTGACTTAGCGGCATACTTTTAGGTGGTAATTCATGAGGCCATTGCTGATTGTACATGAATTTTAAAGCCAGTGGGCCACTGGATTCTTTAGTGCAAGGAGTGATTACAGATGATATCTGAGACAGGCACTGTGATTCCCAAAGTGTCTGATTTTCCACTTTTTCCTCTCAAGATGTAGTAATGGATATAACCAATTTAAATAACTGGTGAAACAAAATCACATCTATGGGCATTTTAAACATTTCTGTGTAAACATTTTAATGAGACAAAACTAAAAGCTGGTTCTTTGAGAATATAAAATAAAATAGACAAACCATTAGGCAGACTCATCAATAAAAAAATGGAGAAGAATCAAATCAATAAAATTAGAAATGAAATGGAGAAATCATAACAGACAACACAGAAATACAAAGGCTAATAAGAGATTACTATCAGCAACCATATGCCAATAAAATGGACAATTTGGAAGAAATGGATGAATTCTTACAAAAGTATAACCTTACAAAACTGAATCAGGAAGAAATAGAAAATCTTAACACACACATCACAAGCACAGAAATTGAAACTATAATAAAAAATCTTCCAACAAACAAAAGCCCAGGACCAGATGGCTTCACAGGTGAATTCTGCCAAAAATTTAGAGATAGCTAACACCTACCCTACTCAAACTCTTCCAGAAAGTTTCAGAGGAAGGTAAACTCCCAAACTCATTCTATGAGGCCACCATCACCCTAATACCAAAACCAGACAAAGATGCCACAAAAAAAGAAAACTACAGGTCAATATCACTGATGAACATAGATGCAAAAACCCTCAACAAAATTCTGGCAAACAGAATCCAACAGCATATTAAAAAGATCACACATCATGACCTAGTGGGCTTTATCCCAGGGATACAAGGTTTCTTCAATATTCACAAATCAATCAATGTGGTATATCACATTAACAAATTGAAAGATAAAAACCACATGATTATATCAACAGATGGAGAGAAAGCCTTTGACAAAATTCAACACCCATTTATGACTAAAAACTCTCCAGAAAGCAGGTATAGAAAGAACATACCTCAACATAATAAAATCCACATATGATAAACCCACAGCAAACATTATCCTCAATAGTGAAAAATTGAAAGCATTTCCCCTAAAGTCAGGAGCAAGACAAGGGTCCCCACTCTCACCACTACTATTCAACATAGTTTTGGAAATTTTAGCCACAGCAATCAGAGAAAAAAAGGAAATAAAAGGAATCCAGATTGGAAAAGAAGAAGTAAAACTCTCACTGTTTGCAGATGACATGATCTTCTACATGGATAACCCTAAAGACACAAAAAGAAAATTACTAGAGCTAATCAGTGAATATAGTAAAGATGCAGGATATAAAATCCCTTGCATTCCTATACACTAGCAATGAAAAAACAGAAAGAGAAATTAAGGAAACAATCCCATTCACCATTGCAATGAAAAGAGTAAAATATTTAGGAGTAAATTTACCTAAAGAAACAAGACCTATATATAGAAAAATATTAAACACTGAAGAAAGAAATCAAAGATGACACAAATAGATGGAGAAATATACCATGTTCATGGATCAGAAGAATTGATACATTGAAAATGAGTACACTACCCAAAGCAATCTATAGATTCAATGCAATCCCTATCAAACTACCAATGATATTTTTAACAGAACTAGAGCAAATAATTTCACAACTTGTATGGAAACACAAAAAACTGCGAATAGCCAAAGCAATCTTGAGGAAGAAGAATGGAACTAGAGGAATCAACCTGCGTGGCTTCAGACTATACTACAAAGCCACAGTCATCAAGACAGTATGGTACCGGCACAAGGACAGAAATATAGATCAATGGAACAAAATAGAATGCTCACAGATAAATCCACACATGTATGGACATGTTAATTTTGACAAAGGAGGCAAAAATATACAATGGAGAAAAGACAATCTCTTTAACAAGTGGTGCTGGGAAAACTGGTCAACTACCTGTTAAAGAAAGAAACTAGAACACTTTCTAACACCACATACAAAAATAAACTCAAAATGGATAAGATCTAAGTGTAAGACCAGAAACTATGAAACTCCTAGAGGAAAACATAGGCAGAACATCCTCTGACATAAACCACAGCAAGATACTCTATGACCCACTTCCCGGAGAAATGGAAATAAAAGCAAAAATAAACAAATGGGACCTAATTAAACCTAAAAGCTTTTGCACAATGAAGGAAACTATAAGCCAGGTGGAAAGACAGCCTTCAGAATGGGAGAAAATAATAGCAAATGAAGCAACTGACAAAGAATTAATCTCAAAAATATACAAGCAGCTCTTGTAGCTCAATACCAGAAAAATAAAAAATGGGCCAAAGAACTAAACAGACATTTCTCTGAAGAAGACATAGAGATGGCTAACAAACACATGAAAAGATACTCAACATCACTCATTATTAGAGAAATGCAAATCAAAACCACAGTGAGGTACCATCTCACACCAGTCAGAATGGCTGCTATAAAAAAGTCTACAAACAATAAATGCTGGAGAGGGTGTGGAGAAAAGGGATGTAACCTCTTACATCGTTGGTGGGAATGCAAACTAGTACAGCCACTATGGAGAACAGTGTGGAGATTCCTTAAAAAACTGGAAATAGAACTGCCATATGACCCAGAAAACTGTTTGGGCATACACACTGAGGAAACCAGAATTGAAAGAGACATGTGTGCCCCAGTGTTCACTGCATCACTGTTTGTAATAGCTAGGACATGGAAGTAGCCGAGATGTCCATCAATGAACGAATGGATAAGAAAGCTGTGGTACATATACACAAAGGAATATTACTCAGTTGTTAAAAAGAACATATTTAAGTCAGTTATAATGAGGTAGATGAAACTGGAGCCTATTATACAGAATGAAGTAAGTCAGAAAGAAAAACACCAATACAGTGTATCAACACATATGTATGGAATTTAGAAATATGGCAATGATGACCCTATATGTGAGACAGCAAAGGAGACACAGATATAAAGAACAGATTTTTGGATTCTGTGGGAGAAGGAGTGGGTGGGATGATTTTAGAGAATAGCACTGAAACATGTATATTATATGTGAAATAGATGACCAGTCCAAGTTCAATGCATGAAACAGGGCACTGGAACAACCAAAAGGGATGGGATGGGGAGGGAGGTGGGAGGGGAGTTCAGGACTGGGGGATACATGTACACTCATGACTGATTCATATCAATGTATGGAAAAACCACCACAATATTGTATAGTAATTAGCCTCCAATTAAAATAAATAAATTAATTAAAAGAAACAAACAAAGATTTTAATGAGTTGCCCAGCAGATAGTTCAACTGAGATAATTTTTTATTATGTGGCATAGATGATTTAAAAATGATAAATGATCTTTATGTTTAAAAAGGATATAAATTAATTTATTTGTGAAACAGACTCATAGGCATAGAAAACAAACTTATGGTTACAGAAGGGGAAGGGGGGATCAGGATTAATAGATACACAGTATGATATATAAAATAGATAAACAACAAGGACCTACTGTATAGCACAGGAAACTATGTTCAATATCTTGTAAAAAGCTATACTGGAAAAGAATCTGAAAAAGAATATGTATATATATACACACACAAATATGTATAATTGAATAACTTTACTGTACGCCTGAAACTAACACAACATTGTATATCTACTATACTTCAATAAAAATAAATATACTAAGTCATTCTACATCAAAGCTATTTTTAGCCAAGTCGAGGACTCCATAGAAGCACTTGGAATTTGTGATTCCCCACACTAGGCTTGTGTAATCCATTCCATTCATATGCAGCTCCTCCATCCCACCCAACTTCCTGCTTTTTCCTCCAAAATTACTGGCTAATTTTAATACACTCCTGTTGGCTCCATTTGACTGCAATGGGATATTTACCTTGGCAAGTGTGTTTGCTTATGTAAAATGAGTAGTGTTTACTTTGTGATAACAATAGCCTTCAGAATATTGCCTTTTTAGTATACAATCACATAGTTACAGGAAAAATAAATAAGTAAATAAAATAGAAATCTATGTTTAATAAACCATAAAAGACATACATTACTTTAGCTATGTATGATTATATGTAGGTCTGTATGTATGTACATACAGATCTATATATGAATACATATATCTATATATAGTTTTAACACATCCCAATTTTGCTATATGATAGTACTGCATGTATGTGTATGATTAAGAAACCCCATTTTAGCTGTGTGTTACTTTTCCCCCCTCTAATCATATAATTCTATTTCAAATATGAAGTAAAATAGCTTAAAAATATGAATTATAGAAGCCAAACCTCTCTGAGTCATGTAGTGAACTTCCTCCATCCTACCCCCACCCCACCACCTCCCACTGTTATTTTTGTATATTTGGCATAATCGTTTCTCTTTAATGAGACAGAAATTTCCTTTCCAAGAAATGAGTGCAAGCTCCAGACTGAAATGATAAAAATGTTGATGGTGGTATCTAGTCTATTCAAGTTTATTTCTCCAGGTATGTGTTATATATATGTGCAGTTATTTTGCTGGCATCTAAAGTGTCTATTCTTTTAGCAGAATTGTCTACTATCTCTAAAATAACAAGAATGACCACTAAGAAAAAAATATATATGAAATTACACTGCTGAGAATTTTTATGCTTTTCCCCCTCTTCTGGTGGTGGAAGGACCTTTGTCTTGCAAAGGCAAAACTAGCAAGAACTTTATACTTTTGGCTTCAACATTAAACAGAAATATGTCCATTTAAATCTTTGAATAGACAAGATGGGTTTAGGTTCAGCCTCAGGAAAGATGGAATGGGTTTAAGTGTGAAGTGGGTAAAAAGCGTGGTTTTGTCTTTTTATGGCAGGTGTGATCTAGAGGAAGCAAGAGGCTTTATCTCTAAGTCTAAAGAATTAAAGGAGGATGAAAATGGGCTTACAGTATCTGATATGGACTCCCTATTGTTTGTGTCACAGTTTACATCATTTGTTCACAGTTGGTCACAAGACCTCAGTCTCTATTCCGTGCTAGGAATGTAGTTTTTCAAAAACAGGAAGCAACACTTGAAGTAACTGCACATTTACAGTGACTACCAGGCTGATCCCTGGTTTTTGTCGCCGCTTTCCTGTTGAGGTCTGGAGGAAGTGGCAGAGAAAGAAAAGAGAGGGTGGGGGAGGTGACTCGATTACAATGAGATTGCAATGACGGGTTAGACTGACCCTGGACTCATCTTAGTGCAAGAGTGATGAAAACACTTTAAAGAGTTGCCAACAGCTCAGTAGAAAGTATTTGACATCTCACCTACATCAACAAGCAAGAGTTAAAGGTTAAATCACACACACTCAAGTGCTGGGAAAAGGATGTGTTTGTGTCATCAACTTTCTTTGTTCTAGGATGGCCTATGTCAACAAGGGGACAGACACATTCCCTGGTTGGAGCCACCAGGACAATAGAGATGGAGCCACAATTTGTACATGATAAATCCCCTTCTAAGCATTTGTAGTTTGCTGCAAGTTACATGGGCTTCTTTATGGTTCTCTACATGTATTTGAATCACTATGTATTTAGAACAATGTGGTTTTGACATTTTCTCTTTCTTCATTCAGATTCTTGGGGTCCCAAGCATGAAGCTAAGTTTAAAAGGAGGAAAATCTGGGAAGGGAAAGGTTTTCTCTTCTTACATGTTTCCAGTGTTGACTCTAAATTCAGTGAGCCCCCACCCTAACGTAACTGGTGCTCACACACCGGAGGAGCTATTTTGGAAAAGCATTTATTTAGTGCTCTTCACAAAGCTCTGAAAGGTTGAACAGGAGATTTCTTGACCAGATTAACAATGGTTGAAATTGACATTGTTAAGAAAAGAGAATATATCTCCCCAAAAGAGCAATGCAAAACTATTGTCAAGAAGACCAACAGATGTGTCTTGGAAGGGAAAAAAGGGAATAGAAAAATGCATCATATTGTGGGCAGGTCAAGTCCCTTTTGAAGATCTGGGGAAAGCAATGGAATATCTATTTGCACTAAAGCTTATGTCCATGTTTAGTAACATCAGAGCCTCCTTGATGACAGTCCACAGAAATCCTAAAGGTCCTTGTAGTATTAGGGGACAGCAAGGTGTCTCCCATGCTTCCTCATCGTATTTTGACAGTTAAATAAAAGACAGTACAAAAAAGGTAAGAATAGGTATAATCAAAAGCACTTTAACAAATAAATGTTTTCTAAAAAAAGGTTCTGGACCCTGGATGGTGAGCAAGGCTTTGTACCTCCACATTTTCTGTTACCTATAGATTTTGTATAACCATCAGTCACTAGATTCTTTCATATATGAATACTGTCATTTAAGCCACAACAATACTTACTTGTTATTCTTATTTTTGGCCTAGAAAACATTTTCTCAGGTCTATGGACTTATTTTCTTTCTGATCTCTGTGGTAAGGAATATGTATAATTTGAGATGGATACATTAAGCCCTCACCATCTGATATCACGAAATACTGGCAACATTGAAAGAGCATCCTTCACCAACAATCTGATCAGTTTTCATGTAGCATTACAATGACTACATCTGGCTTGAGTAAGTCATTCCTGCAACGTGCTTGACAAGGAAGCTGACACTAGATTTTTAAGGTTGTGTAACTGTATTCTCTTCTATCATGTTGCTACTAAATGCTGCAAATAATGTCAGAATTTAGACTGAGACTTGCTCTCATCACAGTATACCAACATGGCCTGGTGTGGCTCCTGGAGGGGATCTACAGCCCTCATCTACTCTGACCATCAGAGACTATACAGATCCTACCAAGAGAACTTGACAGTTTATTTTTAATTTTTTTTTTTTTATTAGTTGGAGGCTAATTACTTCACAACATTTCAGTGGGTTTTGTCATACATTGATATGAATCAGCCATGGGTTTACATGTATTCCCCATCCCGATCCCCCCTCCCACCTCCCTCTCCACCCGATTCCTCTGGGTCTTCCCAGGGCACCAGGCCCGAGCACTTGTCTCATGCATCCCACCTGGGCTGGTGATCTGTTTCACCATAGATAGTATACATGCTGTTCGTTTGAAATATCCCACCCTCACATTCTCCCACAGAGTTCAAAAGTCTGTTCTGTATTTCTGTGTCTCTTTTTCTGTTTTGCATATAGGGTTATCGTTACCATCTTTCTAAATTCCATATATATGTGTTAGTATGCTGTAATGTTCTTTATCTTTCTGGCTTACTTCACTCTGTATAAGGGGCTCCAGTTTCATCCATCTCATTAGGACTGATTCAAATGAATTCTTTTTAACGGCTGAGTAATATTCCATGGTGTATATGTACCACAGCTTCCTTATCCATTCATCTGCTGATGGGCATCTAGGTTGCTTCCATGTCCTGGCTATTATAAACAGTGCTGCGATGAACATTGGGGTGCCTGTGTCTCTTTCAGATCTGGTTTCCTCAGTGTGTATGCCCAGAAGTGGGATTGCTGGGTCAGAACTGCCATATGAACTTGACAGTTTAAAGCAGCCAACTTGGCTTATGTCAATTTGCCTCCATTTTTCAAAATTGGTCTTAGCATTAAGCATTGCAGTGTTTTCCATGGGTAACTAGTTTGTTTTTACTTTCCAACATTATGAACCTTGTATCTGTTTTCTTTCCTCTTTGTGTTGGCTGTTTGACAGTTAAGAGTTAGTCTGTTGGTCACCTGTAGCAAGTATATAAAATTTCTTGGAATAACTTTCATACTTCTATTTCATTTTTAGAAGGTAACACAGTGAGTGATAAAGAGCATGAGTTCTAGAGACAGACATCTTGGGTTCAGATCTACTAAGTCAGTAGCACAGAGCCTGGATATGTTAACCTTTCAGTTTTCTTATCAATCTTCTTGCGGCATCCATGATGGAATGAGGTAGCACATGCAGAGCACTTAGAGCAAGACTGGAGCCCTGGTAAGAATGAATAAGCATTAGATATGACTTTTGGATCCATTGTATTTTTCTAGTTTATTTTGGCCTTGCCCCAGTTTTCTTCTTTTGTTTGTTGAAATCTTGCTATGATATGGGGTTGACTTCCCTAGTAGCTCAAAAGGTAAAGAATCTGCCTGCAACATGGGAGACTCAGATTCAATCCCTGGGTCAGGAAGATCCCCTGGAGGAGGAACTGGCTATCCACTCCAGTATTCTTGCCTGGAGAATCCCACTGACAGAGGAGTCTGGCTGGCTACTGTCCATGGGGTCACAAAGAGTTGGACAGGACTGAGTGACTAACACTTTCACTTTACTATATATGGAATACATGTGTTATAAAAATGCCTTAATTTCTTATGTTCAGACAGCAATGTTGAGGGTGTATTTGGAAAGAATGGAATTAGAAGTATGGAAGTCAATTAGAAGAATATAAAAATAATCCATCTGATAGAAGATAACTAAAATAGCAGCAGTAGAGGAAGAGAGGTATTTGAGTTATTTATGAGATTGAATTGACAGGAGCCAATGACCCATTTTATGTGAAAGGTAATTAATAGTAAATTTAGGGTGATTTTTAACTTTCTAGTTTAGCTGATGGGCAAATGAAGATACCATCAATCAAGATCAGGAATATACAAAGTGTTAGTGGTGGTTGGGGGTAGTGATAAATAATGAGTTAAGTCTTGGCCATGATGAGTTTGAAATTTTTTTGCCAGATAATTAAGTAAAGCCTAGTAAAGCTTTGAAAATAAACATCTAGAGCTTAGCAAAGATTATAAAGATGGACACATTAGTTTAGAATTTAGCAGAATGTATGTGTTTAGCAATTATTATAGGTATAATCACCCAGTATTATGCCAAGGCCATGGAACTTTTGGGAAATGTATTTGAAGACAAAAGCTGTGTCTTCTTCATCTTTGTATTTCCATCCAGGATACTAGTCCAATCTCTGGCACAGGGGAGACGATCAGAAAATTTTTACTTCATGACCTGTCAAGTGGAATGAGTGAATAAGTAAATACAGAAAAGCCTCAGAGGAGACTAAGAAAGAACAATTAGAAAGATGACACAATACTAGCAGAGAATGATTTCTCATAAGAACAAGGGTTTTAAGAATGAGGGTACAGGCAACATTTTGGGGTGCTGGGTGACATAAAATTGAGACAGATAGCAGGTAAACTGAATGACAGAACTAGGGCAGAGAGCAGACAGAGAGTAGTTACATTGAATGACAGAACTGGTACTCAAAGAGATCTCAAGAGTGTGGAAATGAGAGTTAAATCTCATTGCTATTTACTAGGGATAAGTGGAAAATCTTAACTTAGGTACATAAAATCAAATGCATAAGTAGTAGACATAGATGACCTGATTTAATTGCATTCCTAGGATTTAATAGCATGCTGAAAATTCAATATAAATTAATACTAGAGCCTGCCTGCCAGGGTGTGTAATTAAGCACTGCCAATAAAAACATCCAGCATGAAAATATGGGGATAATAATAACGTAGTACATATTATGTAGTAGATATTCCAGGTACAGTTTGGGACGATGCATTTCAAGAGAAAAAGCTATAAAACTACAGTATATGTAGGGGACAAGCAGAGTAAGGAAAAGTCTGAAAGTCATGCCATCACTTGAAGGTGGCCGAGGGAAGTTGGTGTGTCTTACCTTCATGCTGAAAAGGAACTAACTGTACTTTATGCAGTCAGGTCTAGATCAAAGGGCACCACAGAAGTGGTAGGCAAAGACTCCAACTCACTTTGAGAAAGAATTTTCTGTAATTAGGCCTATCTCACAATGGAATTAGCTCTTAATGGGAAAATGGCTTTTTTTTCCTAATTTCTTTCTTTACTTACTTACTGAACTAATACTTTGAGGGCATCTACCAAAGTTTCTAAGATACATATCCCTTGGCAATCAGGATATAATAGTAAACCAGTGACAGATAACTATTACCCTACTGGAGTTTACATTTTATGTTCATTTATTTATTGAGCATTTATTGGGTTCATGCTCTATGCTAGACTTGTCCTATGCCTCCAGGATACAGGGGAAAATGTCTCTGCTATTATGGCCTCAACCATCTGTGGGGGAAGAATACACAAAGCAAATACATACATAAATATACATGAAATCACAGACTAGACTAGAGGATAATTTGTACTATGTAGCCAGATGAATTTTAAACAGAAGAAGTTAACCAGGGGAACTAATGTATTTGGTGAAGTCTGGAATGCTCCTTCTAAGAACTGGCAGATTGTGGGTAAACATGGAGGAACAGTATATGCAAGGCTGTGGTCAAGGATGGAGAGAAAGCCAGTGAGGACAGTGATACCATAAAACAGGATACATAAAAGGAAAAGGAATCCTTTGAATTCCGTATGAAGAATGCATTAGAGAAGGAAAAACTGGATGTGGAGAAAATAAGGACCTCATTTCTTCAGTCTCAATGAAAGGTCATAGTGCTTTGGAAGAGGATGGAGGCAGTGGAGATGGAGAGGAATGGATGAAATCAAAGTATATTTCAGAGCAGGCTCAACAGTGATTGAGGACCTTGTCTGAACTGCACTGATTTTATATGAGGAGTTAGGATGAGGAGGATTTCAAGAACAATTTTCAAGATGCTAGCTCCTGTAATTGGCTGCAGTCTGAGAGAAGGCCCTTGGAGAAGCTCCATATTTGTGGTGGTAGGAAGATTGATCATGGATATGACCATGGATATGAGTCCTCTTTGGACAGGTGACATTTTTTCAGATGACTGTAGGCATCCCAGTGATATCAGTTAGAACTAAATCAGAGTCAGGGAGTCAGTGTGTCTCCTACGGATGGGTCCATCATGTTCCTTGGTGTTCAGGAGCTCTGCCTCCTTTTCACTCTCCCCTTGATATCTGGGATGGAAGGAGAATATGGAACTCCCTTCTTTTTGTCAACAGAAAACTGTGTAAAAGATTTTTCAAGATCTTTTTTGTTGTTGTTGAAGGAATTCAGATAGAAGCCTTGTTATCTGCGTTGATTCCAACCAGGGCTTCAGAAATGATATTTTTCAGATTATGTGTGGTCTTGTATCCTTGGCTTTGTAGTCCTCATTCTTCATTGGTACTGAGGATGACTTTAGATGCCTCTTTCTATAATGAAGATGTTTTCTAAATGTTTAACTGCTTGTCAACAATCTGAGAGAATTCATAGACATGTCGGTTGCAGATTTTTCTCCTACTGAATTATATTGTACAAGAATCTCCTCTGAGAAATTGGGAAATCACCTAGAAGTTGTTAAACAGCAGTGCTTCTTTGGTAATATTGTTGATGGATATGAGAGAAAAGACCATTAAATCAGGAAAGGTAAGATAAGCACTCCTAAGAAAGTACACTTCGACAGCTGTAATTAAGTGCCAAAAAGTCTTTCAAATAAACACAATAAAAGGAGAGACAAAATAGCCACCAGATAGAATGATCTCCTCCACCCACAACGCCATGTCATTTTTCTTTATAGTCTCTTGATCCACTACTTCTACACTGACGCCGATAATTTAGTATATCACCTTATTTTAATGCATCATCTCATATGTGGGTTCTTGAAATAAGGTCTTGCTTTGGTCTCCTCTCCCCTCTGCCCTCCTTCCCTCTATCATCAAAGTAAATGTTCAAAAATGCTTCTTTCAATACCTATCTAGAGTTCAAACTCTTCCACTCAGCCTACAGGTTATGGTGATAAACAAAACAAAACCCACCTCCTTAGACTGATGGTTAAGAAACTCTGAAGGATGCAACCCATCCCAGCAATGGTATTTCGTGCCCCCGACCCCATCCCCCCCCACCACCATTCACTGCCTTGTGAGCACACTGAAATGTTTCCATCTCAGTGTTGGTTTATGCTGCTCACACCTTCAGAATGTCCACCTCCTCCCTGACTTTGCCCTTCTTTCAAGCCTAACACTGAACTCCACCTCTGGAAACACTCCTAGGCCATGATACTCTCCTGCCCCCATTCTCAGTAATCCTCTTCAGAGAGGGCCTTATGAATGCCTGACTGGAGGTCAGTGGGATAACTGAGGTCATCTGTATTTAGAGTCTAGACATTTTCCAGTAAGGAAGGAGATAGGCTCATTTGAAAATCTAGTGCTGGAAGTAGGAATGAAGAAAGACAGCTTTTGCCAGATGCTCTGGGAAGTATAATGTGCAATAAAATGTAAGGCATTTTTTATCTCTTCTCTCTTTCTCTGTCTCAGCTTTTGGAGCCAATTTCCCCATGTCTGGAACTGACAAATTTTCTGGTTTCTTCCAGAACCTGTTTCCTCCTTCAGTCTTTCTATAACCTCTAAGCATACGTCCTTTCATGGTCTCTTTTTCTCTCCCAGATCGTATGAATAAAAATATTTATTTCATGGTCTAACCTTTACTCTTTTTTCAGTTTTTAATACTTTATTTTCTTTTTGTTTACTTCTTAAACTTAATTTTTATTCATTCACATTTTCTTGCTGAGTCAAGAGAGACTTCCTTTTCTCTTTCCTTCCTCTAAGTAGTTTATTACTAAAGGAAGTGACAACTTTATAGGGAGAACATCTTGCATTCAGATTACTACAGAGCAGTAGTTTCTTTTTATTCCTCGTGTTCCTGGCCAATTATAATTTTGAGTACATTTTAATATTGTCTTAAAGTTTATTTGGAATGGGATGTAAGGTTTTATAATAAATTACTCTAGAGTACTTGGTTTTGCAGTAAATTATGCTATACTATCTACCATATTGGCATATATTGTCACAGCAACCCACTCTAGTTTTCTTGCCTGGAGGATCCCATGGACAGAGGAACCTGATGGGCTACAGTCCTTGGGGTCACAAAGAGTTGGACACAACTAAAGTGACTTAGCAAGTATGCACATGCTATATTACCTGTTACTTACATACTAGCTTGATTATTGTCTTTAAATGGCTCTGAGCTATCTGAAGGCTTCCCTGGTGGAATAATCAAGGAATGTTTTTGTTTTTGCCCTTAAGGTCCTACCATTTAAATCTCTGGTATCTAAAGGAAAATGTTGCAATAGCTTATCCACCTGATACGCAGTAAAGAGTATGTCAGACACACACAGAGATGGGGACTGTCGTCATGTTTTAAGCAAATAGAGGCATTTCTTAGCCACATAGTCTCATCAACTCTTTCTCAGATGAAGTAGTAGCTTCCTTCCTTGTGATGAAAATAAGTTCTTGTTTGAAGAACAAGAGATGATTAAAATACATATGCTTAAGGCTTATGAAAAGACTGAAGGAGGAAACAGGTTCTGGAAGAAACCAGAAAATTTGTCAGTTCAAGACACGGGAAATTGGTTCCAAAATCTGAGACAGTCCTAATCTTGTTGACTCTATTTACTCAGACTGTATTTACTCAGCATTATAATAGGGGCAGCATTATAACAGGGAGAAAGAACTCAGAGCAGTTGCCCAAATGTGGACTCTGTCCTAGGAGAGGAAGGAGAGAATGAGTGCTTAACACTTAGGTGAATACTTTTCATGTCAGTTGTTGGGTTCCTCTCTATGCTGGGAGTAATTTATCCCCGACTGGGACCAGAAAAGTCAAAATCCTTCTACTATGAAACATTTCCAGGATGCAAAGGCAAAATTCATTCATGTGGAAAATGTCACTTATTGTTTTGTAAAGCACAGTTTGAAACCGAACTTCTATTTTTATTTATTTATTTCTGTCTTTCTTGTACAGTATTCACTGTACTTAGATTTTGAGGTATACTACTACAGCTTGCAGAGATTTCAGGTTTCTTTAGCAGAGTAGCCTGGACTCTTGTTTAAAACATAAAAGATTTCAAGGTTTTCATATATTCTGGCATTCCATATTGCCCCTGTCTTAGCTGGCTTTATTTTCAGCTAAAATGGAAACAATAACAATACTGTGTGTGGTCCTCAGTTGCTTAGTTGTGTCCAACTCTTTGTGACACCATGGACTGTAGCCCACCAGGCTTCTCTACCCATGGAATTTTCCAGGAAAGAATACTGGAGTCGGTTGCCATTTCCTTCTTCAGGGGATCTTCCCGACCCAGGAATCCAACCTGAGTCTTCTGTGGCTCCTGCATTGACAGGCGGATTCTTTACCTGAGCCACCTGGGAAGCTAAATAATAATAGTAATAGTAGTTTTACTAAGCATTTAATGTATGCAAGGAACTGTCCCAGACATTATGTATAAATTACATCAATTCATCTTCACAATAATCCAATGATATAGGTAGTGTTGCTCAATATCCGTTTTCAGATGAGGAAGTAGTTCAGAAGGTCAGTTCAGTTCTGTTCAGTTGCTCAGTTGCGTCCAACTCTCTGTCACCCCACGGGCTGCAGCACGCCAGGCTTCCCTATCTATCACCAACTCCCGGAGCCTACTCAAACTCATATCCATTGAGTTGGTGCTGCCATCCAACCATCTCATTCTTTGTTGTCCCCTTCTCCTCCCGCCTTCAATCTTTCTCAGCATCAGGGTCTTTTCAAATGAGTCAGTTCTTTGCATCAGGTGACCAAAGTATTGGAGCTTCAGCTTTAGCATCAGTCCTTCCAATGAATATTCAGGACTGATTTCCTTCAGGATGGACTGGTTGGATCTCCTGCAGTCCAAGGGACTCTCAAGAGTCTTTTCCAACACCACAGGTCAAAAGTATCAATTCTTTGGCCCTCAGCTTTTCTTATAGTCCAACTCTCACATCCATACATGACTACTGCAAAAACATAGCTTTGAGTAGATGGACCTTTGTTGGCAAAGTAATGTCTCTACTTTTTAATATGCTCTCTAGGTTGGTCATAACTTTTCTTCCAAGGAGTAAGCGTCTTTTAATTTCATGGCTGCAGTCACCATCTGCAGTGATTTTGGAGCCCAAAAATACAAAGTCTGTCACTGTTTCCATTGCTTTCCCATCTATTTGCCATAAAGTGATGGGACCAGATGCCATGATCTTAGTTTTCTGAAGGCTGAGTTTTAAGCCAACTTTTTCACTCTCTGCTTTCACTTTCATCAAGAGGCTTTTTAGTTCCTCTTCACTTTCTGCCATAAGGGTGGTGTCATCTGCATATCTGAGGTTATAGATATTTCTCCCAGAAATCTTGATTCCAGCTTGTGCTTCATCCAGCCCAGCATTTCACATGATATACTCTGCATGTAAGTTAAATAAGCAGGGTGACAATATACAGCCTTGACGTACTCTTTTCCCAATTTGGAACCAGTCTGTTGTCCCATGTCTAGTTCTAACTGTTGCTTCTTGAACTGAAACAGAAAACAATTAATTAATTTTGCTCAAGGTAGCTCTGTTCCATCTGGGGGTGCCATTACTAAAATTGGACTTTATTTCCCATTTTAGTAGCTACTTCATAGTAAAGTTGTAGTGACAGAAAAGAGGAATATTTTTACATGGTGGCAATGATTGTTTGAATAGATAGAGGATAGAACCGATTTTCCAAATTTAGTTGGCTTGACTTTTATAGTCCCTAACATGCTTGGTGAAGTCAGGAAGTGGGATTATTTATTGGATGCTAAAATTCCATGCCCCAACTTGATCTGGGTTTCTGTGGAGGTATAATGCAAATACTTCAGAGAGTGTAATTCTTTTACCTTAGTGAGAAGACAGTAGCCAAAAGAGAATCTAGTGGTGAGTTATTAGAGAGTCAGTAGGAGAGTTTGTGTAAGAAGGGAGTTTTGGAGAGAGGACAATGAAATGTTTTATAGTAAGCTAATGGTAAAAGGATCATGGTGACTGCAGTATAGTTGGTTATCATTATCCAGTTAAAATCATTCTTGAAACTCAGCAGTAGTTTCTTTCCTTGCTTGTGATACTTGCCATTATTTCATAGGTTTGAAAATACAAACTTTGGAAGTTCAAGCCCTATCTGGGTTACATCTTTCTTCTTAGGATCATACACATTATTATGACAACTGCAATGAAGTGAATAATGGTGTTCCTTAATGGAAGCATAAGTCCAAGGACAAGGTTGTTCCTGTGTGTGAATGATAAAGAGGGATGGAAATAAATAATAAGAATAACATGGGTTTTTAGTACAGAATAGCTTTGCCCTAAAAAACCTAAATTTAGTGCTCTAAATTATTCACTAAATAAGAAACTTGATTTTACTTCAGAACCTAAAGAATGAGATTATATAGAACAATATTTAAAATCAATACTTAAAAACACTTACATGTCTTATAGTTGTCAACTATCATACTTACTGTTCAATAATTACTCTGGTATTTCCCTTAAACAGGGGAAATCCTACTCTCTTCTTATGGAAGAAACCTCCAGGCTTTGCTCACTCCCTGAGGGCATGGTTCAGTGGCTCTTTTGTTGTTGTTTAGTCGCTAAATTGTGTCAAACTCTTTGCAACTCCATGGACTATAGCCTGCCAGCCTCCTCTGTCTGTAGGATTCTTCAGGCAAGAATACTGGAGTGGTTTGCCATTTCTTTCTCCAGGGGATCAACCCAGGATCAAACCTGTGTCTCCTGTGTTGGCAAGTGAATTCTTTATCAGTGGCTCTTTAGTGGTGTGTTAAATGGATCTTTCCTCTGTCCTTTAACTCATTACGCTATTTAATCCTCACAGCAACACTACATTACAATTGAGACATGGAGAAATCAAATAACTGGCCTCAGACTACATAGCTAGTGAGCGGATTTGAATTTTGGCAGGTCTACTCAGAATCTAGGCTTTAAATCACTACCAATCTGCTTCTATAATTCTATTCACTTGTTTTGGAGAATTCCAATATCTCAGTCTAAGAACAAACACTTATCACTCCACAGAACAAAACAAAGAGAACACACCATTTAGTAATAAGATTTCATGGAAAAGATCACCGGTACCTTCCAGATAACATCAGATGGCTTGTGAATCAGGTGAGTTACGCTCTTCAGCTGACTCCCTTTGCTTGGCTTTCTCAATATTAAATCACAGCTGGACTACTTTTACAACCTGTTCTTTAAGGGATGGGATCACATTTCAAACATATTTGAACAAAGGAATTTTTAAGCCCGTATAATGGCCTCATTTGATTGAGAGAATGAAGGAAATTAAATATTTTGAGTGCCTCTTAAAAGTACCAGTGTGTCACTAGGGGTGAGCATATTATTTATTTCAGTTAATCTTCCCAAAGAATATGTGAAGTAATTATTATTATCTCATTTGACAGATAAGAAAGCTGAGATTCAAGAAAGCTTACTAACTTTAGTAAAGTCACAAAAGGCAGTGCCAAATTATAAACCCACATTTTTTGGTATTCAGAATCCACATCTGTCATTTTAGGGTGCCGAAGCCTGTTCTGTTGGATGCAGAATGTAGCTTTTAATTTTAGGGATATATTTGTGTTAAGCTACACACACTCTTTTGTTCAAAGATGCATACTGTGGGCTTGGAAAGATGCCTTCTAAGAATCTCTGCAAGAAAATGAATGTGGCAATGTAAGGACTTGGAGATTTATAAAATGGTGTCTAGATGGCTAGTGGTGCATTTACTAACAGTTTGACTTGCTTGAAAAGCTAACTGCAAAGAAATTTGATGAGTCCAATTTGGGATGTATTAAGTCTGAAATGACACTGGAACATATTGAAACAGCTGGCTGGAAGGCAATTGGGAACAGACCTCAGAAGGGAAGTTGGAGCTCAGGTTGGGTGTGTGTATAGTTGGAGATCTGCGTTAGGGAGAGGATGAGATTTCCCAGATTGAATATGTGCAAAGAGCAGAGGACAAAAGATAGAATTCTGTGAACTGCCAAAGGGCTGGGAACTGAAGAGGATGATCTAGTGAATGAGACTGTAGAGCACTCACGGAGGAAGGACCTATTTCGAGGGACCTGTACTTTTGAAGAAAAAGTGGGAGAGACTTTCAAGTAGAAAGGAGGTGTTAGTCATGTACAGCAATAAAGATAATTTAAGAGGATGAAAGCTGAAAAGGGTCCACATGATAAAAAATTAGTAAGGCATTAGGGATACATTTTAAAAAATAAATGTGCTTTAATAATGGAGTTTGTAGACAGTGTTTTCAAATCAGAAAGAGAACTAGTCTTTGCTGTAGACCAACCTATTACAAGCAATAGAAATCTTTCTGAAAAGAGAAAACTTGCCAGCAGATAATTAAGCAGATGGCACATAATTATTTGAAGTGAGACAAGTCTGGGAAGCTCAAAGAATGCTTTGGAAGCCTGAGTTGTTGGAGCAGAGAGAGTGAGGAGGAGAGTTGTAGGAGATGGAGTCAGAGAGAGAACCATGAGAGTGGAGAGCATGGGTCCTGAGAGATTACTGTGTAGAGAATGCCACTCTCCACTCTGAATGGGATGGAAAGCTTCACTGGGTTCTGAGCAGAGGAATGACATGATCTGACATATGCTTCAGCAGAATCACATCCAGATGCTATGTTGGAAATAAAGTAGAGCAAACGAGTGGCAAAAAAAAAAAAAAAAATGGGAAGACCACGTCAGAAACTATTGGGATCCAAAAGACTTGATAGTGCCTTGGGCTAGAATGGTAGTGGTACATATGGTGATATGAAGTCAGATAGCTGATGTGTTTTGAAGGCAAAACCCGCAGGGGGGGGAAAAAAGTTGAACAGGAAATGGGAACTATATACACACACCATTTTCTTTTCTAAGATTTTTTTTTTTTTTTTTTTCCTGTAGAGAGTAGTTGGTTGGAGGTAGAAGCAGTGTTGAGGTGAATTGTTTTCCAGACTGGGAGAAGTCACAGCATATCTGTTTGGTAATGAGAAAGCTGTAGAGTAAGGAGAAAGTTAAAATGGGCAAATTGCCAGCATGGTGTCCTTGAATAAATGAAAGAGGAAGGGAGGCAACTATGCCAGCTGGGAAAAAAATGGCTCACTTCTACTCATTACTCTGTACTTAGACCTGGTATGGAGAAGGCAGTGGCACCCCGCTCCAGTACTTTTGCCTGGAAAATCCCATGGAAGGAGGAGCCTGGTAGGCTGCAGTCCATGGGGTCGCTAAGAGTCAGACACGACTGAGCGACTTCACTTTCACTTTTCACTTTCATGCATTGGAGAAGGAAATGGCAACCCACTCCAGTGTTCTTGCCTGGAGAATCCCAGGGACGGGGGAGCCTGGTGGGCTGCCATCTATGGGGTTGCACAATGTCAGACACGACTGAAGTGACTTAGCAGCAGCAGCAGCAGACTTGGTATGTCCTGAACTTCTTATGTAAGATTTTTTTTTAACATGAATGATTTTCAATGACTATCTATGTTAGCTTTGTACTGTGAATACTGATGGATGAAGAAAATGCAGAATGATGACTGTGTTACTAACTATGAAGTTACATGAGAAGCATTGGTTTAGTTCAGGTTAGCCTGACGTTTCGTGCATATATAGACCACAATATCCCATGACACCAGAGAGTCATGCCTATTGTCCACTGCACGGCCCCTTGCTTTCTGAACATTGCCTGCATGTTTCTGCACATGCAATTTCCTTCAGGATGCTCTTGTGTGTTACACATCCTTCAGGGCATAGCATAACTCCTCTTCCACAAAATTTTTTCAAGCACAGGCTTCATCTCGTTCTTTGTGTTCCAATAATTAATTTCTTCCTGTCCTTTACCCATATTCTGTTTGTATAATAATTTAATTCACATTGTATATTTCTGGACCCCTACACATTTTAAATACTTTACTGTGCAGACATATTATTTGTCTATGTATCTTCTCTCCTCTATTACCTGAGATTATTTCAGCCTAAAATGTTGTCTTGCTCGTTTGGTTTCCCAACAATGGACAGTTCAGTATTGAATGAAACGGAAATACTTGAAAACTGGATTTATTTCATGGTGTTCCAGAGGACAGAATTAGTGGGAAAAAGTAAGAATAAGATAGATTTTGGCTTGGTCAATGGAAAGGTATTAAAACATGGTGACATTTCAAAAATGGGAAAGACTGTTATTTAAAATATTAATTCCAGGCAGCCTGGATGGGAAGGGAGTTTGGGGGAAGATACATACAAGTAGATGCATGGCTGAATCCCTTTGCTGTTAACTGAGACTGTCATAACATTGTTAATCAGCTATACCTGAATATAAAATAAAAAGTTAAAAAAGATAAGTTCCAGGTAACTGAAAAAAACCCAGTCAGTTTTTCTCCCAACTATCATTTAAGCTCAGAGCACCATACCAAGTATGTTATAAAAAATAGTATCACATTTAGTCTTTATACTAGTCCCCCAAAGAAGGAATTTTAATCATCCCAATTTTACTTTAAATGATTAACCAACTTGCCTCTATATACAGCTAACTGGTGAAAGTGGGCTGGTATTGGAACTCAAGTCTGTGTGGTGCCCAGGTCTAGATATTTGATTCAGATGCTTCACAGTGTCAGAGAGATTCCACATTGGGTAGGATGTAGGCACAGATAAATCTCTGAGGTTATAAAGGAATGTACAATTCAAGGAAAAGGCAAATTATCTAGGTAGACTCCCGTGTCTTTATGACTGTTAAACAGGCTTACTTTCCAAAAGAGAGTCAAGAGATGAAACTGGGAGAGACAAAGCAATCCATAGTGAGGTGCCAAGATAATCTTACAATTTGTTCATCTCTAGTTATTCTTAGATCCCAGTTATCCCTGACTCAAAATGAGAGTGGGTTCATGGACTTTGATAATCACATTATGACTGAATAAACACAGCGTAGGGCTTGGGGCGCTTAGAAGACCTGTCCCAAAGTGGAGTACACCCAAACTCTTTGAACACTGGACACAACTCACAGAACTTGTCATGAATATTACCAGAATTTTCAGCACGTGCCTGCAGTAGGCGTTTAATTAATTTTATCAGTATCTCCTTTCTTCTCCATCCTCTCTGAGTCCATATATATCACAAGCTACTGTCTTGAGTAGCGATAACATAAAGGTATCATTTTTATTTGACAATGTGTTATCTATGAATAGAAGAAAACATAATGTATATTTATATGGTAAGCCTTTGCTCCAAGTCTTCACAAAAAGGAGAAGGCTATATTTTTGCAAAAGTTTTACTTTTGATGTTTTGTTCAAGAAAATATGCATTTACACGCATAGAATGGAAATAGAGTGTTAAATAAATTCTACTTATGCATTTTCTTACCATATTTCAAGATGTTTACTCTTTCAGCAAGTAATCCGACTTGACATTTCTAAGCTTGTAGCGTGGAGAGAGGCATTACTACCTCAACCTTTTGTGTTTCTGCTGGATTTTGTGTTTTTTTTGACAGTCCATTCAGTATAACCAAAGAAAACTTTATTCAAGTGAAATTCAACTTCACTTTTCATAGAACTATGACCTTAAAAAACTAGTCTCTTAACTTCCTTCAGGGAGCCATGTGACTGACTGCCTTGTCAGCAAGCTACTTTTCCTGAATCTAAGTTATTTCCTTTCCTGCAGAGAAAAATTGCTGTTATCACTTCCAACCCTTTCAGTAATGGGTATTTTCATATATAGTTTACCCCTTCAAAACAAACAAAAAAAAAAGAATGCCTCTTTTTGCTTATTTGCTAAAAAATTGTTTATCCTAAAGAAAAAAAATGTAAGGATATAAGCACATTTCATGGTCTATGGAAAAATCAGCATTTCCTGAGATTTCTGATCCAAGAGATAGCTACAAGTTCTCTAAAACACCTATTTTAAGATATTCATTTCAATTATCTAAACATAAGAAAAACATGGTCTGGTTAAAGCTAGCATCACCCAAGTACTTCCCAATTTCTTTATCTCATAACCATTTCTTTTTGGTCTTTATTCTGCATACTTTTCTCTAACATCTAACACTGGAACTACCTCTGTCTTGTTGGACATTCCCCTGGTGTTGGCTTTTGAGAGATGCTGTGTCCTAATTTCTTCTCTTAATGATTTTTTTCTCACCCCTTGTCCAGAACTCCCTTCTCACTAACTTTTGGCGCTTTAAATGTTCTATCCTTAGCATCTTGCTCTCTTTCTACACATTCTCACTGGATATTCTCACAGTCACTCACCTAGGCTCAAGCCTCGTCTGCTCACTGATTATTCCCACATTTAACCTAGACTTTTCTCCTGAACTCCTGCCCAAATACCTCCAAGCTTTCCAACAGTTCATCTCCAGTGTAGCATGTCCCCAACTGCACCCTTATCTCCTTCTCAGCCAGATCTTCCTGTGCTCCTCCTTATCTTAGCAGACTATTTCCATGTACCCAGACACCCAAGCTTAAAATCACTGAGTCATTCTCAATTCCATTCTCCTCTGAAAGTTTTCTCCTATCTGTTCCTTCTCTTTCTTCCTGATACTGCACACGGAGTTCAGGCACTCGGGGGGGAGTTCTGTCTGCCCCCCACCCCCTGGTGTTCACAACTGTTTCCTAACTCCCTGTTTTCTTATCCTAGTCTACTTTGAGATCAGAGACTTATTATGAAAACGACATTCTTTGAGTTGGCCCTTTGCTTTAAAACCTTTGATAGTCTCCATTTCACATGCAGAAAAACCCGAAACTCCTTAACAGACAATCTAAAGCCACCTGCAGTTTAGATTCAAGTGGCTCTGCTAGGCCCATCTTTAGGCATCACTCCACCCCAAAGGATTCCTAGGTGGTGCTAGTGGTTAGGAACCCACCTGCCATTGCAGAAAACAGGAGATGCGAATTGGGGGAAGATCCTTGGGTGGGGAAGATCCCCTGGAGGAAGACAAGGCAACCCACTCCAGTATTCTTACCTGGAAAATCCTACGGGCAGAGGAGCCTAGCAGGCCCCAGGCCATAGAGCCGCAAAGAGTCAGACTCGACTGAGCAACTTAGCACACCCTCCAAAGGCATATGCGCTGAGTCTTTGTCATTGCACATGCCATTATTCTCTCTCCTTGAGATGTTTCCCCCTATTTTCTTTTTCCTACCTAATGACTGATGGCTTTCATTTTTCAAGAGCCACATCAGATGATGTCTCTTCTTTGAAATCTACCCTGACTTCTGTAGAAGCATGTCTTCTGTCTGCTGTTAGTGGCCTTAGCCTACCTTCACACTAGCATCAGGATGCTGTGTTGTAAATATTACACAGTAGTAAAGGACTCTGAAAGAGCAGGGGCTATGTCTTCTTTTCTGCAGAGCTAAAGTCTATCATTATGTCTGACTTGTGATAAAATTTGGTTCTTATTTGTTAAATGAAAATGAAGTTATTGTAATAAGTAATAATGAAAACTCTTAAGAATGGCCCAAATGATTCCAAATAGCTGTCCTAAATATTTATGTTTACTCTATATTTTCTTTCTTCCAAAGAACTTTGTTTAATTCCATTTTATTCTATCAGTGGGACACCTGAGATTGGCAACTAAGACTCAAGGGAAAGGACAGAGAAAGAACTCAGTAACTGCACTGACAAGACACTGGAGTCAGACTCAACATTTCTAAGAGATGATGGGTGTGGCCAGCTACTACCAGCCTCCATCTGCTACATTTTGTTGTTGTTTAGTCACCAAGCGGTGTACAGCTCTTTTGACTTCAAGGGCTGTAGCCTGCCAGGCTCCTCTGTCCATGGGATTTTCCAGGCAAGAGTACTAGAAGGGATTGCCATATCTTTCTCCTGGGGAATCTTCCTGACCCAGGAATCAAACCTGTATCTCCTGCTTTGCAGACAGATTCTTTACAACTGAGCCACCTGGGAAGCCCTCTGCTACACTGCTACACTAAAAAACTGGCCGCTAGAGAGTGAGGAGGTAAATCCAAGGGTCGACAGAACAGAGTGTCCATGAGATGAGAGGCAACTCCTTTCCCATGGGGAATGGAAATGGGGATACCTGGCCTTTCTCCCTAAAAGCCTCCTTAGGGGTTTGAAGAGAATTGTTCATAAAGACTGTTGTATCCTTTGGTCCTCTAGTTGGGCGTTTGCTGAGGAAAAGAACTTGAATTTATCATGGGAGCAAGGAAGATGAGTTTTGGTGAAAGGGCTAGAGGGAGGGGACAGTGTTGGGGTACTGAGTTTAATGGTCAAGAAAGGAGATTTCTGTGGGTCAAGTGGATTCGAGTTTGAATTAATTTGAGGTTGATTCACCCCAATTCCAAGACTTTCCCCACCACACTCCAGCTACAGAAGACTATATAGTACATGGCCAGTGACAAGAGCTGAAAATGGATTTTCAACTTCTCAAATCATTGGATCTCAAAGAACTCATACCACTAGCCCCCAGAGTCAGAATTTGGAGCCTGCCTCACAGCTGGCATCAATAGCCAGGCTGTGTCCAGAGAAGCAGCACTCACGAAGACAGAGACATTATGGTGGTATCCTGTTGGCTTGGTGTTCTTCCCATTCCTTGTGCACCTCTCAGCTCAACACCCCTGAAGGGTAATCCTAGAAGGTGGACACAAGGTGGTGGTACCCTTGAAGCAGTCCTGCGATCAGGTAGGGCACCAGTTCATACTTGGACTGGGTAAAGAGGCAACAGGTAGAAGGTGAAGATAAACTCCAACTGAATGGCTGGACTGCGGCTTAATATCTGAAAGTGAAAGTGAAAGTCACTTAGTCGTGTCCAACTCTTTGCGACCCAAATGGACTATACAGTCCATGGAATTTTCTAGGCCAGAATACTGAAGTGGGTAGCCTTCCCTCCTCCAGGGCATCTTCCCAACTCAGGGATCAAACCCAGGTCTCCCACACTGCAGGTGGATTCTTTACCAGCTGAACCACAAGGGAAGCCCAAGAACGCTGGAAAGTGAAAGTGAAAGTGAAGTCACTCAGTCGTGTCTGACTCTTTGTGACCCCACCGACTGTAACCTACCAGGCTCCTCTGTCCACAAGATTTTCCAGGCAAGGGTACTGGAGTGGGTTGCCATACTGGAGTGGGTAGCTTATCGCTTCTCCAGTGGATCTTCCCAACCCAGGAATCGAACTGGGATCTCCTGCATTGCAGGAGGATTCTTTACCAACTGAACTATCAGGGAAGCCCTTGATATCTGAAAACAACTGGAAAACTATGACATTGCCTCAGATACCTGAGGAGACCTACTACCCAGTAGAGGATTAATACTTGATATCATACAACTGGGGAGAATGATTGAGAAACACAATGGATTTATGTTTCTTGTTGAGTTAGCACTGCTTTCTAAAGTAGGTACATGTGGAAACTTACTTAAATTCATAGATGCTCTGCACAAAGTTCAACCAAAATTCAACCCCAAACTGCTATCAAAGCAAACCTTTCTTTATTGATTTATCACTGAATCTGACAAGTAGCACCATTCACTAATGTCCCCACTGAACCCTCTGGGGATCAGAACATGGTCAGAGGTACCCATGGAGGATGTGCAGAAATGCAGTCTTGTTCTGACCCAAAGGGGCTCACAGTATAAAAATGAAGTGAAGATGTTATGGCAGCTCCTACTCAGATCAGTTTAGAATGAGTATCTAACCAGTTTCAGGATGATCTGGAACTTCCCAGAACCACTGAGAACTCTGCTGATTCGTATATTAGGAGACATTACGTAAGCCGTCCATGTTTGGAAAGAGCTGATATGTTTGTTCTCTCTAGAGCAGAAATGCAAAGTATTTCATGATACTAGAGAATATTAAGAGTAATTTCTCTCATAATTCTTCTGAGGGAAGACTAGGCCATGTTTGAACTACTTCTAATTCGGTCTCTGTTCCCTCAACAATTTCACATCTCCATTGTTTGTTGTTTATTTAGTCACTAAGTTGTGTGTGACTCTTTGCAACCCCATGGACTGCAGCTCACCAGGCTCCTCTGTTCATGAAATTTCCCAGGCAAGAATACTGGGGTTGCCATAAGCAATACACACACACACACACACACACACACATATATATTGCATCGCTCTTGTTTGTAGACTCCGTTCCTGCCAGTCCCTTATTAGTCTAAGTCTATATTCTGACCAATTTCTTGCTTTCTCAGGTCATTCTCCCATAATCACTCTGAAAAGCTGAGGCACTCTGCTGTAATAGAATTCCTTGCACCATATAATATTAGTCTTTGAAGTAGTATGTGCTGTACTGTGCTTAGTCGCTCAGTCCTGTCCGCCTCTTTGCAACCCCATGGGCTGTAGCCCACCAGGCTCCTCTGTCCATGGGGATTCTCCAGGCAAGAATACTGGAGTGAGTTGTCATGCCCTCCTCCAGTGGATCTTCCCAACCCAGGGATCAAACCCAGGTCTCCTGCATTGCAGGTAGATTCTTTACCTTCTGAGCCATCAGGGAAGCCCTTGGGGTATTATATTACCCATATACCTGTTTGAGAGCGTTTCTGATTTTTCAACTTCCTCCATGAATGATGCCTCTTCTCCTGTTAAATCCTTTACATTCCAGTCAATTCCCCATCACCTCCCTCTTCTCTGGGACTGTTTCCCTGAACTTCAGCATTCCCTTAACTAACTCCCCTAGAAACCTACTTTACTACTCCTGGGGACATTCTTGATAATGTATAAGCAACACTCACAGAAATGTGTATGAGAAATTGTAGAATTTTAGCTTCAAAAGGTTTTATGCATAAGGGTTCTGTTGATGCTAGAATGAAACAAGTAATCAGAGGTAGGGGGCTATGAGAATTAGCTAAAATGCATTAACATTCATAATAACATAGTTACAGGTAGTACAGTATACATGTAGTATCAGTCATTTACTCCTTGACTCTGTGTGAAGTCACATTGTGTGTTTTAATGTAGGACCTTGAAACAACCTGGTAAGAAACAGAGCAAATATTGTTTCTAGTGATAATCAGTGAGTGTGGCCTCTCAATCTCTCCCTTAATTTTTAAGTGGGCCCAAGTAGTTTAGAAACCAGAATTACTGGACAGAAGTAGTCTGGGCAGCATTGATATACCTTATGTGGTAAGGGTAGGTGGATTTTGGCATGGCTCTTTTTTAGGCCTTGGAAGTCCAATTCTAAACATCCACTTCTATCGGGGACTTTGGGACTGCAATAACTACATGAGATATGCTTTATTACACGGTGATGGAAGTAATCATGAAATACTTTTATGTTTTGCAGATGCTGGCACTTCTTCCCTTTTGATGTAAAATATAACATGAAGTCTTTGCATTAAAATCAGAGGCATAAAATTTGCTAGCATCTGTAAATATTTTATTCTTTAGGTACTCCCTGGTCCTGAAAAGAAAAGGTAGAGAACCTTGCCGGAATTTCAGTCATCACCTCCGTCCAAGAAGAAACCACCCGCGGTTTTTTTTTTTTTTTTTAATCATAACAGCGCCCCCTGCTGCTTCAAAGCGAAGGCTTCGAGATTGTTTGCTCGTTTTCCTTTCAGTCTTTGAGAGACTCTGGAAACGTGGCTGGAAAACATTATCCTCAACTGAACCACGGCCAGGGAAGTCTCAGGAGGGAATTCTTTCCTGACATAAAATTAAACCTGGCTTCAGCATATCTTTTGCGGGAGGGGGTGGAGGTGGGGGGTGGAAAGGAGGAAAACTTACTGTTGATGTTTCTTGGCTTGGCTTTCTATTCGGTTCTTAAAGCAACATTATTTTAAAAATCTGTAACAAAACCTGTCATCTGCCAAGTCAGCCCCAAGCCTCCCAGTCTCTCTCAGCACAGCTTTCCCCGTCTTGCCCTCTTCCGTCGCCGCACTCCACTCACATTTGGCAAAATGTATTCATAAACAGACGCCTTTTAACTCACCGATGGTAGGAGCGGTGATGGACTGTCTCCGCTGTGGAAGGGAAGCTGGTGCCAGGAGGCCCGCGGAGTCCCGGGCACCGGGGCGGGGAGGTGGCCGGGGGTGGGGGGCACCGATGTGGCTGTGGAGCTGCGGAGGAAGCAGGCCTCCAAGCGGCTTGCTTTCAGCCTTGCTCAGTGGAGAGCTGGCCCTCGACTTCGGAGGTGGCTCGGGAGCAACTGGCAGCAGGCGATGCAGTTTCAGGTCCAGCTGGACGCACTGCTTGTGGAGAGCGGAAAATCTGGAAGCTGTGGTGGGAGAAGGCTTTGGCCTCTCTGTGCCTGTGGGAGACGGTGCCCTGAAGATTACCCTGTGACCTGATGCCACTGGTGAGGAGGTGCTGGGTTATTTATTCACCCAAGGGGCAGATGTTGTTGGAATCATTGAGGTTTTTTTTTTTTTTTAATATTGAATTGTCTCAACCAGCGCTCTGACGTTCTGGTGGATGAAAAGGATCCTGCGTCTCAAGATGAGCCCACACATACTTAATAAACCAGTGCCGGTCTGTTCAGCCGCTCAGTCGTGTCCAACTCTTTGCGATCCCATGGACAGTAATCCTCCAGGCTCCTCTGTCCATGGGATTTCCCAGGCAAAGATACTGGAGTGGGTGGGGATCTTTCTGACCTGGGGCTTGAACTCATGTTTCCTGCATTGGCAAGTGGATTCTTTACCACTGAGCCACCAGGAAGGATCATGGGCAGATCTGGGAGTCACCTTTATCTCTAGTATGACCTTCCCTTCTATTCCCATCAAAAATAGTGACTTAGAAAGTTTGTCCATGCATGTGAGGATTACAGCAAGAGAACTGACACCCTTCAGCAGTTTTGTAGCACACAGCATGATCATTATATTAGGTTATACTGGGGTGTAATAGGTTCTGGAATGTTCAGGCCTTGGTCCCTGGCTCTGAAGCTGCTACTCTCATTAAAATGCATTTGTAGGATGGGCTTCCCAGGTGGTGCTAGTGGCAAAGAACCCGCCTGCTAATGCAGCATATGTAAGAGATGAGAGTTCAATCCGTGGGTCAGGAAGATCCCCTGGAGAAGGGCATGGCAACTGACTCCAGTATTCTCGCTTGGAGAATCCCATGGATAAAGGAGCCTGGTGGGCTACAGTCCATAGAGTTGCACAGAGTCGGACATGACTTAAGTGACTTAGCATGCATGCATATATGCAGGATAATAGAATGCAATATTTGACATCATGTAATTGCACCCTGTGCAGACCAAGAAATTATATGTGACGTGCTCCACATAGTCTGCTAAGAAGGGGCCAAGATGGGGTGCTAGGATGCTAACACACTGAGAACTTGCCTGTGTGGTATGGTTTAAGAACTGCTTCTAACTGGTTTCCTTGCTTAAAAATATCTTCTTCAACTGGCTTATATAGGAGACCGCTTTTTGGAGGTGAAGCTGTTGTCCACCTGAGACAGTCACTTAAAATTTAGTAGTAAAGTAATGTTTTAGAGTGAACTGTTCTTGAAGGGAACAGCTAGCCAGTTGCCTAGCCAGGCCCTGATGATCGGATGACATTAGTGATTGGGAAGTTGTCCTTGGAAGAAGGTGGGTTGAAGCAGAAGGGTCAGGCCAGAGGCAGTGGGAGTCACTTGGTAGGTGTGGGAGGGCCTGTGAGGGATCACAGGTCGGGACACCTGGGCACCTTGGGGACAAAAGGAGAGCACTGTGAGCTGGGGCTTGTTCCATAGGGATGGAAACTGTGGGGTCCTGTGAAAGGAGAGGTGCAAGGAGAGTGGGCTCTGAAGATAAATCTGATTTCTCTTTCACAGTTTTCTGAGGCCTATCCTTGAGAATTGGCCCTGCCTCCCTCTATATATAGACACTTAGAAAGTGATTTCATTCTTCCTTGTCCTGACAGGTGACTTGCCTTTCCATCCACTTGTGTAGGTCTCAGAACAAAGACAAGAGAGTTGAGTCCTGGAAGAGAAGGCACAGTTAATACCAGCTGTCATGACATTAGCCTGCCTGTCTGTGTCTCCTGCCTGGTTCAATGCAGTCTTATTCTCCTCTACTCCTTCATTCCAAGTTCATCTCATATCCAAAGGTAACCCTGATGATCTCACTGGCCTACTCATCAGTTCAGTCGCTCAGTCGTGTCTGACTCTTTGTGACCCCATGAACTGCAGCACGCCAGGCCTCCCTGTCCCTCACCAACTCCTAGAGTTCACCCACACCCACGTCCATTGAGTTGGTGATGCCATCCAACCATCTCATCCTCTGTCATCCCCTTCTCCTCCTGCCCTCAATCTTTCCCAGCAAATGAGTCAGCTCTTTGCATCAGGTGGCCAAAGTACTGGAGTTTCAGCTTCAGCATCAGTCCTTCCAATGAACACCCAGGACTGATCTCCTTTAGGATGGACTGGTTGGATCTCCTTGCAGCCTGAGGGACTCTCAAGAGTCTTCTCCAATGCCACAGTTCAAAAGCACCAATTCTTCAGTGCTCAGTTTTCTTTACTGGCCTACTAAAAGATATTAAATGTTGATGTATGGTCAACTGAATAATTTCTCACCTGTGGAAAATCAATTTACTGTTATCAACTATTTAGCCCTCTTTCCTGAGAGGACTATATATCCTCATCCACAGCAATGTAACTTTTAGTGTCTCCTGTGTTGAAGGGGTATCCCTTGCTCTACTGATGCCAGGCTTGGCCATATGATTTATTTTGGCCAATAGAATACGAACAGACATGACATAGGTCTTGTCTGTGGCAGAAGCTTCAAAAGGCATCATATGTTTCTGCCAGTCCTTTGCCTTGGGGAAACCAGGTTTCCCAAGGAAGAACAGCTCTTTCAGGCTGAGTTGAAGAATAAGTTGAGAAGACATATGATATGGAGCCATAGGAGCCACCAACATAGAACACAGATGAGAAACAAATGTCTGTTTTTGTGAGCCTCTGAGATTTGGGGTTTGCTTGGTACAACAGCACAGCTGACTCATACAATTCCACTCGTTTATCCTCAACCTACTTTTCTATACCCACACAGCACTACAACAGCACATGTTCCCTATACTCCAGCCAATCTAGAAGCATCGCCATTTCCCAGCCACTCTCTGTGTTTCTTTTTCCCTTTGGCTGCACCCCATAGCATGTGGGATCTTAGTTCCCTGATCAGAGATTGCGCCCACACCCGCTTCATTAGAAGGCAGAGTTTTAACCACTTAGATCACTGGGTAAGTCCCTCTGTGTTCCTTTTATTATCTCCTATCTCTCCTAGACCCCCATCTTGAACAAATCTTACTTTAGAGATTCTTCCAGCTAGCTCTAAATCTATCTCACCTACAAAATCTTTCTGAATGTCTTGGTTTGAAACGATTTTTCCTTTTTCTGAATTCCCACAAGCATTCAAGTTTATGCTACCAATCACTCTATTTGTTAATAATAAAAAGTGCTATTTACAGAGCGAGTACTACATACCAGAGATAACTGGACATGTTTGTGTATCTGTGTATCTTTGTATACTAGATGTAGATTTTTACCAACTGTGTCTGTATACACTAAGATTGGATAAAAAGAAAAAGGCCTATTGTGGCTAAAAACATGTGAAGGGTAAAATGGGAGGAGGTTTAAGAAAGTGGCAAGAGTCTTCTTACCACAGTGATTATCTGACACTTGTGGAAGAAGACTGGGAGGATGGAAGACTGGATAGGAAGAGTTTCAAGCTGGAGTGCAATTCCAAGAAATGTCCGCCAAGTCAGTGGGAGTCTTTAAGCCAAAGTCACCTTTGTGGGCCAGAGGTCTTATAACTCAAGTGATCTGCATTGGTACCACTGTTGTGCTTGACTATTGGCTGGGAGCAGCCTTGTGGGAATAGTGGATCCCAAACAACAAAAGCTGGGGTTGTTCATCAGTGATTCACACAACGTAAAAGATGAGCAGTTCTTTACCATGGTCACCACATCAACATTAGCTTGTTGAATCTTCATAAAACTCCTATGAGGTTAAGGCTGGTATCAGTTTTGCTTTAAAATAAGGACACTGAGGCCTAGAGAGGTTAAGTGGCTTTGTTGCCATCACCCAGCTAGTAATGGGCTGGAGTCTGAGCTTGTCCTCTAAACTACTGCTAACTTCAACTCTTGTCTCTTACTAAGCCCATAAATGAGTAAATGCACCTTAGTGTTGTCTGTAAGATGGTAGAAACTTGGGTCGACACTGGTCAATGCCACTCTTGTTTTTGTTGGATCCAGAAATGTACAAGCCTCCCTTCAATTTTTATGACATGCAAGCTCTTCCCCTGTGGGTCAAGGGATAGAATTAGACATTTTTTTCCAGAAGACTGTCATGCACTGTTCAGATAAACTGTTATGAAATATTTTATGAATAAAACAGCTCATTAGAAATGCTTCCTAAAACCCCAAGGAAACAGGGTTCTCGGATGTTTTTTTCCTGTAATTCTTTTCTTTCTTTCTTTTTTCTTTTTTAAGAGAAGGAAGTTGAGAATAGAGTGGATGAAGAACAAGATTTCAGAACTCTGAGCAGGGTTGAAGAAGATGTCCAAAAGAATATCGAGAGCCTTATGGGATAAGATACTAGAAAAGTGAGAGTTGGGAGAGCCTGGCTCCTTGTGACCATAGGCATAGGGTACCCAGAAGGGCAGGATGGCAGGGGCAGACCATTGAAGGTGTAAACATCTGATGGTCAGGCTTGAATTGGTGAAGAGCATGGAGCCTGGAAGGTAGTTGAAGCATTGGTTACCTGGAGATGCCACCTAACACAAAGCGGGTAAAACTAGTTCTTGGATTTAGGGTTGCTGCTACTCTGAGAGCTACTGAAAAAAGGCCTTGGGTCAATGAGAGCAGCAGCAGAGAGCTTCCCTCATAGCTCAGTTGGTAAAGCATCTGCTTGCAATGCAGGAGACCTGGGTTCGATTCCTGGGTTGGGAAGATTCCCTGGAGAAGGAAATGGCAACCACTCCAGTGTTCTTGCCTGGAGAATTCCATGGACAGAGGAGCCTGGCAGGCTATAGCACATGGGGTCAGTAAGAGTCAGACACAATTTACCGACTAAACCAAACAAAACCAAAGAGTGGTAATAATGAAGACACTTACCAAACCCTTGGTTAAAAATCCATACTCAAAAGAAAGCAACCCACTGGCTCCAAGTCACACATGCATGTTAAGTTGCTTCAGTTGGGTCAGACTCTTTGCGACCCTTAGGACTGTAGACCCACTGAGCCGCCAGGGAAGCCCAAGGAAAAACTAAAAGACACCAAACAAGCAAACATACACCTAGATCCTCCCTGGACCCTTCTATTTATCACTGTTCTCCTGACCACAGTGTGTGGCATTTTACTTTTTAGCTCTGTGTGAAGACCTGCCCGGGACATGAAAATGGGGGTGGGATCAACTCTGTCCTGTAATCGTTTTTAACTGGTTCCGTAAACAAGCCTGGTTTATGGGCTTATCATTAAAAGGTATTTTTGTTTGATTGCCTCTTTAAGATGAACTCATTGGGGACAATATTGTTTTCCTGCCTATGGAAGAAAACTATCAAGCGTAATGACATTTCTGGTCATTCTAATTTTATAAAATGAGACCTCAAAATCTCTTAAGTCTGATTTCAGAAATTAGGATCTTCAGTCATAATATGTTGATTAACACTCCAATTTGCATTCACAAATAAGACGTCCTCCATTTGCTAGAGCTGGGACTGGACAAGTTTGTCTTTGGAGAAAAGGATGTGATGAACTTCTTGCTTCTTTGTTCATCTTTCTCATCAGTCAATAGCTATTCTTTCTGACTTTGAGGTTGAAGATAGGAGAGGAAAGACAAAAAGGAAAGAAAAAACCTACTTAATTGTGCTGTCTGTAAGCTGCCTTCTTGTTTTCAGAGTCTCACAGATGGTCCTCCAGACTCCCAACCTGCTTGGCTTTCAGACGACAGCAGTTCTCCTCACCTCTGACCTACTGTTCCCTTCGCCCCCCAGCCTCCGATTTTCTGGTGCTTCATTTTGCACAGATCTTCTCCAACCCAGTTCCCTGTCCTCTGGAAGAAGTTCTTTTATGCATGTCTTTTATGCATGTCCCACATAAAAGGACCCTGGACATCTCCACCTGGCTATAGGCAGCACGGATCTTGACTTGCAGTCAAAGGGGGACAAAGTTATCTCCTAATCACAGTTCTCTCTGCTCCCCCAGAGCACCAGAGGGGCTTTAGTATGTGTCAGAGGAACTTCCCAAACTCAGCAACAGAAGCAGTTTCTCTTAGAGTTTCTCCTTTGAAAGCTCTCCTACTAAAGTCCAAGGCAGGAGTCAGCCTCACACTTGCTCCTTGTCCCAGAGTGGAGGGTAGAACTCACAGTTAGGCTTTCTCTATCTAACAGTGTTGAGTTAGTTGCTCAGTCATGTCCGACTCTTTGCAAACCCATGGACTGTATAGCCTACCAGGCTCCTCCATCCATGGAATTTTCCAGGCAAGAGTACCGGTGTGGGTTGCCATTTCCTTCGCCAGGGGATCTTCCCAACCCAGGGATTGAACCCGGGTCTCCTGCACTGCAGGCATATGCTTTACCATCTGAGCCACCAGGGAAGCCCCAAAGTGGGTGAAGGCCCCAAATCATTGATTCCATGCAATTTACTTAGAAATTTGCATCTTGATTTTCAGCTTCTCGCCTCACTTGATATCTGAAGTTCTTTACATGGCATCAGCTGAATCTTTCATTTGATACATTTGATATTATGTGTCATATCTTTTCAGGGTCCTCTGCCCCTTTTAGCAACTTCCCTGGAAATTTCCATGTTCTTATGCCGCATACTCTACCAAGTCCCTAAAGTGTGCCACTTCCTGGGGCTTAGCCTTCCTTGGTCCTCCTCATCCCTTTTTGACGTCTTACCTGTTCCAGCCCCCCCTCCCCCCATAAGCACCCCCATCATATTGTAGATTTGGGGTTCCAGCCTCAAAGCTCTGCTCTTTGCTAAGGGAGCTGCGGTGACCCCTGGGAATGCCGTGTCCCGTGTCCTGTATCCGCGTCGGCCCTGGGCATGTTCATACACTGTCAGCTGAAAGTGACAGCTCGACTCAGAAGTTTTCTAAATTTGGGAATGGTTTGTTATTGTTCTTCTTGCTTTTACTTAGTAAAACCCTTTTTTACCAACTAAATAGCTCAATTCATTTGCTAGTAAAAATTTCAAACAAAGAAAATAGGAATAAGTGGGAATAGAGTGAGAGTGGGGTCTGGGAGACCACCCATCTGGCGTTCTCCACAGCTCATAGGCACTGATAAAGAAGCCCGGGGCTTCAGGAAATACAGTTGGAAAATCTTGACTTTAAAACAAAACATGACTTTTAAAACAGGAGCAAAGCATGGAAGATTGATTTGGGGGAAGGCTGTGTGCCCCACAGTCCAAGTCACACCATACGGGCTTCTGCCTCCTCTCTATGAAAATGAGTAAATGCTGGTGGCCCCAACCCCGATTCCCCACTTACTTCTGATGCAATCAGCTTCTAAATGCCCCCTCTTGGGGAGACTTCAGTGGGCTTTGGAATTTTATTTATTTCTCTAAAACCCAAGCTTCTGAAATGGAATCCCTATGACGAGACTCATAAAGGCAAGTGAGTCTTTTCTTTAAAAACAAACAAAAAATAAAACCTAAACTAAGAACAAACAGTTCTCAAAACTTTATTCTGTGGATTATGTTTATGGCATTTTAACGCCATTCCTTAAATCTCTAAACTGTATGAATTGCTGAGACTTGAACAGACTAATTATGCTGCTGGCCTTTTCAACCCTGACTGCCAGGGACTATGTTATTGCTTTGAGTTTTAAAAGAAGAACCAAAATGTCCCTTTACCTTTTCCATGTCATTTTTTCCCTGTAAACTTTTCCTGTACTGACACTGACATAGACATCTTCTGGCCAACACAGAGGAACGGACTCTACCCTTTAGCTGTCCCACCCCTAGCCACATGGGTGTTTACACATTCTCATGCATATTCAGATTTTCTGGTCAGGCATGTGGAGCAAGTCAAGTGGTTGCTTCTTAGGGAGGAATTGGCAGGATGACTCCACTTCTTTTTGGGTGAGCAGAAAGATTCATGAAGACTAGAAGGAAAAGGATTCAGAAGTAACACTGGAAAAAGAAAATTGTCTCTTTTCTCCTCCACAATCATTTCTCTGTTGGTGACTCCATAAGAGCTGGTGTTTAGGAAATAGAACTGTTAAGGGCTCAGGTCTATTGAGTAAAATATGTTACCATGATCCTGACAAGCTACACACTAGGGATGATCAGAGCTGGAAAGGCCTGGACCCACAAACATTTTGGAATGATTATCTTGCATTGATTGCCTGCATTTTATCCCTGGGAGGAGCAAAGTCCAGAGCTGGTGGTGGGGTCGGGGGAGCCAATGAAGAGGCTTGTGGGGCTTCTTGTGTGCTTTCCTTACCGCCTGGGGATCCTTGATTGTTGAGCAGTCTGAAGAGAGCTGAGATTCTCAGAGTTTTGCTGAGGAATGACAGAAGACCCAAGTGAGCTGTGGAAGCTCACTTTCAGGAGGCGTCTGCTCTGAACAACCTCCTTGGGACATCTTAGGTGGCAAGAAACCCCCTGCACTAATTGGAAAACGTTGTTTAAAACAATTGCTACCTTTAGAAAGTAACCATTTTTACTTAGAATTTATTTCCAGAGGATGTTGGACTGAAGGATTGATATCTAATGATTAACCTCTAGTAATTAACCTGCAGAAGGTAGAATTAATCAGAAGGAATCAGAGCTTCGTCACCCAGGATGTCAGCCCAGCTCCTCCACAAACACCCATGAACACCCCGAACCACTTTTCTCTCTTTTGATGTTTGTAGTTCACACATGCAGCTTGGCACACGAGTATGTACTATCTTACACAGTGAATGATTGCTTTAAGTGCTCTGTCTTGACTCCTCAGCAATATATTTCTTAAAGGCAGAGAATGAGAACATGTGTTACATTTTTAATGTATCACACAAGGCTTCTCAGCTCAATACTGAGCACAGAATGGGTCCTCAGAAAATCTTGCTTTACTGATCAGTGACTGGCAAGTTATAGTAATTATCAAAAGCATCGAATAGCCTGATGGCCAAGCTTTGGTCCATTTCGGCTGATTGACAATACTAACCACAGAAGCAACCCACAGACATTTGGGAAGTTGTGGTCAGTTTTATGGCATTCCAGGCAGAGAAACATAATCTGTTCAAAATGCTTAAAACTAACTTGTGTATTAAATATGACAAATTTTTTCTTCCTTGTCAATGAGAAAAAAAATTTTATGCCTTTGTATTCTCACTGTAATATAACATAAAAGGTAACACAGACTTTTTATGGAGCATTCACATTACAGCTCTGGTATTTATTGGTTGTGACCTTGAGGAAATTACATAAATTCTAAGTACCTCTCTCTGTCTTTTTTTTTTCTCCTTTTCTCTCATCTTCAGACATGATCAGGAGAACTTCTTTGCTTGGAAGTTAAATCTCCCACTCTATACTGTTCAGAAAACTAGCCATTGATGTAATTCAAAATACTTCCACAGACATACACACCTAGATATACATACCTAGATAGAGAATGACGCATAGATAGATAGATGGTAGATAGATGATACATGCTAGATTATTCTAATTGCTCTTTTAAGAGGTTAGATTATGACTCACTGACAGTCTAGACCTGGATGGGTTGAAGTGTGCAGTTTGGGCTATATACTGGGGGAAGAATATTGATATTTGTACAAACAGCAGAAGCATAGAAAATGTTGAGGCAAGGAGGGAACCTGAGAGAGGAGAACAGGAGGTCAAAGTGGAGCATAGGCTCAGAGGAGGAGGAAGAGTAGGAGGCCCCCACAGGTAGAGGAGACCAGAAGGAGCTTTGAAGAGAAAAATTACTAGAAAGTTATTAATTTGTTCACCATGGGGTATGTTGGCATCTTTTGCCTTGTGTCTCACCCTTGTGTCTTTAATAAAATACCCTTCAGGGTATTATGCTCCCTGAGGCTTTTCTGTGAAAGTTCTTTCTGTTGGGACTATTTAGAGGATAAGTTTCACTTTCTTTACCTCTAAAATGATGTAATGATGGGGTTAGAGCATATGAGCAAATGAGCTCATGCTTATGAAATGCTGGCATATAGTGATTTTTTTACATTAACATTTTAAATACGTTGTGAATTGACTTATCTATTAGTTCATAACTGCCTATGCTTTTACACTTACTATTGGTTAGAATTACTTTTGTGCAATATCATGAACATTTGAGAGTGCAGGCATTAGACTCAGACAAACCTGGGTTCAAAGGATGACTCTGCTCCCACCCCCACTTTTTGTGAATTCAGGCAAATGTTCTCTTTTCTTATTTGTAAAATGGGGATATACCTACGTCTTAGTGACAGGGTAAAGGGGGAGGGCTAAAGAGGCAGCATTCCAAAGCTGTATACTAAGAGTGCCCAAAGGAAAATTGATTGAACATTCAAATGGGGGTAATTGGAAGAGATTTTAAGACACACAATTTATCAATTTGTGGGTAGGCTATAAAGGAAGCAACACAATGGCTGGTGCTATATCCTTAGACCAGCAATAGAAGACCTGGGAGCTGTGGAGAGGAGTAGGGAGGAGGAAGACGGCAATCTGGAAGAACAGTTGTGTGGAACAGAGAAGAAGGGAGTCATGTGATGTGGTCCACACTGGTCGGTATCTCTGGGCTCAGAGCAGGGGTGGGAAGCAGGATGGAGATTAAGTACAGAGAGGCATGAGAAGTACCCAGCATAGAAATGACTAACACAGTGACTAGTGTGGTAACACGCAATCATTGATTGCACTTACTAAACAGAATGATCTTGAATCTATAGCTTTTTTTGGTATCCCCAAGAAATCAAAAGAGTATCTCATTTTATGTGCCTGGAGAAATCAATTTGATTAAAATACTGGTTCTTGCCAAATTCACCAGGGTTCATTAGAGATCGCTCATATGTAGCTCATCCTCAGGAGTTAGGGGCAGTGTTTCCAGGTTCCCTGCTAAACTGTTTTTCTCATGACAAGAGTATAAATGTGCTCCAGGAAGAGGAACTGCACTGCCAGTGATCATATACCCTGGCTTGCTCACTTTCCATCTATGCTACCCAAGCTGACGTACCACACCTCTTTGAGCCTCATGTATAAAAATGGTCTTCTATTTTTTGCAGCAACATGGATGGACCTTAAGAGTATTATGCTAAGTAAGATAAGTCAGATGGAGAAAGATAAATACCGTATGGATTCACTCATATGTGGACTATGAAGACAAAACGAAACAAAAAAAATGAAAAGCCAAAATAAAAGAATTAACCAAGCTAAAACAAACACATAGATATAGAGAACAGAACAGGGGTTGTCAAAGGGAAAGGAGTAGGGGAGGGTGAAATGGGTAAAGGGAGCAACTGTATGCTGATGGATGGAAAGTGAATTTTTGGTGGTAAGCACCCTATAAGGTGGGCCTTACCTAGTAGCTCAGAGGGTAAAGAATCTGCCTGCAATGCATGAGACCTGAGTTTGATCCCTGGGTTGGGAAGATACCCTGAAGCAGGGAATGGCTATGCACTCCAGTATTCTTGCATGGAGAATTCCACAGACAGAGGAGCCTGGTGGCCTCATCCATGGGATTGCAAAGAGTCAGGCAAGACTGAACGACTAACACTTTGGTGGTCCAGTGAAATGAAAGTCTTGAAAAAAGTCTTTCTAGTTTAAAATATACCTGATCTGGGTTTTGGGGCTAGACTCTTTAAGTACTTACTTATGTTCTACTGGCAATAAAAGTGCTAATAAATAATGTAATTTTCAGTTGTTTTTGATGTTAAAGGAAATAAATTGTTCATACTTAAATATCTTTTTCATGTATGAGTTTTAGGATAAAAACATTAAGACCACAAAGATTTCAATGAAATGAGATAACATTTGTGAAATTATCTGTCACAGGGCCCAGGATACGGAGGCGTCTTAGCAGATGCTTGTTTCATTCTGGAGGCAGGGGAACTTCTGTTGCTCCTGAACCTGGGGGTGGAGTGCACATTTTACCAAACCTGTTACTCCGTTTACAGAGTTCTTCCAATTCTATTCAACAGAAGCCATGTGGGCAGTTTGCAAAATCAGGAGCACTGCCATGAAGACGAGTGATGATTTCTGTAGATTTTCCAAGTGTTCTCCACTATAGCCAACATAAATAATTACACAAATAGTCCCTACAGTATCTTACAAAGTGCAGTGCTTCATAAAGTGTGCTCCAAATCAATGTGAGCATCTGCAAGATATCAACTGAAGTCCCTCAAAGGAAATGCTTCTTTGTCAGAGAAATTTGGAGAATATGGGGTTAAATGAGACTAAACAGATTCCAAGTTACCGGCCTTCTTTTTGTCTTTTATCTAATAACCTGTGTTGTGAGTCTTTTGGACAAAAGTCATACATGTAGGATTTTCTAAACTTACTTCACGACAGAACCATTCTAACCCTCAGCTAAACACACTTGGGAATATCCAATGTAGTTTAGAAAGACTGGATTTGATTTTCATAGAATCCTCTAAATTGACAGAAAAAAATATGATTATCTCCACCTTACAGATAAGACAAAGGAAACTCTCAGCATGATAACTGGCTTCTGCATGGACTGTAAAAAGGTGGAGTGAACTAAGCTATTGAATAGAATCTTTTGTGGAGAATTTTAATTTTCATTCCTTTGCAGCATGTTGCCATCTGTATTAGTTTGCTATGGCTGCTGAAACAAACCACCACAAACTGGATTTCTGAACAGGGGTTTTTTTCTCCCTCTCACAGCTCTGAAGGCTCTGAAGGAGAATCTGTTTCAGCCTTCTTCCTAGCTTTGGTGGTTGCCAGCACTTCCCAGAGTTCCTTGGCACTCCAGTTTCTGCCTTTGCCTTCACATGAGTTTCTTCCCTTGGGTGTGTCTCAGTCTCTTTCCTTTTAAAGGCACTGACTGGTCATTGGGTTTTCTAATTTACTCTGCTACAGAAAGGCTTGTATGTGCAAGCTTGAAGCCCTCATTTCTCTAGGCTAGAATCAAGTCTTTATTTTATGACCCAAAAGTGATTCTCCTTCACACCTTTAGTCAGAGTAATTACCTTTGTTTAAATATTTGTCAGCTAATCCTTTCTCTTTATTTGAATTTACCAGAATTCCATGAAATATACTAAGCAAAACAAAGAGGTTGACACAAAGAGGTTGTGATAAGAATTTTCTGATGATTCTCTGGATTTCCATGGTTTTTGGGTCATGCCAAACTTCTGGGACAATCTTGATGAAGCTGCTAGAAGGAGTGTTCTCCACTTTCAAGACTGCTCAGTCAGTACAATTTAAGTCTAGAGCTGCTGGTAGCTGTCTTTATCACTTCTCGGAAGAAGACTACTGAGTGTGGAGCCAACATCCCAACACTGAGGAAGAAAGGAGAAAAAGACAGAGGAGAAGGAGGGTGGGAGAAAAGGGAGGGGAAGGAGAGATCTAATAAACCTAATCATAATAATAAGTTTATGTAGAGTTATTATATATATGTATATAAAATTATAAAACTTAATATAGTAAACCTAATCCAATTGAGGCCCTGGATCCAGCCATCACTGAACTTCCTTATTATAAAGGACAAAAACATTATTTTTCATAGGTAGGCTTCTATACTTTGCCTGACATTATCCAGGCAAATAGAGTATGGTATTCTTTTCATCCAAGTTTAATCTGCTAAAAGTGAGGGAGGTGGAGCTGTGAGCATGAGCTTGCTTTGGGTAAAGGTGTGTTTAGTTTATCTCAGTTCAGTTCAGTTGCTAAGTCGTGTCCAACTCTTTGTGACCCCATGAACTGCAGCATTCCAGGCCTCCCTGTTCATCACCAACTCCCAGAGTTTACCCAAACTCATGTTCATTGAGTTGGTGATGCCATCCAACCATCTCATCCTCTGTCATCCCCTTCTCCTGCCCTCAATCTTTCCCAGCATCAGGGACTTTTCAAATGAGTCAGTTCTTCGCATCAGGTGGCCAAAGTATTGGAGTTTCAGCTTCAACATCAGTCCTTCTAAAGAACACCCAGGACTGATCTCCTTTAGGATGGACTGGTTGGATCTCCTTGCAGTCCAAAGGACTCTCAAGAGTCTTTATGTTAGGTCCATTATATGTTGTGTCATTTAAGTCTTATAACAACTCTATCAGTTCGGTATTGCTAATGTGTAAATTAAAAAATCAAAGCATTAGGATAGTAGTTTTCTTTAACCTATAAGAATGAAGTTTGAAAATAAAATGAAGATATATGTGTATGTATGTCTCTCTGTGTTTATATATGTGTATATATATACATATGTATATATATGTATTTATACATATACATCGTCTCTCTCTCTCTCTCTCTCTGGGGTTTCCCAGGTAGCGCTAGTGATGAAGAACCCATCTGCCAATGCAGGAGATGTAAGAGACACAGGTTCAATTCCTGGGTCAAAGAAGATCCCCTGGAGGAGGGCATGGAAATCCACTCCCTCCAGTATTCTTGCTTGGAGAATCCCATGTACAGAGGAGACTGGCAGGCTACAGTCCATAGGGTTGCACAGAGTTGGACACAACTGAAGTGACTTGGCACACGTGTGTGTGTGTGTGTGTGTGTGTGTGTGTGTGTGTATTGGTCTTCTCAGGTGCCTCAATGGTAAGGAATCTGCCTGCCAATGCAGGAGACACAAGTTCCATCCCTGGATTGTGAAGATCCCCTGGAGAAAGAAATGGCAACCCATTTCAGTATTCTTGCCTGGAAAATTCTATGGACAGAGGAACCTGGCAGTCTATAATTCATGGGGTCACAAAGGATTGGACACGACTGAGCATACACACTCACACATTTATATTATTGTGAAATAAATGAAATCTATCTGTTAGTTGTGAAGAGTCTTCAGTTCTTTATTTAGAGTCAGTGGAAGGGTTTCCATGGATGTCACCTCACTTGTGCCAAGAAACTCAACTTTTTATTAAAACCTTTGATTGCATATATATATATATATATATATATATACTGAGAAATGCATTTTAATTGCTCCCACAGACAAGTAGTCTGAAAAAGAGAGACAGCAGGAATGTTCTAAATTACTGGAAATCACGTGGAGGAAGGACTGCAGCTGCAGGAGAGTAGGAATAGAACATCTCTTTCTATGTTGAGTCCCTTGGAGGAAAATGTGTGAGGCTTTTAAATGAAGCTTTACTCTATTGAATGCTCCCTGGATGCATGAGTTCCTCTGAAATGGCCATACCAGTTAATGTCAAAATGAAGTAGAGGATCTACAGATTACCATACTACGTAAAGTCAGTCAGTCAGAGAAAGGTAAATATCATGTGATATCACTTGTATGGGGAATTTAAAAAAAAAAATGATACAAATGAACTTATTTACAAAGCAGACTCAGACCCAGAAAACAAACTTACAGTTACCAAAGGGGAAAGGTGGGGGGAAGGGATAAATTAGGAACTGGGGTGAACATATACACACTACTAAATATAAAATAGATAAACAACAAAGACTTACTGTATCGCAGAGGAAATTCTACTCAGTATTTTATAATAATCTATATGGGGAAAACTATACCAACTATACATATATATACACACACATATATATATATGTACTTTAAATAAATGAAATAAAATTAAAAAAACAATAAAGTGAAGTGACCCTACCATGGAAAACAACCCAGTAGCTACATACTTACAGTTTCTTACCCTTGCCACAACAGGCTTTATCAATGCCATTCTCACACACATATATCAAATGCCTAGAATCTTTTAGTGACTTGACATTATCCATAAGGTAAAAGCTCCTTATCTCCAAACTGGGGAGAATACATTCTCCCAAAGTCCCCTCTGACCAGATCTGACCGTTGTCTACCTGGCCAGCCTCTTTTCGTCTCCCATGGCTGACACTTCAGCTAAGCCAGTCTGCTTGCAATTATACCAACACGTGATACTCTGCAGCGATATGCATGTGGGCATGCAGCCTTTGCATGTGTGTCTCCTCTGCCTGGGCTCCCTTTCCCAGCCCCATTGGCTTGACAAGCATCATCTTTTTAAAAAAATTTTTTTTCATTTTTTAAATTTTTGCTTATGCTGGGTCTTCATTGCTGCACAGGCTTTTCTGTAGTTGCAGTGAGCAGGAGTCACTTTCTAGTTGTGCTGTGAGGGCTTCTCATTCCAGTGGCCTCTCTCGTTGTGGGGCACAGCTTTAGAATTTGTGGGCTTCAGTAGTCGCATCTCCTGAGCTCTAGAGCACAGGCTCAATAGTTGTGGCATACGGCCTCAGCCACTCTGAGGGATCCCCCTGGACCAGGGATCAAACCTGGGTCTCCTGAATTGGCAAGCAGGTTCTTTACCACTGAGCCACCAGGGAAGTCCCACAAGCATCATCTTAATCTCTTGTAGGGATCTCCGATCTCCTTGATGAGGCACATAAATCCAAGAGTTAATCACCTTGCTCCCTGTGCTACTTACACCCTTGCTTCCATAACACATATGTACATTCTTCATTCTGAGATAGTAAGGATAACACTTCCATCTAGTATCCATATAAGTGGGGGATTTTGCTTTGGAAAAATAGTCAATTATAATATATACAGTCATAGGCTTTGGGATTAGACTGTGTTTAATTCTTAACTCTCTCTCTTACTACCCACGAGACCTTGGATATTTATCTTCCTTGGACCTCAGTTTCCTCATCTATCATATGAGGATGGTAAATACTCCAGGGAATTTCTGTGAAGATTAACTGAGACAGTCTAAGTCAAATGATTGTTGTCAACAAAAGATATGCTATTTTGTCTACTGACTTAGGGAAGAAGGATGCTCATTGCCAGAAGTTTGCCAAAGTAGTGCTAGAGCATAATTAGCCCATTTTTAGAACACTACAGAACAATTGTTCTATTTTCCTCTCCTGCTTATGTACATCTGGGTAAGAACACCAGCCTTGTCAGTCATCCATGGGGACACCGTTATCTTGCTTGTTTCCAGACTCCATTAAAGGTTCCAGTCAAATTGTCAGCATCTAGAACTGCTTATTTGGGACATATACAGACCCACATTCTAACTTCTTCAAAATTCTATGCTCTATTTTGACATCTGAGCCTTTAACATTCTGCCTTCTTAACTCTCTGTTGAATAGGTCTAGCTGCTTCTCACCCTGTTACAAGAATCTTCTTGAAGAAGAATGAGTCAAACACGCTTCTGGCAGGTTATAGTACTCCTCCTATAATCTAAGGATCTCAAACAGTAGCCGCCAGTCTTTCCTTTGTCTCCTAACCCCTAAGGCACATCACTGGGCAACCATACAGTGGGAACTCTGCAGGTCACAGTGTCTATTCCGAGCCCAGCCAGCTCAGAATGCTCATTTGTGGCTTCTTAACTAGTGTATTTACCAGTGAATGTGATTCCATGTTGTAGACCACTGTGGAGAGGTTTATGAACACTTTCTGCTGGTGAAGCCTGGTTTAGCAGAAGTGCTGCAGGCAGGACATTCTCCTGTCTATAGGTCAGCGTGTGTCTCACAAGTTGCTCCTTTTACAAAATCCATTACCATTTACTTGGTTAGATAATCCAAGGCAGACTTTCTAATGAATCAGAGTCACTATATCTTTTCTCTCCAGAGTGAAAGATGCATTTAAGTTCTCTGGGTTTCTCTTCTGTGCTAGATGAAGGCAATTTGAAAAACTGATCAAGAAATATTCCATTTGGATTCATCCTTCTACCTTCCTCCAAGGGCAGCATTAAAGGTGAACCAGCATCACGCTTCACTCAGCTGGGCACCAGATTATTCTTTAACAAAGCTTTTTGAACTTTGGTCTTTAACTCTTGAATAATGGTCATAGAGAGCCATTTCACCTAATCTATTAGCATCTATAAAAAGAGTCTCAGGCATTTACTTTTAGAGAAAATAATCTGCTCATTTCAGTGGAACAAGATGGACAGCCAAGGTCAATGAGGCATCAAAAGTAAGTTTTCCAGCCCTTTGTGGAGACAGGCTGGGGGATTTTTTTTTTTTTTTAATGGTATTTAACAAATAGAGTCTGAGTGGAATTTTAAATCAAAATCCCAGATGATAAACTCTTGGCAGAAGAAACTTTTTTTTTTTTTTCCTCCTGACATCTGTTCTTCTCACTTTCTGAAATAAACATTTCACTTTGCTAATGTTGTGAGGTGTGGGGCTGGGAAGTTACTCACTGTCTCCCTCATCCATAGAAACAATTTCTTAAGGCTTAAGGGAGATTTTTTTTACACACCCCTTTAAGAGGCAAGTAAGTAAGTAAGTGTTAGTAGCTCAGTGGTGCCGGACTCTTTGCGACCCCGTGGACTGCAGCCCACCAGGCTCCTCTGTCCGTGGGATTTTTCAGGCAAGAATGCTGGAGTGGGTTGCCATTTCCTTCTCCATCGTAAGAGGTAAATCCTTCCCAAATTTGAAAGGCAATCAAACCAGAATGTCTCAGAGCCCCGTGATGGAATCCTGGCTTCCTTTTCTTAGGCAGGAGAAATACATCACGTGCCCCACCTAGAGGTACAATTTGGAATTGCCTGTAAAGGGGCTCTAAAGTGGATTCTGGGAGATCCTATTTACTGAATTTCAAATTTAAACCAAACACTTTGAAACAAAGAGCGGAGAGAAGAGAGAATTAAAAGATAAAATGTCTACTCTCAAAGAACTGATAAAGGGGGAAATAAGCAAAGAAGTAAAAATGGGCTTCCCCAGTGGCTCAGATGGTAAAGAATCTGCATACAATGCAGGAGACCCGGGTTCGATCCCTTGGTCGGGATCAACCCAGTGTGGGAAAGAAGTAAAAATACTTAACATTTTTTTAACAAAACCATAATATGCAGGTGTGCTAAGTCGCTTCAGTCATGTCCGACTCTTTGCGACGCTATGGCCTGTAACCCAACCAGTCTCCTCTGTCCATGGGGTTCTCCAGGAAACAATATTGGAATAGGTTACCATGCCCTCCTCCAGGGGATCTTCTTCTCCCAGGGATAGAATCTATCTCCATTGCAGGTGGGTTCTTTACCGCTGAGCCACTGGGGAAGCGCAAATCCTAATATATAATTTGTCAAGGATTCTGTGCAGATGGTAGGCTCAGTACATGTTCTTAACCCCTCTCTCCCACCAGGGTCCCAGCTGGGCCCTTAAAGAGTTGGTTTGTGTGAGTTTGGGCCAGAGGAGAGGGAGGAAAACGTGAGCCATCTGTAAAGTCAGGAGAGGGAGGTCAGGAGAGGGAGAGGGGTCCCACTCGCACAGCAAAGATCCAGGGCTCGGGCCACAGTGAGCGGGCAGCCAAGTGAATTCTTTGTAAGGCCCTGGAATGGGACAGAGGGGCTGAGAAACCCTCGCCCCTGAGGAGAGGCTAGGAGATCCAGAGGAGCCTGGAACAAAATCTATGGTCCCTGCAGATGCTTGAGGAGATCAGCAGCTGTCCAGGCCTGTCACCTCAGTGACCCCAGAAGAGGTCTGCTTGGCCAAGCCAACTATTCCCTCTGGTGCTAACTTTCCATGCCTTGAGATCCAGGAGATGCCCAGGAATCTGGGGGCTTCCTCTCCCTAGCCATTAATCCCAAACTCACAGCTATTTGGCCTATTGTTACCAGCCTCCTGGACTGGTAAAGCTTTTTTTTTTTTTTCGTCAGTCTGCTAACTCACAACTCCCATGGAACAATATTTTCTAGTTCTAAGGAATCATTCTCTCTCTTAATAATAATATGCTGGACTGCTTGTGAGTCTGCAAGGATGGTGATAAAAGAGGCTACTGTACTCTATTGTTTTTAGAGAAGATACAAGCATATTGTATCCCCTTCTCCAGGGGATCTTCCCAACCCAGGGATTGAACCTAGGTCTCCTGCTTTGTAGGCAGATTCTTTACCATCTGAGCCACTGGGGAAGCTCATATCATAGTCAAAAATATCTAAAGACTGAGACAAAAAAAATATTGGTGCTTATAAGACTATACTGGAAGATTATCAGGACAAACTCTGCATGGAATGCATGTTTCTGATCCAGATCCCCTGAGTCTTGTCCTGACGAATCTGGTTTGCTGCTATCTCTGCTTCAAACTCATCCTCCTCTTTTTCCTGAGTCTGCAGCTGGTAGGATATTTGGATCTGCAGAAGCTGCCTGTACTCCTGGGCTAAACCTTACCTCTTATGAAACTCTCCTACCCTGTTAAGTTCTTTAAGACCTTCCTTTATGTGATCCTGTTCTATAGCACCTTCTTCCTGTTCTTTTCCTTTTTTGCAAGCTTTCTTGCTCTTGAGCTTTTCTTGTACACATGACCTCATTCCCAAGTTGCTCCCTTTCCTCCCTTTCAGGCCTCAGCCACCTGTCCTTCTCAGCCAGTTTCTTTTCCTCTGTTCTTCTGTCCAGTTCTTTCTCCGGAATATCCTCCTCCTCACATTGCTCCACTACGTAGCCCTGAGAAAGCTTCCATTTTCTTCCCATGTCTTCTCTTTTTTGCTTCTTTGTTATCAGTCTCTTCTGGAACCTTTGAAGGGCTCTCTGCATGAGCTTCACATGCAAGTCCTGCTGTGTTCTCTACTCCACCTGAATGTATCCTATTGTCTCGCTGAGGGTTTTTTTGCAAAAAGCCCTGCTTTGTCTTTTCTTCCCCTAATTTATCCTGTCCTCTCTCAAGTTTACCCTTTGAATCATTGTTTTCTGCCAGTTGTGCCTGCCTCCCCTTCCTCCAGCTGCTGCAGCACCTGTTTTGGTGATTTGATGGCAACGACCTGTGAGTCCAGTACCAAGTGTGTGTTCTCCACCAGTTCTTTCTGTCTCCTCTCCTCCTGGGCTTGTCATTGTTTCTCAGCTCATTGGTCTTCCTCCCAGGATTCTGAGAACATCTCCTCTTTCACCATTTTCTGCCTCTTCAGCTCCTCACTGAATTCTGCCTGTGCTTTCCGCTTCTCACCACACGCCTTCAGATGGATACAAAGCAACTCAGCATAGACCCTCACTCCACACCCTCAGGGCTTCTCTGGTGGTTCAGATGGCAAAGAGTCCACCTGCAATGCAGGAGACCCAGGGTCCATCTCTGGGTTGGGAAGATCCCCTGGAGGACGGCATGGCAACCCACTCCAGTATTCTTGCCTGGAGAATCCCCACAGACAGAGGAGTCTGGCTGGCTGCAGTCCATGGTGTTGCAATCTGTCAGACATACCTTCAGATGGATACAAAGCAACTCAGCAGGGGCCTACTGACAGCTCAGTCACAAAACACTCTCTGTTTTTCTCTTCCAATAATCTAATTTTCCTTCTCATTCTTTTTTTCCCCTCTATTGTTTCTTTAGACAGCATTTCAGTAAAATACTCATTTTCTTCTGATGTTAAGCATTCATGTAGCTTATTTCATCTTTTGTCAGTATAGATGGAATACTGTATTCCTTTATTTAAAGCTATATTGAGATAATGTTGGTTTATAACATATCTAAGTTTCATGAATACTGCAGTATATTTCACCTAGTGTATGCACCACAGTGGGGCTTCCCACATGTGCTAGTGGTAAAGAACCTGCCTGCCGATGCAGGAGAGGTAAGAGACATGGGTTCAACCCCTGTGTCGGGCAGATTCCCCTGGAGGAGGTCATGGCAACCCAGTCCAGTATTCTTGCCTGGAGAATCCCATGGACTGAGGAGCCTCGTGAGTTACAATCCACGGGGCTGCAAAGAGTTGGACACTACTGAAGTGCCTGAGCGCACACGCAGGCATCCACCACAGTGTGCTCACCACCAAAAGCTTAGTTTCTATCCATCATGACACATCATCTCCTTTACCCACTTAGACCTCCCCTTTCCCTTCTGGTAACCACTGCTCTGTTCTCTTTATCTATGTGTTTACTTTTGTTTTGTTTATTTATTTATATACCACATATGAGTGAATTCATAAGGTATCTACCTTTCTCCATCTGACTTATTTCACTTAGAATAATACCTCAAGATCCATTTATGTTGTTGCAAATGGCAAGATTTCATTTTGTTCTGGCTTAGTAGTATTTCACTGTGTATATATTATCACATCATCTTTATATCCATTCATCCAATGATGAGTACTTAGGTTATTTCCATATCTTGGATATTATAGATAAATGCTACCATGAACATAGGGGTGAATAAAATCTTTTTTGAATTAGGTTTTCGTATTCTTCAAAAAATACTCAGAAGTGGAATAGCTGGGCCATATGCTAGTTCTATTCTTAATATTTTGAGGAATTTCCATATTGTTTTCCATAGTGGCTGTACTGATCTACATTCCCATGAACAGGGTGTGTGGTGTTTCTTCACATCCTTTCCAACACTTGTTATTTCTTAGTCATTCTAACAGTTGTGATGTGATATTTCACTGTGGTTTGGACTTGCATTTCCCTAATAACTAGTGATATTGAACATCTTTTGATGTGACTATTGACCATCTATATGTCTTTTTGGGGAAAAAAAGCTATTCAATCCCTTGTCCATTCTAAAAATTGTTTATTTTTGTTGTTATTGAGTTGTATGAGTTCTTTCTATATTTTGAATATTAACCCCTTATCAGATAAACAATTTGCAAATATCTTCTCCCATCTGGTAGGTTATCTTTATGTTTGCTTGACTGTTTCCTTTGCTGTGCAGAAGCTTTTAGTTTGATATAGTTCTATTTGTTTATTTTTACTCTTGTTTCCTTATCTGAAGAGATTTATTCAGAGAAATATTGCCAAGAGTGCACAAAATCTTGCATGCAAATTTTCATAGCAACTTTATTTACAGTGGCAGAAACATAGAAGCAATCCAAAAATCTATGAAATACTGCTGCTGCTGCTGCTAAGTCACTTCAGTCATGTCCGACTCTGTGCGACCCTATAGACGGCAGCCCACCAGGCTTCCCTGTCCCTGGGATTCTCCAGGCAAGAACACCGGAGTGGGTTGCCATTTCCTTCTCCAGTGCATGAAAGTGAAAAGTGAAAGTGAAGTCGCTCAGTCATGTCCGACTCTTCGCGATCCCATGGACTGCAGCCTACCAGGCTCCTCCGTCCATGGGATTTTCCAGACAAGAGTACTGGAGTGGGTCACCATTGCCTTCTCCGTATGAAATATTAATATGTAATAAAAAAAGAATGAACTAGTGTTATACAAAACAACATAGATGGATCTTAAAATTGTTACCTTAAGTAACAGAATCGAAACACAAAAGACAGCATATGGTATGATTCCATTCATATAGAGTTCTGGAAAATGAAAGCTATAGTGACATATAATAGATTCAGTGGCTGCTAGAGTTTGGGGACCCTTAGCGGTTGGAGGTAGGAACAAGGGATATATGAAAATGCCGTAAGATACATTAGGGTGATAGACAATTTCTTTATCTTAATTGTGGTTATGGCTATTCAATTATTGTCAAAATTCATCAAATAATTAATTTTAGTGTATGTAAATTATACTTCAAAAATCTACTTAATTTAAAACTAGCTAATAAAAATCTGTCATTTAATAATAGTACTATTACGAACTGGACTCACTGCTACCTCTTGGGATTATTTCTGCACAAGAATCCTATCGGTAGCAATATGCATGATACTAGCTATTAATTCTTAAGGGTTTGCTATATGGCAGCACTGTTTTGAGTGATTTTACAATTTTTGTTAAAATAATTTTTCTAACAACCCTCTGAGGAAAGTATTGTTATCTCTATTTGACAGGGGAGGAAGCTAATCACCAAGATATTAATTAACAGCTAGTAAGTGGCAAATTTATATTTTGAAACAGGTAGTTTAACTCTAGAGACCAGATCCTCAAGTATGACTGCATATTGATAGGCAAACACAGGAAATGTACATGTCAATATATTGCAATCTGTTTAATCTCCCAAACGAAGGGTACATGCAAATATGAATTCAAGAAGGGGGAGACTTGGCATAGGAATCCTTCACTGGGAAAGATAATTCTAGTTCTGAGTCTCAAAGGTTGAGAAGGAAACCTTTGAATTGTTGAGTAGCATCAGAAAATGTGTTTTCTGAAAGTCACCTGATACTAGGCAAGGCACTTTTTTTCTCACAAAACCAATCGTTTCATTCTTGAACTCAACTGGAATATTCTCAGTAAAAAAGGGTGAATATTCACAGTCTCTTATAAGCAAAGGCCTTGTCAATTTGTTAACTGTAATTTGGTGTGCTATTCTATTAGACATTAAAACCCTCATTCAGAGAGTTTTTGAATACTGAAGCCAAACTTTTCACGTTTGAAGAGTTGCTTCAAATGTTGTGCTCTAATCATTCCAGCAGATGGCAATACAATCATTCTTTAAAAAAACATATTTCCCCATCCAATTTAAAAAAAGACAAAAACAGCTTACTCTTTCTTATTTATTTATTTACAGTCCTCTGGCAAGTCCTTCTTTGTGGTAAGCTAAAACAATACATTCTACACAAGAGTTTTTAAGATTTCAGAGTTTTCTAAAGTTTTATAAAGGACCTTAAATGCTAAACTGGACACTGATCTTTATCCTGTAGAAAATGGAGGAAGCATAGATATCTTTTGAATCATGACTGACACGGTCAGAACTGTACATTAGGAAAATCACTCCGACTGGGAAAGGACAAGTGGCAGGATGTGGAAAGAGAATAAATATTTGTTGGAATGGCCTAGAACAGAGGTAATAGGAAATTGATCTTGAACATGGCAGTAAAAACTATGGCTTAGGGACTTCCTTGGTCGTCCAGCGGTTGAGAATCCACCTTGCAATGCAGAAGACGTGGTTCAACCCCCGGTTGGGGAAGATTCCCCGTGCTCCAGGGTGACTAAGCCTGTCCATTACAACTGAGCCTGAGTGCCACAACCAGACAGTCCGTGTCTGCAACAAAAGATCCCTCATGACACAACAGACATCTCATGGGCTGCAGCTAGGACCCGAGGCAGCAAGATGAATAAACAAACAAACAAAAAAGCTATGGCTTAGATGATGAAATAACTGCAGACATCCACGAGAGATAACTGAACAACTGATTGGATGTTAGAAGTTCAAAAGATGGAAGAGCCATAGATAACCCTTGGGTCTTAATCATGTTTTGGGGGGAAGATAACTAGAAGGCACAAGAATAGGTTTGGACAAAAGAGAATTTTTTGAAGTGCCAAGGTGCACCTATATGCTGATTTAACTTAGCATCTCACAAGACAGTCTACTGTTTAGATGAGAAATAACCTTTCAGAGATGGATGCAGAAGTGGTGGGTATTTGTAGCCACAGGAGTAGATGAGAAAGTCTGAGATGAAAAAGGCTGAAGTCCTAGGAATCTTCTGGAGAATACCTGCATTTAGGGGAATCTGAACATATGATTAACTTTAGCAGGATTTTCAGGTGAGTGTACTGTCTTTCAAAGCCTATGAATAAGGACAAATGGAATAAGAGTAATAAATATTTTAAAAAACTTTGTGATCATTTGTAAAGAGGTCATTGCATTTTGAGAAACCATTACACAAGTGGGTGGAGGCAGAAAGGTTATTATGAGAAAGGAATGGAGAAATGAAGAAAAAACAGAAAGTTTCTCTGAGAAGTCTGGCAGTGATGGGAAAGGAAGCTGTGGTTCTGTAGGTTGACTGGATGGTCGGGACAAGGGAAAATCTTTACAAAGTCCAGAGTTTTCCATGTATTTGTGTCTGTCATGAAGGAGACAGTCGAAATTATACTAAAGCTGTTTTCTTTTTTCTTCTTAAATGACATCTAGATAATTTAATGTAACTGCAGAACTTCATTTTCCTAGAAATTCATAGATGTAAGAAAGAATGGAGAATATAATTTAACAATGAATGTCACAACATGTTTCTTATTATTAACTATTTATCCAGTGATGCCTGAAGCTTTGAGACTATGAGACTTAGTCACGCTAATCAAGTCTGTTTGCAGAGTCCAAGATCTTTTGAAAGTGGTAAATGATAAGTCTGAAGAGGCTGCTGAAGCATCAACCAAGCATTTAGAATCATAGAAAGCTCTGAAGCCCACTGCTCTGTTACAATATGGAAGCATGTTTTCTTGTCCAAATTTAAATTTTATCCTTTCTGGGTTGTTTTTTTTTTTTTTCTTAGGAAGAGAAAACTCAGTTGGCAATACTTTATCTTGCTGGCAGAATTACTGAGGTGTAGAATTTGCTTCTTGCCACTAGAACTTTGGTGTCATGGTGTCATTTTTGTGCAAAGGAATCTGTGGAGACTGCCAGTTGAATCTGTGTGAGGAAAAAATAACATAACCTTGAATTGCAAACAACCAAGTCTGCCGTCAAATATGATAAACATACTGGTTTCATTAAAAACTAATAGCAAGACAGAATTTTCAAACACAGAGGCAAAGGAAAGTAAAGACAGGAAGAGGGCGGTGGGTGGCGGAGGACTTCCAGGAACTGTTATCTGTTCTTTTCTGTACAGATAAAGAGTTTGTTTATAAATTCCCAAACACCTGTCTCTGCTTTTAATTCTTGAGATCATGCTGTACCATTTCTGTCAACAGTCCTAAAAAATGAAAGATGATGAAATTACTCCCTTCTACTAGGTATCACTGCCCACAGGTTAGCATGTCTGGAGGCCTGGAAAGGCTGTGGTCTGCTAGAAGATAGAGCCTCCAGGGAGGGATGCACAACAATTTTTATATACATCAGAACCCAAGCAGAGAAAGCAAAGAAATCAATTTTCTTTTTATATCTGTAAAGATTAGAAATGCAATTTTAACTCCGAGTTTCAATAAACAGGGATTTATTTTCAATGGGAAGTGCTCCCTTTTTTTATATCTTTGCAGAATGGATTGATCAAATGGTAAATACATTATACACCTATTATCCTGATCACTTCTTTGAAAGTAGTGGGAATCCAAATTCATACAAAAAACAGATTCTGAAACTAGATTCTTCTGATTTCAATAAAGCTGTTTCCTAGGTTAAATCTCAAGATCCTTAAGGACAGAAACTTGTTCTTAATCTTTACTTATATTTGTTATACTGTGTATTTTAAAAATGCTGCCTGTTTAACACTTTTAAATTTTGACAATCACTTGGCCAACAGTCATCACCACTTCTGTGGCAATAAAACCCTTTTTCTGTTTACCTATCGGGTGGTAATGGAGTCTGGGAAGGGATGGAGTTCCTCCCCCAGCCGGGGAGTGAATGGTGATTGGATTAAACCAAACTGGGCACACCTAACTCCTCATTTCCTCAGGGATTAGATCTGACAGACAGAGTGCCTGAAGACCTATGAATGGAGGTTCGTGAAATTGTACAGGAGGCAGTGATCAAGACCATCCCCAAGAAAAAGAAATGCAAAAAAGCAAAATGGCTGTCTGAGGAGGCCTTACAAATAGCTGAGAAAAGAAGAGAAGCTAAAGGCAAAGGAGCAAAGGAAAGATAAACCCAACTGAATGCAGAGTTCCAAAGAATAGCAAGGAGAGATAAGAAAGACTTCCTCAGTGATCAATGCAAAGGAATAGAGGAAAACAATAGAATGGGAAAAACTAGAGATCTCTTCAAGAAAATTAGAGATACCAAGGGAAATTTTCATGCAAAGATGGGCACAATAAAGGACAGAAACAGAGAAGAGAGGATATTGAGAGAAGCAAAAGATATAGAGAAGAGGTGGCAAGAATACACAGAAGAACCACACAAAAAAGATCTTAATGACCCAGATAACCATGATGTTGTGATCACTTACCTAGAGCCGGATATCCTGGAGTATGAAATCAAGTAGGCCTTAGAAAGCATCACTATGAACAAAGCTAGTGGAAATGATGGAATTCCAGCTGAGCTATTTCAAATCCTAAAAGATGACTGTTAAAGTACTGGACTCAATATGCCAGCAAATCTGGAAAACTCAGAGATGGCCACAGGATTGGAAAAGGTCCGTTTTCATTCCAATCCCAAAGAAAGGCAATGGCAAAGAATGTTCAAACTACCACACAGTTGCACTCATCTCACACATGAGCAAAGAAATGCTCAAAATTCTCTAAGACAGACTTCAACAGTACATGAACTGAGAACTTCTAGATGTTCAAGCTGGATTTTAAAAAGGCAGAGGAACCAGAGATCAAATTGCCAACATCTGCTGGATCATCAAAAAAGCAAGAGAGTTCCAAAAAAAACATCTACTTCTGCTTTGGACTTCCCTGGTGGCTCAGGTGGTAAAGCGTCTGCCTATAATGCGGGAGACCCAGGTTCAATCCCTGGGTTGGGAAGATCTCCTGGAGAAGGAAATGGCAACCCACTCCAGTATTCTTGCATGGAAAATCCCACGGACAGAGGAGCCTAGTAGGCTACAGTCCATGGGGTCGCAAAGAGTTGGACACGACTGAGCAACTTCATTTTGCTTCGCTTTGCTTCAGCTTTATGGACTATGTCAAAGTCTTTGACTGTGTGGATCACAAGAAACTGCGGAAATTTCTTCAAGAGATGGGAATACCAGACCACCTGACTTGCCTCCTGAGAAATCTGTATGCAGATCAAGAAGCAACAGTTAGAACTGGACATGGAACAGCAGACTGGTTCCAAATTGGAAAAAGAGCACGTCAAGGCTAGATATTGTCATCCTGTTTATTTAACTTACCTACAGAGTACAGCATGTGAAATGCCAGGCTGGATGAAGCCCAAGCTGGAATTAAGACTGTGGGGGGAAATATCCATAACTTTAGATATGCAGATGACACTACCCTTGCAGCAGAAAATGAAAAGGAATTGAAGAGCCTCTTGATGAAAGTAAAAGAGGAGAGTGAAAAACCTGGCTTGAAACTCAACATTCAAAAAACGAATATCATGGCATCTGGCCCCATCATTTCAAGGCAAATAGATGGGGAAACAATGGAAACAGTGACAGACTTTATTTCCAAAATCACTACAGATGGTGACTGCAGTCATGAAATTAAAAGACATGTGCCCCTTGGAAGAAAAGCTATGAGCAACCAATTAAAAAGCAGACATATTAAAAAGCAAAGACATTACTTTGCTGACAAAGGTCTTTCTAGTAAAAGCTATGGTTTTTCCAGTAGTAATGTATGGACTACAAAGAAAGCTGAACACCAAAGATTTGATGCTTTTGAAGTCTGGTGTTGGAGAAGACTCTTGAGAGTCCCTTGGACTGCAAGGAGACCCAACCAGTCCATCCTAAAGTAAATCAGTCCTGAATATTCATTGGAAGGACTGATGCTGAAGCTGAAACTCCAATACTCTGGCCACCTGATGCGAAGTACTGACTCATTTGAAAAGACCCTGATGCTGGGAAAGACTGAAGGCAGGAGGAGAAGGGGACGACGGAGGATGAGATGGTTGGATGGCATCACCAGCTTGATGGACATGAATTTGAGCAAGCTCTAGAAGTTGGTGATGGACAGGGAGGCCTGGTGTGCTGCAGTCCACTGGATCACAAAGAGTTGGACACAACTGAACGACTGAACTAAACTGACCTCCTTATTTGTGATTGGCTTAGAGTGGGGTATATAAGTCTGTTTTGGCCAATGAGAACTGAGAGGAAGTCTGCGTGGACTTTTGAGAGTTTTCTCACTTCTGACTTGAAAAGGAAAACATAGAACAGACTCTTTCCCCTCTCCTACTTTCCCCCTTCCTACTTTTCAATATAACTGTGTGAGGACATGCTGTTTGTAGCTGTGGCAAACTCAAGGGGAAAGCCAGATAGCTGAAGAGAGCTGTGGGAGAATGCTGACTTAGTGGCAGGATTCGCCAATGCTCGCAATTACTTCTGGGTTTCTGGCCAACAATAATGACAATAAATGCCCTCATGACTTTGCCACATTTAGTTGCTTATGTACTTCCTAGTCAAAAACATTTAAATTGAGGCAGAAATTTAAAAAGATATCTCACATTACCTCATTGTTTCAGCTAATAATCTTGTGAATGTTAGCTGGAGTCCACAGAGGATGTTGGTAATCAGATCTGACTTGACGAACATCACAAAACTCGTAGGTGGCAGACCTAACAATGAAAATCCTAACTTTGGATAGCCATTCACATACTCGGTACAATGCACTTGATTATTTAACATGTGTCAAGTAACGACAGGCCAGGATTTGCCAACATGAGTGAAGCTGCAATCTTGGGGAAATTTCCCTTTTCTCAGGCAAGTCCTCATGAACTGGACTGGACTCCATCTCACCTCTCAGATCACAGTGAGGTCCTTTTAAAAGGGCATTCCATTACAAGAGTAGGCTGAATTTTCAGTAACAAATCAGTGAAAGGCTAAAGGCCTTTCATCTGCTAAAGGCTGATCTCTTCCTAACATTTTTGAGGAGTCCATTGTTAGCATGCCCAGAAATAAAGATTTGGAAGGAAATTCTTTTTCACATTTGTCCCATCTTCTTCCTACCTTTCACTAATTTGTTACTCTTCTAATGGAATGCCCTTTTTAAAGGACCTCACTGTGATGTGAGAGGTGAGATGGAGTCCAGTCTTACAGGAGAATACCAGTCCTTCCTCTCTCCAATCTATCTTTGTTGGGCATAGGTAAGTGTGATTCCCAATTCCATTTCCATTTCCATAGGAGAGCATAGTTTTTCTGCTTCATTTCGTCTCTGACTTAGATTTGTGATCATCCCTGGATTGTACCAGACCCATTTCTACACTCTTTACGCTACGCTTTTCCTTATAAACTACTTCAGGGAGAAGGTGTGATTCTTATCACTCTTCATCTTAACATGGGTTCTTCAGAAAATAAAGCATATGGTATAAGCTTAGAAGCTAATACTTTATTGAGGGTTCAGTCTTGGGAGATCTAGAGTGAAGGACAGTGGGTATATTACTGAACTGGCCATAGCTTTGCAAAATACACAACTGGTTGTTGTGTATCTTGCAGAACATCTTTAGAAAAGTTGTACAGGTTATTATGTCTTAGAACTGCCCATAGAGGAAGAGGGTGAACAATTTATCTGCTGACTTTCCTCCATCTTCTGTTCTGCTTCAGTCCAAGTTCATCCCTTATGGGAATAACTTTCTTGAACTTATAGGTATCATTATTCAGCCTCTTCAGGCAGATTTAGGGGGAGCAAGAGCCTTCACAAATCCAATAGGGCTGTAATGCAAAGTCTCTTCCTGACAACTGGTGTCACACATGGGTCTATGGCCTACCCTGGTGGCTCAGACAGTAAAGAATCTGCCTGCAATGCAGGAGACCCAGGTTTGATCCTGGGTTGGAAAGATCCCCTGAAGAAGGGAATGACTACCCACTCCAGTATTCTTGCCTGGAGAATCCCATCAACAGAGGAGACTTATGGGCTAAAGTTCATGGGGTCACAGAGTCGGGACATGACTGAATGACTAATCAAGCACCTGGGTCTAAAGTGGTGAATCCACTAGCTTTTGATGCTTGTCTCTGGGACCATTCTTGCTGGCCAGTAATTAAAGAAAGTGGTCAAGTGTAGGCATGAAGGGTCTGATGAGTTAGACTTACTGGCTTTGAGTGATGCAGAAACTGGGTCTAAACCCAATCTGTATTTCCAACAAGCTGAGAGGAGATCTCTTTTTTCCTTCCAATTTTATTGAAATATAATTGGCGTGCACCACTGTATAAGATTAAAGGTGTACATCATAATGATTTGAAAGAGATTTATTTTTTACTTTCTTCAGTTTTCCTCACTTTAAAGGGACTGGATCTCTCTTAGGGGCTGATACCCTTACTCCCATGTCTTCTAGAACTTACCTATTCTTCCAGAGCCATAGAGAGATGGGTTTATTTTCATGGATGAATAAAGTTGATAATTCCCCTCCACCTCCAAGAATGTGCAAATCATGAAATCCTGTATTGTGTTTTCACTGTGTAGAACATTCTTTAACTGTAAGGGAATAAATTCATTTTTTAGGATCTGAGATCCTCTTGATAACTGCCTATTTGTGTTGCTACAGTCATTACACTCTATCAGAACAAAACATAAATCTAAAACTTGTTTTGTATTGTGCAGTGTGTTTTGATGGGTGGGCCAAATTTTTTTCTTTTTCTCTATTGGTTTCATAAAACACACAGAAACTGATGAATTTGAATTATGTAAACCAAACAGGAAAGAAAAAAACACTAGATTAGTTCAAGGGGAAGGAGATGAGGGTATGAGATAAACTTCAGATCATAAAAAATGGTTCTGTTCTGGGGCAGATTTTTGAATTATATATGTATTTTTCTTCTTGTCTAAATGTTTCTATGTTTATAGAAACTTTTAAACACGGATTTGCCTTTCTTTAATAATAATCCAACCTCCACCAATGGAACTTCTCTGTAAAAATTTCTCAGCAATATATTTGGAAACTCATGTCTTGAAGGCAGATTTGGAAACATAAGTCTGATTTAACTCCAAAAGTCAGCAGCAAGGCTTGAGTTGCATTCCTGTTAGCACTTGTCCTGAGAAAATACCATTTAGCCAATTATTCTTAATAAAAAGCTTCACATGCAACACAGGCAGCCCAGGGATCCCAAAGTCTGTGGTGAAGACAAACTCTTGGGCTGACTGTGTCACATTACCATCTCAGATGCACGTTACAGTGTGCTGACCAGGCCCTGCTTCTCAGGACAAGTGGGTGATGGAACCAGAGCATTTTAACTGCCCCCATAACCGCAGCCCTGGACTAGATTTATGATCTCGGGGAAGCACTCTGAGTTTTGGTCAACACTGTCAAAATAAAATAGCTTTTGAAGAAGAGTGGCTGCTAGGGAAAAAAGTCAGCCACAGATGTGCTGACCGATCTGACACTTCTTTTCGGATGCTAGAAAGAGCGTAGCGTCTGGATCTAGACACAGTTCAGTTTTATTCCTGGCTTCATCATTTATTAACTCTGCCTACTAGAGTATACATCTTACTTTCTTCTCTGCAAAGTGGGAAAGCTAATTATGATCTCAAATGATTCATGTGAAGATGACATGAGAAGCTATATGGAACTATATAGCTTCATATCTGACTCCTTGCAGCTCTTCATTAGGGTTCCAAGTCTGTTTCTCCTTGCTCCTCTCCCCAGCACACCCTCTCCCCAGCATTTCTTCAGACCAGGTATCCTGTAGAACCTGTTGCTTGGCTTACACAGCAGTTATCTCTGATCTGTCTTGATGCTTTCCATTATCCATGTGAGAAAAGATTTATCTTCTTTTCTTAGCTTCCTCGGCATCTAGAGACATAGGACACATCTCTGGCCAATAAGACATAAAAAGATATCTCCTGAGAGTTTTCAGGGAAAGTTTTGGTTTGCTGATAAACATACAGAAGCAACTGGAAACCCTCTTCTTCCTATTTGAATGCATAGGTCTGGAACAGCTGTTTTGTGACTGGATGGCGATAAGCACGCTAGAGAATCCAAAAGAATCACAGCCTCACAGAGATGTGAGTTCTGACTTTGGCTTGCAGCTGCCTATCCTAGTCTTTCAGTAGGTACAATAAGAACAAAACTCTTGTTTGGTCAAAGCACTTGACATATATAATTAGGTAAGTGGGACCAGGGTTAGAGAAAGAGAGTAAGAGTATGAGAGAGAGACAGACACACAGACAGAAAGACAGACAGACTATTCCCATGCAGCTGGGGAAGTAAATGCTCTGATTTCTGAGGTATAAATATCAATATAGTAGGCTAGATAATGGTTCCCCCAAAGGTACTCAGGTCTTAATCTCTGGAACCTATGAATATCACCTTGCATGCACGCTTGATAAATTACTTCAGTTTTGTCTGACCCTTTGAGACCCTAGGGACTGTGGCCTGCCAGGCTCCTCTGTCCATGGGGATTCTCCAGGCAAGAACAATGGAGTGAGTTGCCATGCCCTCCTCCAGGGGATCTTCCCAACCCAGAGATCGTTCCCACGTCTCTTACATTTCCTGCATTGGCAGGTGGGTTTTTTACCACTAGCACCACCTGGGAAGTCCACGAAGATCCCTTTATATGGCAAAAAATATTTTGTAAGTGTTATTAAGTTTAAGATTCTTGAGACTGAAGAGATTATCATAGTGGGCCCCGAATACAATCATGTGTAGCCTTATGAGGGGCTTTCCCTTGTGGCTCAGCAGGTAAAGAGTCCGCCTGCAGTACGGGAGACCTGGCTTCGATCCCTGGGTTGGGAAGATCCCCTGGAGAAGGGAAAGGCTACCCACTCCAGTGTTCTGGCCTGGAGAATTTCAGGGACTGTATAGTCCATGGGGTCGCAAAGAGTCGGACACGACTGAACGACTTTCACTTTCACTTTATAAGAGGGAGGCAGAGGAGACTGACACAAACATTCACAGAACAGAAGATAAGTGACCCCAGGGGCAGAGATTGGACCCCTGTGGCCATAAGCCAAGAAGTACTGGCGGCCTCCACAGGCTCCAAGAGGCAAGAGTGGAAAACACCCTCTACCGGAGCCTCTAAGGGACCATGGTCCTGTCAACAGCTTGATCTCAGCCCAGTGATACAGACTTTGAACTTGAGAACTGTGAGAAAGTGTTGGTGTTGTTTTAAACCACCCAGTTCGCAGTAATTTGTTACAGCAGCCACAGAACATTAATACAGTGAGCTATCAAAAATTTAATGAATTCATATTAGGGGATGAGTAATAGTGATAACAGATATTTATTGAATGTCCTCTATGGACCAGGCAACCACCCTAAGCTCTCTGCATGGATTTCCACATTAGTCCTTCCAAAAGTCCTCTGAAGCAACTTCCCTTCTTATATACATTTCCTAGCAAGAAGAGCCACTCCAAGAAAGGTAAGGAGCCTGCCCAGAGTCACACAGTGAATGAGTGCTAGAGATGAGATTTGAACTTGGACTACGTGATTCCATACCCATTCCAGCCCTGCTGCTGAAGAAATGATAGGAAACTTTCTATGTTCCCAGTTACATCTCTAAGATCAGTTATTAAATAAAACAATCATATAGTATTGGCATCTGTAATTGGACATACAAGGTCCTTTAAGAGAACATTTTCTTCACAGATTAAAAAATGAGAGCTTACCAAGTGTCACATGCTGAGGTGAGCACCAGGATGGCAAAAGTAACTAAGACAGACAGCTTTCTCTTCAGAGAGGCTCTCTGCCCACCCATCTCACACGACTGTTTTCTGAAACCCTAGCCGTTTATGAAACCCTATACCATTATACCAAAATTCCATGTCAAAGTATAACTTCTAAATGATTTCCTTAAACCAAATATAAATTGATATAACTTAATTGTTATTCTTTTCCATATGTCTAAATAATGGAAAATAAATAGATAGAAGAAATGGAAGGAAGGAAGGAGGAGCTATTTTCAATAACCACAGCATAGTTACTAATTACCTCATACCTCTGCTGAAAAATTCCTTGGTTATTCTTTCTAATTGGCATATCAGTATTTTTCATGTAACAGTTTCAGAGCCTGATGATAAAATGTGTGTTTTGTAAACACAAAACCTCTGTATTTTTTTTTACAGTGGTTTTTTTTTTTTTTTAAAAAAAGCAAAAAACATGCCAATATGTCTAATTCTTGGTCAAATTCTTTTTCCAATTAGGTTGTTCCAGAATAGTGAGCAGAGTTCCCTGTGCTTTATGATAGGTCCTTGTTGGTTATTCACTTTAAATATAGCAGTGTGTGTATGTCCTTCCCAAACTCCCTCTCTCTTCCCTTCTTCTCCCTGGTAACCACAGTTTGTTCTCTAAGTCTCAAAATCCCTGTATTTTAAGGTTAAAACTTCCTTGTATTTATTAAGCGTTTCATTTTTAATTAGCTTCTGTGTTTCTTCTCATGTCTAAAAAGTGAATAGGTGAAGAAAAGTTCTCTATTGCTTTCCAGGATTCCACAGAACCAAGTTTTGAGCCTGGTTAGATCATTGATGGGCTTCTCTAATGGTTCAGATGATAAAGAATCTGCTTACAATGCAGGAGACCTGGGTTCGATCTCTGGGTCGGGAAGATCCCCTGGAGAAGGGAATGGCTACCCACTCCATTATTCTTGCCTGGAGAATTACATGGACAGAGAAGCCTGGTGGGCTGTAGTTCATGGGTCTCAAAAAGTTGAGAAGGACTGAGAGACTAAATGATTTTCACACTTTCATTTTTCAAGTCATTGTCGCCTTAATTTGTGCATTCTGTGTTTTTTTCCGTTCCCTTTCCTCTCCCATCTGATCCAATGAGGTAGGCCTTTGTAGTTCCATATGCTAGGGTTTTTGCCAAAGGAAAAGTAGAAATATCATCAAATCAATAGTTCTATCTTCTGTTAAGGGCTGCTTGTCCTTGAACCCAGGTTAGATCCATTGCATTAAAACTTCCTGCTAAGAATGAAAATGGACCTGATATTGAAAGGTGTTCAATCAAATACTGTGTCAGTGCAGCATAGTTAACATAGGTGATATATACGGCTATTGTTGCTCAGTCACTAAGTCATGTCTAACACTTTGCAGCCTCATGAACTGCAGCAGGCCAGGCTTTCCTGTCCCTCACTGTCTCCCTGATATCCACTGAGTCGGTGATGCCATCCAACCATCTCATCCTCCGTCATCCCCTTCTCCTTCTGCCTTCAATCTTTCCCAGCACCAGGGTCTTTTCCAATGAATCTGCTCTTCACATCAGTTGGTCAAAGTATTGGAGCTTCAGCTTCAGCATCAGTCCTTCCAATGACTATTCAGGGTTGATTTCCTTTAGGATTGACTGGTTTGATCTCCTTGCTATCCAAGGGATTCTCTCAAGAGTCTTCTCCAGCACCACAGTTTGAAAGCATCAATTATTCAGCGATCAGCCTTCTTTATGGTCCAACTCTCACATCCTTACATGACTACTGGAAAAACCATAGCGTTGACTTGACAGATCTTTGTTGTCAAAGTGATGTCTCTGCTTTTTAATATACTATCTGGGTTTGTCATAGCTTTTCTTCTAAGGAATAATGTGTGGTTAGCACAGATATTAATACATTTTCAGTGAAAGGGTATTTATATCAGGTATTCAAACCATTATAAACACAACTGCTTCATTTATGGCTCCTCAAAAATTTCTTCTTAAATGAGAAAATTGGCAATAGAGAAAATTAAAATTGAGTCTTTTTAACAAATGTTTATTTAGAGACCTATAGCTTAATTCTCTTATTTCTGTGAATTTAAGCCAATATTTTTTCCTTTTTTTTTGTTTTGGGCTTGATTTTAAAAATAACAAAATTAAAAAATTACCTTCTCTAAACTACTTATTTGTTTAAGTAGGCAAATAATTAGTTGTTGGCCTATTTTAAAAATATCTTCCAAATGTTGCATTAAGAAACATGTCTGGATTTAATTTGTGAGAAATGCACACACAGATAGAAAAAAATGAAATTCTGTCTTTTGTACTCCTTTGTACTTTCAAAAGCTGCTTATGCTTTAAAATCAACCTCTGAAAAGTACTTTTGATCTGCACTTACAAACTATGAGACTATGCTAAATAATCTTAATATTCTTTCTGTGAAATCTCCATACTTGTAGTTGTGATGAAATCATCCAAATCAGTTCCCTGAAATCTTGAAAAACAAAGATGCTCGTAAAGTGGATTAAACAAAACCAGCTTGAGCTCTTGATGAATACACTTGGAAGATTTCAGATCTCTGTACCATATTGGCATTCTTTTACTGGATTCCCTAAAATATTACAAAACAGCCATTTAATAAAGCACAGTTAAATAGATTAGAAGTAACTGCAGTGTGACAGAACCTCATTTTGACTGATTTCAGTAGAATCTCACAAAAGGGAAGTCTGAATGGACCTCTGTGGGAAGTTAGGGTCTGGGCAGTGTTTCAAAGTGGAGAGAGGATGAGATTGCCCGAGTTTACGACATGATAGTTTAGGATTGGTGGACCGAGTAAGGTGAATATCTCAAGGAAAGATTTGATGGATAAACTCTCATCTGAGAAGACAACACTTTGCCCAAGTAATCAATGCATGAATATCTTGATAAAATAATATTTATTGGGTTTGGTCTTACCTTTTCTAGACAAATTTTTATTGAACAGCTCAGTTATGTTATTATTGACAGTCTCAGTTTACACTTTTCATTTTGATATATATTTCTAGTTTATTCTTTTCCCAAAGATTTAGAGTTGTGAATTCAAGCCCCTTTAGAGGTAAGACTATGATCTTTGGAGAAATTAAAATACTCTTATGTTTACTCTGTTGCTTTCACCAAAAAGGGTTGTGGAAGGGTTATAGTTAGTGGAAGATGGGAAATAGGAAAAGAAAGATGTATTCTAGTAATTCTCTGGCAACGAGCAATCTTGCCCATCTTTGAGGAGGAATAATTTTTACTCTGAGAACCCTCTTTAGGGCATGACACACCAGGGCTGCTAATTGTGACTCTACTTTTTACATGTCATGTAGGGCCAGGGAACCTGGAGAAGGAAGCAACATTGTCCATCAAGACTCTTCAGTGCTTTTATAATAGTTGTTGACCCCAAAGTCTTTGTGTAGAAAAGGGGCAAGATAGTTATTGATAATATATCTGTCTGGCAAAAGTGATCTTGACATTCATTTAGTCTCAATTAATAAATTATTTTGGCTGCTTAAAAATAAAGCATGTTCATTTCTAGTTTTTTCATATCTAGAAACTTGACTTCTCTTAGCTAATGTTTCTAATATCAGATTTGGCATATTTTGGATGGTAAAATTGACTATTTGAACTCTAAAAGATAGAGTCCTTAACCAAGTTCATAATTATATTTGTAATCACTTGGGTACAATTTATATTTGTAATTGGTCTGTGATTCTATTGGTCTGTGACTTCTCTTGCTCGTGATTTGGCTTTTCTTCTAGGGAACAGGTGGCTGCAAGTCCAGCCATTCTTTGATATTCAGAAATAAGACTGAAAGGCTGTCATCTCTGTTTTTCCCTGATAAGAGAAGAGATGTGGCTGCTCAGGGATATTGAATTAGAATTGATAGCATGAATAACATAATACGATTAATAGATGATTATTGACAGAGTGTCTCACTGCCACTGAAGCTCACTGAACCTCAGATTCTTCATCTATCAATAGGAGTAAATATAATGCTCATCTCTTAAAGCTGATATGAGGATTAAATGGAAAAAATGAAGGTAAAACATTGAGCAGAGTACTTGGCACATAGTTAATAAGTGATTGCTGTGATCATATTCATTAAAGATTAATAAAATGTGTTATATATTTATGATATATAATCATACATAGGATGGAACAAAATAGTTTAGTAATTTATCTTATACTCTCCAAATCAATGATTAGATGGGTTGGTAGCCTTGTCAGTAGAAAATTAAAAGAAAAAAAATGACTGTGACAGAGAAATGAGTGGAAATAATTGTGTCTATTTATAGTTACCAACAGTTGGATACCTACAACATATGCATTAGTAGCTTTTATCTTACACTGTATTTTTTTTTTACTGAATACTAGTGGTATTCTAAGTACATTGATAAGTGTATTCTCCGTAGCAGAGCATTAGTTTCCAACCAGCGTCTGAACAATGTATTAAGTATTCAGTAAGTATGTCAGGACTTCATTGAAGAATGTGTGATCATAGTGATACTTCTGTTTTTGCTGTTGTTTATTTACTCAGTTGTGTCTGACTCTTTTGCGATCCCATGGACTATAACCCACCAGGCTCCTTCCTCTATCTATGGGACTTCCCAGGCAAGAACACTGGAATGGGTTGCCTATGCCCTTCTCTGGGGGATCTTCCCAACCCAGGGATCAAACCTGAGTTTCCTGCATTGCAAGTGGATTTTTTACCCACTGAGTCACTTGGGAATATGAATCTATATCTTCTCATTAAGATTTGCTCTATAGAAAATGATTTTTTCCTTACACATTTGTCAAATCATCCTTAAATAGGAAATGAAAATTGGGCTGAAGTTGGAACTCTTTACAATGAAAACACTATAAAAATCAGAGTCCTTAAAAAACTGGAAATAGAACTGCCATATGACCCAGCAATACCACTTCTGGGCATACACACTGAGGAAACCAGATCTGAAAGAGACATGTGTACCCCATTGCAGCACTGTTTATAATAGTCAGGACAGGGAAGCATCCTAGATGCCCATCAGCAGATGAATGGATAAGAAAGCTGTGGTACATATACACAATGGAATATTACTCAGCCATTAAAAAGAATTCATTTGAATCAGTTCTAATGAGGTGGATGAAACTGGAGCCCATTATACAGAGTGAAGTAAGCCAGAAAGAAAAACACCAATACAGTATACTAATGCATATATATGGAATTTAGAAAGACGGTAACGATAACCCTATGTGCAAGACAGAAAAATAGACACAGATGTGTAGAACAGAGTTTTGGACTCTATGGGAGAAGGTGAGGGTGGGATGATCTGAGAGAACAGCATCGAAGCATGTATATTATCAACTGTGAAACAGATCACCAGTCCAGGTTGGATGCATGAGGCAAGTGCCCGGGGCTGGTGCACTGGGATGACCCAGAGGGGTGGGATGGGGAGGGAAGTGGGAGGAGGGTTCAGGATGGGGAACACATGTAAATCCATGGCTGATTCATGTCAATGTATGGCAAAAACCACTACAATATTGTAAAGTAATTAGCTTCCAGCTAATTAAAATAATTGGGAAAAAGAAAATAAAAGTCAGAGTCAATAGTATTTTTATTATAAACTCTAAAGATAGAACAAATGTTATTTTTAAATACCAGAACTCATTTCAGTTTGCTTTGATTATGCTAGCTTTCTTTAAAAAACATACAAAATTAACTTACTGTCAAAATTTTTCAGTGCCACTTCATTTTCACTGTGTCTTACTTCCCACCAGTTTCAATGGGTTGGTCTACTTTAGTGTCTTGGATCAGGTTTTTATTATTTGGTGGAAGACTATCAAAGTAAAGGGAAAGTTGTTTTTCCTTCCTTAAGTATACAGCCAGAAAGAACAACAATATTTTCAAGTTAAAAAGTCATTGCAACCTAATTGAAAACTTCGGGCTAAATGCTGGGAACACTGTGTGGTTGACCATTCTGAAAGAAATTGAAAACAGATTCTAGTTGGCTTTAAAATGAATCTAGCTAATAATCAAGATAGATAATAAGTAGACACATAAAGGACAATTAAAGAGGGGAATAGTCTGAAATGAATAGAAAGGAGAACCAGGTTAAGTCAACAGGGTTAACAAATGAAGATTTTCATTTGTGTGGTTAATATAGAGTAACTTTATTTTCCAAAGATAACATTGAAGGAATGTTGGAGAGAGCCCTGATGTCTCTGGATTTTGCCCAGTTCTAAACAAGGATTAACACCAACCACGCATGTATCTGCTGTGAACCCAAGTGATCGCTTAAGCTGTTGCTTGTTTTCTCCTATTCTTTGAGGATCAGAAAACAAACAGTGTGTACATACAACCGAAGATTATATACAACTCATAGAATTGGCATTTTCTGTAAAATTTAAGCTACTGGTTCACCAGGGTAGGGCATATGATTTGAGTTATTTTTCTGTCTTGAGAATGATTTTAGGTCATACTTCTGCTGGATTTTATATTGTTCATTGAAAAACATGTGTGTGTATATATACACACATGTATGTGCAAAAATAAAAAATACATAAATATATATGTATAAATACAAAATATATATATGACATGTAAAACATATACAAATATATACATATATATTACATATGCATTATTCAATGAACAAAAAAGGACTCAGTAGAGGTGAGTCCTAAATTTAGGTGAAATTAAGTTCACTTACAAACTGAGAAAATAACAAAGCACATGTTCTATTAATAGTTAATCAGTAGTTTAAATTTTACATACATAGTTGCTTAAACATATACATATAAATATATATACGGGTAAACATATATGTGTGCATCTATACATGTATTTTTGCCATTAAAAAGCTACATAATCCAAACATAAATGTTATACGTAATATGTATATACATACATAATATGTATATATAATTTGAAGTGAGAAATTCTGAGACTGAGTATTGAATTCTGGCTCTGTTACTTCATAGCTGTATGCCCTTAGATAATTATTTAAGTTCTTTAATCCTGCAATAATGTTTGTAGAATGAGGATATTGTCATGCACATTCTTAGTGAAAGTGAAAGTCACTCAGTCATGTCTGACTCTTTGCGATCCCATGGACTGTACAGTCCATGGAATTCTCCAGGCCAGAATACTGGAGTGGGTAGCTTTTCCCTTCTCCAGGGGAATATTCTCAACCCAGGGATCAAAGCCAGGTCTCCTGCATTGCAGGCGGATTCTTTACCAGCTGAGCCACAAGGGAAGCCCTAACTTAAGAAGGGATGCACATTCTTAAGTTCGTGAAAATAAATGAGAATGTATGCAAAGTTCTTAGTGTACTGACTGGCACATAGTAAGTATTCTGTATGTGCCAACCGTTGTGTGAAAAGCTTTACATACATTCTCATTTATTATAGTAAAATGTTTAATATATATACACACATATGTAACAGAAAGAGAGAGAGAAGGAGGGAGGAAGAAAAAGAGTCACAGAGAGGGAGAAAGAGAAATACCTTTTTGGGGTCAGATAAACTGTGGATCCCACTCAGGCCAATACTGTCATATCCTTGGCATAACTTCTGCAAACCTCATGTTATGAACAACGGAGCTAATGAACCTGGGACCAGTCATCTTTGCAACACGGTATGCAGCCTTTCATGCAGAGGACGGAGGTAGATTTGTTCACCCTGGTGTGCAGAGTTGTGTTGGGGAGCATCTTCCTTCTACAGCTTCATAGACAGCTGGCCACAGTGGCTCTGGAAAGCAATGGAGAAGAGGTATTTCACTGAGTGACAAGTGGAACACAGGTAGATGACTGTAGGATGCATTCTCCAACAAAAACTGTAGGACTCAGGAGAGGCAATTGCCCATGCATGGAAAACAGAGATTGCCTCATACTTGGTATGCTTTGGAGTGTGTTATGTAAGTTTTATATAACACTTAAATATATCATAGAAAAAGCAAGAGAGTTGGATCATAGAAAAAACAAGAGATCATCAAAAAAGCTAGACAGTTCCAGAAAAATATCTACTTCTGCTTTATTGACTATGCCAAAGCCTTTAACTGTGTGGATCACAACAAACTGTGGCAAATTCTTGAAGAGATAGGAATACCAGACCACCTTATCTGCCCCCTGAGAAATCTGTATGCAGGTCAAGAAGCAACAGTTAGAACTGGACATGGAACAACAGACTGTTTCCAAATTGAGAAAGGAGTATGTCAAGGCTGTATATTGTCACCCTGCTTATTTAACTTATATGCAGAGTACATCATGCAAAATGCCAGGCTGGATGAAGCCCAAGCTGGAATCAAGATTGCCGGGAGAAATATCATAACCTCAGATATGCAGATGACAGCACCCATATGGCAGAAAATGAAGAGGAACTAAAGAGCCTCTTGATGAAGGCAAAAGAGGAAAATGAAAAAGCTGGCTTAAAACTCAGCATTCAAAAAACTAAGATCGTGGCATCTGGTTCCACTTCATGGCAAATAGATGAGGAATCAATGGAGTCTTAGTTCTGAGTGCACATTAGGGCTAGTCATCAAAACAAGATCAGTAGGTTGCATTAGTGTGACTGTAGCTAAACTTTTATCCCAGATTTTAGATATTAGCAGTTTTGCAATGATCAAGAACAGCATATACCACTGAAGTCATATTAGCTGTTGTTCAGTCGCTCGGTTGTGTCTGACTCTTTGTGACCCCATGAACTGCAGCAACCAGGCTCCTATTGTCCTCCACTATTTCCCAGAGTTTGCTTAGGTTTGTGTCCATTGAATCGGTGATGCTATCGAATCATCTCATCCTCTGGCGCCCCCTCATCCTTTTGATTCTGGTCTTTCCCAGTATCAGGGTCTTTTCCAATGAGTCAGCTCCTCCTTTCAGGTGGCTGAAGTATTGGAGTCACCTGATATATTATTCAACTTAAATATGAATCAAATTTAGTGAGTGAATTTTGGTATAAGAAAGCATAACCTTTCACTGAGCTTGCAGTAGATGCTAGGTGCTGTGCTAAGCACTTTGAAGCACTGATACCTAACCCGGTGGAAGAAGCACAACTGACTGCCCTGTTTTTCTAGTAAAGGAATTGAGATTCGGAGGATCATATGGTTTGTAAGTACAATAGTAAAGCAAGGAGTCAAAATTAGAGGGACTTCAGAACTTGTCTCAGCTTGAAACTTGCTTCTCTAGTGTTTGTACAAGAGTTCTTAGAAGTGGAATAACTACAAACAATTTAATGCAGAAATTTGAATAAACTTGTAGTTACCTCTTTTGACCCCTAGATGACACTTTTGTATTTATAAGGTAAACTACAAATGGAAACTGATAGTTGCAAGAGGTGAAACAGTAAAACAAAACAAAACAAGTACATATATATACATATGTCTTGACAGTGTGAATTTGGAATAAAGGTATAAATTACCTTTATAAAATACTTTCTCTCAACTTCCCTGTATATGTTAAAGCATAACAGTTCTGCTTTATAAGTAAGTAAAGTCACTCAGTCGTGTCCGACTCTGCGACCCCGTGGACAGTAGCCTACCAGGTTCTTCTGTCCATGGGATCTTCCAGGCAAGAGTACTGGAGTGGGTTGCCATTTCCTTCTCCAGTATGTTTTATAACATGTTGCTTATTAAATGCATGTATCGGAACAGTTAGGCACTTGTTAAAAATGCAGATTTCTGCTTTGTCTTTGCCTCACACTGAAAGGTAAGAGGCTAAAAACTCTATTTTTTTTAACAAGTACCAGGTGGTAGTTCTACATATGAAAATCTGAGAACCATTGCTTAGCTATGTAATCCTCAAATCTGCCTGCGTGTTAGTCTCTTGCGGGAATTAAACGGAATACAAATGCTTTGTCCCCATTTAAAACAATCTCAGCCTAAGGTGTAGAGCCTAAGTATTGTATGTTAAAAAGTTCCCCCAGTGATTGCCCTGAGGAACCAGAGACTCACAGCTGAGAAGCAGATTGGGTGGAATTCAATAGTGACCAGCTCCCTTAAGGTTACTAAGGCTGGAATTACTGCTTCTGTGATTTCATGGAATCACACTGTCCATTTACACATACAGGCATGTATAAATGTATCTTTTGTGTTATTTTATCATAAAAATGACTCATGGTTATAGCAAAAAGAAAGACAGAGAGAGAGAGAAAGAAAGGAAGGAAGAAATGAAGAAAGAAAGGAGGAAAGAAAGAAAAATACAGGCGTGAACTGAGCGTTAGAAACAACAACCATTTCCCACAATCCAGAAAATGACTGCCAGCAGTTTGGTGTTGCTCCTTCTGGTCGTTTTTTTTTTTTTTGTATTTACTTTCCCTTAGAAGATTTTGTTAAAATATTGGGACTATACAATGCAAACAACTCTACATAACTGTTATTTTATGTAACATCCTTTATGAACATTTCCGCTGACGGCTAAAGATTCTCTGAAAACAGTTTGCACTGGATACAAACAATTCCATTGATGAGAACACACCATAATATTCTTATTCATTCTTTTTCCATTGTAGACTCTTGAGACAGTAGCTCATCTTTATAATGTTTAAATAAATGATCTTAATTATAGAGAATAGATATTAAGAGGCACTTTATATTTTATATTCAGTTTATAATCTTTAAATTAATTGCAGTTGAGTTAGTTTATAAAGAACCCACCTTGTGTGTTGGAAGAGAGATCAAGGAAAGACTGGCTAGGTCATCTATTAATAGATTCACGTTTACTTCTGAGCCAACATCCATGTGCATGCTCTGCTGCTGGAAGATCCAGAATATCATGTCTATCACTAATTAGCATCATTCATTATGACGAATAAAGGAGAGTTTTCTCATAACTTTTCATGGTGCTTCTTCTTCCATACTTTTTGCATATAATTTTCCTCAAATAATAATGATATTGTAGATAAAGAAAAGGAGTTGACTTCAAAGTATAACTATAGAGTATTAACCTGAATCTGAAAACTCAACAGTTTTATGTACTCAGTTTTATGTACTCAGACTATTGCAAGCCTCTAAGGACAATATTTATTTTGTATTAATTTTTATTGGAGTATATTTTCTTTGGGCTTCCTCAGTAATTCAGCTGGTAAAGAATCCACCTGCAATGCAGGAGACACCAGTTCAATTCCTGGGTCGGGAAGTTTCCCTGGAGAAAGGATAGGCTACTCACTCCAGTATTCTTGGGCTTTCCTGGTAGCTAGCCCAGTAAAGAATCTACCTGCAATGCAGGAGACCTGGGTTCAATCCCTGGGTTGGGAAGATCCCCTGGAGGAGGGCATGGCAGCCCACTCCAGTTTTCTTGTCTGGAAAATCTCCATGGACAGAGGAGCCTGGAGTGCTACAATCCATGAGGTCGCAAAGAGTCAGACACGACTGAGTGATTAAGCCCAGCAGAGCACAGAGTTTCTTTATAATGGTGTGCTTCTGTGCAGCAAAGTGAATCAGTTAAACATAGGCATGCATCTGTTCTTTTTCAGATTTCCATCCCATGGAGTCACCACAGAGCACTGAGCTCCCTGTGCTATGCGATAGATTCACATTAGTTATCGGTTTTATATGTAGTAGTGTATATGCGTCAATCTCTAGGGACAATATTTTATTCATACATACCCTTCTGACACACATATGGCAAATATTTCCCATTTCATTATTTTTCTTTTAACTTTATTCACTTGACTCATGCAAATCCAATAAAATTTTGATTTCCAGCTTTTACTCTTGGTCTCATGGAAAAAAGATTGTTTCCTATCCCACGATAACCTGTGCTTTCATTTATGACTCGTCCTCACTATTTTATTAAAAATTATTTCAAACTTAGAAATCATGAAAACAATTTACAGTGAAAACCTGTATTAGTACCCTCTGGATTCTACCATTAGCATTGTACTCTTTCCTTTCTTATATATCTATCCATCTTTCCATCACTCTGTCCAACACATCAATCTATGTTTACTCATTTCAAAGTGGCTTTCATGAATTGCATCTCTTGAAAACTTCAGTATGCATACTGTATGTATTTGACATAAATTTTGTCCTTTTTTGTGTGTACTGGAGATGATTTTATTTTATGATTAAAGTCTTTAAAGTTGCTGCAAGGAAACAAAAATCATACTGACCTTAGATAAGTATCAACACTAAACGATGAAAGATTATTCCAGAAAATGGTTAACGGATATATGTGGGAAAACATGGGGGTACCTGTCTCTGGTGAGACGGGAGAGGTGGGAGGTCCAAGATGTAGAGGATATACACGTATATGAAACTGATTCACTTCATCACATAGCAGAAACTAACATAACATTGTGAAGCAACTATAACAAAAAAAAAAAACCAAACAAGCAAACTTTCACACTCGTGATACTTTGATTTCTTAATTTCTTAGCCAGATAGAGCACATTTTCAATAGTTACTTCTACCATCCCACATCAAAGAATATACGAGTGGTACATTATTTGTTGTTGTTACTTGAGGATATTTGAATGGATTTCTCTTGATTTGGTATAATCTGACTTGCATATATAGCTTTGCTGTCTATGGTAGCTGAAACTAATTACTATGACCTGGGTGGCTTATGGGATTCCCTGGTGTCTCAGACAGTAAAGAGTCTACCTGCATTGTGGTAGACCTCAATTTGATCCCTGGGTTGGGAAGATCCCCTGGAGAAGGAAATGGCAACCCACTCCAGTATTCTTGCCTGGAAAACCCCATGGATGGAGGAGCCTGGTGGGTTACAGTGCATGGGGTCGCAAGAGTTGACCACGACTGAGTGACTTCACCTTTCACCTTTGGTCTCCAAACTATGGTTTGCCATAGTTTCCATGGCCCAAAGTGCAATTCATGTGGTGTGGGTGGCTTAAAATAACATATTTATGCTTTTGCAGTTTTGGAGACCAGAGTGTGAAATCAGTTTCAATGGGCTACAGGGGGCAGAACTGGTTCCTTCTAGAAGCTCTGGGAAGAACCCTTTTCCAAGACTTTTCTAGAAGCTTCTGACTGTGTCCTTTGGCTTGCAATCCCTTTCTTGTTGTTGCTTAGTTGCTAAGTCAGGTATGACTCTTTGTGACCCAATGGACTGTAGTCCTCCAGACTCCTCTGTCCATGGAATTCTCCAGGCAAGAATACTAAAGTGGGTTGCCATGCCTTTTTCCAGGGAATATTCCCAACCCAGGGATCAAACCCACATCTCCTGCATTGGCAGGAAAATTTTTTATGATTGAGCCACCAGAGAAACTGTAATTCCTTTCTTAAATCACTTGAAATCCTTTCTTCCATTGCCACATCTTTTCTACAGTCAAATCTCTGTCTTTCCCTTTCTTATAGGGACTTTTGTGATTACATTTAGGGTGTACCCAGATAGTCTAGGATTAAGTTTCCAATTCAAATTCTAAACTTAATTACATCTGCAAAATTTCTTTTGCAAGACAAGGTGACATTTACAGGTTCCAAAGATTAGGACCTCGGTATCTTTGGGGCTATCATTTAGCTTAACATACATGCAAACATTTCATCTTTTTTGTTTGTTTGTTTGTTTAAGCAGCATGAAATAAGAATCTGATGGAATCTTTTCCAAACAATTGCCTCAATTTTTTGAAAATACAAATATAAAAGATTTTAAAATGAAAAATTCTCAAATCTAATTGAGATGATACTTTTGTCATATACTATATTCCTCATGTTTTCCCTATACACTGATTTCTTTTAAAGTTTAGTAACTTTTTTTCATTAGTATGACAAAATATGGCAATAATTTGATTTATTGAACTTTATTATAGGTGCTTCTTTCAGCAAAATTTCTTTAAAGTTGGAAAAAAGAAGAGAAAAAAATTTAAGAATGCAACTTTGTTGCTCTAAGAAAATGGATATTAATGTCCTATATACTAATTTATTCTTTGCCAGAAGTTTATATCAAATAATTATTTTATATGAAGGTGTGTGTGTGTGTGCGTGCCTTCAGTGATGTCTGTCTCTTTGCAACTCCATGGACTGTAGCCCTCCAGGCTCCTCTGTCCATGGAATTTTCCAGGCAAGAAAACCAGAATGGGTTGCCATTTCCTACTCCAGAGGATCTTCCTAACCCAGGGATTGAACCAATGTGTCCTACATTGACAGGTGTATCCTTTATCTCTGCACCATCTGGTAGGGTGTTTCAATCCATTTGTGGAATAGAAGAAAGAAAGAACAAAATTGCACTCACCCAACTCTATGAAATATTAAACTATAAGCAGCTAAGACAAGACAATTACCTAGAAAACAAGTCAGAAGGTTAAAAACTATATACATTAGAATCTTCATGCTAATTCTAAAATATGTAGGCCGTTATAATTTTAGAGTTATCTTTGAGTGTTAGCTTCCTTCCAGTACAAGCAACACTTGTACTTAATAAACATTGTTTTACCCAGTTGGCTGTTTTCTAAGCAAGTTATAGAATTACTAACGTTAAAATATTTTAATTAAAACAAAACCTTTGGCACTGTACTATAGTCTTTAATCTTTGGTAAATAAACATATGACTTTGCAAGCAAACACATTACTGGATAAATGCTGCGTGTTGAATTTATCAGACCCATTTCTAGAGAGTGTGTTGCCAATTAATTGTTAATACAGAGCATGTTTTTTCAAAACAGTGGATGATGCATCTAGTTCCATAGACACACCCTAAATGAATAAGTTGCCATTTTAAAGTTTTTTTGTAATTACTCTAAACTATGGAGTCAGGGCTTAATATGCCTCTAAATTAATTATGAATAAATTCTGTATGCATGTCTTCTACTTTTAATAGGATTTATTTTTCAGGTTCACAGAATAATTGAGCAGAATACTGAGAGTTCTTACATACTCCCATCCCCCACCATTGCAACCCACAAAAGATTGGTATATTTGTTATAATCTATGAACCTACATGGGCTTCCCTAGTGGCTCAGCAGTAAAGAATTTGACTGTAATGCAGGAGCCACAGGTTTGATCTCTGGGACAGGAAGACTTCCTAGAGAAGAAAATGGCAACCCACTCCAGTACTCTTGCCTGGGAAATCCCACGGACAGAGGAACCTGGAGGGCTACAGTCTATGGGGTTGCAAAGAGTTGGACGTGATTTAGTGACTAAACAACAATAACAATATGAACCTATACTGTTACACCGTTATCACCCAAAGTCCATAGTTTATGTTAAAGTTCACTCTTGGTATTGTGCCTCCAATGGGTTTGACCAATTTATAATGACATATATTCACCATTATAGTATCATATAGAGTAGTTTTACTTCCCTAAAAATCCTCTATGTTTTGGCAATTCATCCTTTCCTCCTCTACCACTCCTAGCATTGATCTTTTTACTGTCTTCATAGTTTTACCTTTTCCAGAGAGTTGAGGTTGATATCATACAAGATACCTTTCTCAGATATGTTTTTTTTCAGATAGCAATGTACATTAAGGTTCTTCCATGTGTTTTCATAGCTTGATGACTCATTTCTTTTTAGTGCTGGATAATACTCCAACTATCTAGAGGTACCACAGTTTGTTTATCCATTCATCTATTAAAGGACATCTTGGTTAGTTCCAACTTTGGCCATTATGAATAAAATTGCTATAAATATCCATGTCCAGACTTTTGTATAGACATAAGTGCTCAATTTATTTGGATAAATACTAATGACTGCAATCGATGGGCTGTATAATAAGAATATGTTCAGCTTTATAAGAAACTGCCAAATTGCCTTCCAAAGTGACTGTATCATTTTGCATTCCCACCAGCAATGAATTAGGATTTCTGTTGTTCACTTCTTTGTCAACATTTGGTGTTGTCAGTGTTTCAGATTTTTGCCACTTTCATAGGTATGAAGTGGTATCTTGTTGTTTCAATATGAAATTCCTTAGTGACATATGATGTTGGACAAAATTTAATATGTTTATTTGACATTTGTATATCTTTGGTGAGGGGTCAGCTCAAATCTTTGCCTATTTTTTAATCAAGTTGTCCATTTTCTTATGAAGGTGTGCATTTTCTTATGAAGTTGTCCTTTATTATTGTTCAGTATTGAGTTCTTTGTATACTTTGTATAATAGTCCTTTACCAGATAGATCTTTTGCAAATAGCTTCTTCTTCTTTTAGACTTGTTTTCTCATTCTTTTCAGTGTATGTATATACTTTGTTTTCTTTGTTATTCTATATCTGATGTTTAATTTCTCTTTCCATTATAGTGTTTATTTATTTTATGTTACCTATAATGATTGTTTAGGGGTTTCCCCGGTGGCTCAGTAGTAAAGAATCCACCTGCAATGCAGGAGCCACAGGAGATGTGGGTTCCATCCCTGGATCAGGAAGATTCCCTGGAGGAGAGCATGGTAACCCACTCCAGTACTCTTGCCTGGAAAATCCCATGGGCAGAGGAGACTGGCAGGCTACAGTCCACAGAGCTGCAGAGTCAGACAGGACTGAAGCGACTTAACACATAATGATTGTTTAACTAATGTTGATTTTTAGAAGCATTTGAAAGAACTTCCTGTGAAGTTCAGATACTCCTTCATACAAAGGCAAACATAAAATCCTCACCATGAATTGTGTGGGTGACAAAGAGTCAAATGTTGCAGAATCACAGTGAGATGGATGTTGAGTCAGATAAGGCTTATTTATTAGCAGTGACTTACTTGGACACACCAGTCTCAAGGCAAAATTCAGACCATTGTCTCTGCAAAATGAAAAAGTACTGAATGCCAAGAACCTTCTGAGTTGCTTATAAAGAGTTGAAATATGGAATGTTAAATCTGCAAGTGCTGAGAAATTATTACATTTCAAATGAAGAAATAGAAATGTGTTTAAGTTACACTCATTGAAGCTTGATTTTCTTCCCAAAGTTTTATAGCCTGGATTTCACGGATCCTTAGGAGATGCATGGAAGCCTTAAGAGTGTTTCTCAGACTACCTATTGTGAAGAGCTATTTTATTTTCCAGTTGGTTGTAGGTTGATATACTTGCCTGTATGTTGATACACTTGCATTATATGTACCCCTCCTTTATTTTTATAGTTATGGGTGTGTGTTTGCATGGGTGTGTGTGTGTGTGTGTGTGTGTGCGCACGCACATGTGTGAGAGAGAGAGAGACAGTGATACAAGCTGGTAACATTTGCAGCTTTGAAAAGCATCTTGACTGTTTTCTGTTGTTTGTAGGCCCTGGTGGAGAGAGTGCCATTTAAATTGGTTCCCATATTTCAGTAGAAATTAAAGAATCTCAAGTTGTTGGAGACAAATGGCAGTTCTAAACTTGCAGACAACAGATGAGCTGTGTTTATCAAAGCAGGCAGAAAGCATAACAGTAAACAGAAAGATCTGAGCGCAAAACCAAAATATATGTGTAACCCACTAGTTTTATGTTTGATTTTTATAACTGAAAGAACACCAGAGACCTGATTTAAGACATCATCATATAAAGTCAAAATCTTCACCCCAAATCTAGATCTAGCATTCCTTGAATTGAAAAGAAGCTGGGTAACTTTGAGGATGTATCCTTCACCTCAGTCACTTCACAAATACTTCCTTAAATTTTCTCCTTACTTGCCTCTAATATGCTGCCATCCGCTTATCAGAGTAAATGTGTTCTGGGCAAAGGGAAATAACCAGAGATTTCAGGTTTCACCGAGTACAGACTGTGAGTCAACTCTAGCTCCTGAGATCAGGAACAACGGATCAGGAAAAGTGGAACTTTGTGTAGTGAGCTGATAAACGAGTTTTAACTGGATTCCATCTCATAGTAAGCTCAGTAGGATACTGAGTCCATCTTCATTTTTAAGTGTATGCTTGAAATAAATGCTCTCAACAACTGGGGAATCCCAGCTTAATTTTCTGTCACTGTGGAGAGCCATATCAATCTGGATAGGATATCTCCAGACTTTTGACTATGAGATAGTAATGAGTAACTAACTTATTTAAGCCACTGTTACTTTGGGTTTTTCTCTTACAGTCAAAATTAATCTTAACCAATACGTTACTTAATATTCTTTCATTTTTTTTCTAAGTTATTTCTTTACTTATAATCAAAAAACTTAAATAGGACCATTTCAGATTATCTCAGTTCTCAAAAACACCAAGAGTTTGTCTTTATTATTTTTTAATATTTTATTTTCAAATTAAAAAAAAATTTGGCCACACTACACAGCATGTGAGATGTGTTCACCCTTCAGGGATCATATGTGCTCCCCCTGCATTGGAAGCACAGAGTCTTAACCACAAGAGTGCCAGGGAAATCCTGGCTTTATTGTTTTCATTTTTATATGTCACGTATCTGGAGTTCAGAAAGGTTAACAATATTGGAAAACATCACAGTAGTATATCTGCAGCAGGGAACCTCAGCTTTTTAATGCTACAAGCTATCCTCTTGATGCTTGTACAGTATTACTTGGGTCTTTTTCTTTCTTTTTTCTTTTGGCCATGTGGCATGTGGGATCTTAGTCCCCTGACCAGGGATCACACTCGTGCTCTCTGCCTTGGAAGTGCAGAATATTAACCACTGGATGTCCAGGCATGTCCCAGTATTACCTTTTATGTTGAGAGTTCCCTACTTATGGGACCTATTTTCTCTGTAAAATAGAAAATGAGATAATTTGCTTACCATGACAGGGATGGTGCTAGGTTAGTGGAGAGTGATGATGAGTATTTAATGTAAGAGAAGGAGATATAGAAACTTGTGACACAAAGTGTAACCATAGGTTAAGTAGTTTTGACATTCCCTGGTAGCCTGATAGAAATGCAGATCTTAGCACCTGACCAACTACATCAAATCTGCATTTTGAAATTTCCCTAGGTGATTTTTTGTGTTCATTAAAGTTTGAGATGGCCAAGGACAAGCAGACTTATTGTCAAGCAGCATTAAAAGGCCGGCTGAAATGGAGAGTATGCATTTATAAGCATAAATAATAATGTTTAGCAAACGTCTCTTGTTGCCTATCCAGAAGTCATTTCATGATTGGTGACAAAACTGAACTCCTACTGAAATGGTCAAATCCTTGCTTTCTGTCTTGCTTTTGTATCAAGGGATTATGACCCAAATCTGGCCGATGAAACCTTATGGGTAACACACAGAGAATTTTCAGAGAGACTTTCATCTCATTCAAGCAAATGAAGTGGATCAAACTCCTGCTTTCTTGGTCTGAATATTTTTCTAACTATGTGTAATACATGAAACTGTAGCAACCATTTTGCAGTCTTGAAGGCATAAGCCCAAAAACCAAGCCAAGATAACAATCTGATGAATTAATTCTAGAAGTACCATCCCCTTGGACTTCTTGTTATATGAAATAATAAACATCTTTATTGTTTAAAGTGTTTTCATTTAGTTTTTCCATTACTTTCAGCTAGGAGTTTCCTAAGTAAAACAAAATGGTTTTGTGGTTTTTCTCTTAAAATCCCTAGAACATTAGATTAAGGTAAAATGAAACAGACTACCAAATTATCAGTAGGAGTTTTACATGGTGAGCATGACTGAATAAAATAGTTGAAGGTATAGACAAAATAGCAGTCGAAGGTATAGGCAAGTGTTGCCCTGTGCCATAAGGTTGGCATTGGGTAGGAGCATGCCAACAGCCAGAACGGTGTTGAAGGGATGACCAAAAACATAAGGTCAATATTTGATGAGACTAAAAAATTGTCACATTGAGAGAAAGAGTTAGAGAGGAAGCTGTAGTCAGAAAAAGAACTTTAGAATTTGAGATTTCAGAGGTGAAACAATTCCTACAGATGCTATCCATGTAGATGGATGAAATGAGATAAATCTGAAGACCATTGTGGTTCAAAGTCAAAGAAGTATCAAACCAGGTTATCAAGTGAGTCAACCACATGAATATTGGAGACACTTGGAATTACAATAGATCTTGAGTGTTAGTTACTCAGTTGTGTCCAACTCTTTGTGACCCCACCAGTCTCCTTTGTCCATGGAATTCTCCAGGCAAGAATACTGGAGTGGGTAGCCATCTCTTTCTCCAGGGGATCTTCCCCACCCAGAGATCAGACCTGGGTCTCCTGCATTTTAGGCAGATTCTTTACACCTGAGCCATCTGGGAAGCCCATTATAAAAAGTAGTTTGGTTGGGTCATTTATTTTTCTGGAATTGAGCTGCAGGAGTTGCTTGTATATTTTTGAGATTAATCCTTTGTCTGTTTCTTCATTTGCTATTATTTTCTCCCAATCTGACGGCTGTCTTTTCACCTTACTTATAGTTTCCTTTGTAGTGCAAAAGCTTTTAAGTTTCATTAGGTCCCATTTGTTTAGTTTTGCTTTTATTTCCAATATTCTGGGAGGTGGGTCATAGAGGATCTTGCTGTGATTTATGTCGGAGAGTGTTTTGCCTATGTTCTCCTCTAGGAGTTTTATAGTTTCTGGTCTTACATTTAGATCTTTAATCCATTTTGAGTTTATTTTTGTGTATGGTGTTAGAAAGTGTTCTAGTTTCATTCTTTTACAAGTGGTTGACCAGTTGTTTTTTTTTTTTTTTTTCCAGTGGGTTTTGTCATACATTGATATGAATCAGCCATGGGTTTACATGTATTCCCCATCCCGATCCCCCCTCCCACCTCCCTCTCCACCCGATTCCTCTGGGTCTTCCCAGTGCACCAGGCCCGAGCACTTGTCTCATGCATCCCACCTGGGCTGGTGATCTGTTTCACCATAGATAGTATACATGCTGTTCTTTTGAAATATCCCACCCTCACATTCTCCCACAGAGTTCAAAAGTCTGTTCTGTATTTCTGTGTCTCTTTTTCTGTTTTGCATATAGGGTTATCATTATCACCTTTCTAAATTCCATATATATGTGTTAGTATGCTGTAATGTTCTTTATCTTTCTGGCTTACTTCACTCTGTATAAGGGGGCTCCAGTTTCATCCATCTCATTAGGACTGGTTCAAATGAATTCTTTTTAATGGCTGAGTAATATTCCATGGTGTATATGTACCACAGCTTCCTTATCCATTCATCTGCTGATGGGCATCTAGGTTGCTTCCATGTCCTGGCTATTATAAACAGTGCTGCGATGAACATTGGGGTGCACGTGTCTCTTTCAGATCTGGTTTCCTCAGTGTGTATGCCCAGAAGTGGGATTGCTGGGTCATATGGCAGTTCTATTTCCAGTTTTTTAAGAAATCTCCACACTGTTTTCCATAGCGGCTGTACTAGTTTGCATTCCCACCAACAGTGTAAGAGGGTTCCCTTTTCTCCACACCCTCTCCAGCATTTATTGCTTGTAGACTTTTGGATAGCAGCCATCCTGACTGGCGTGTAATGGTACCTCATTGTGGTTTTGATTTGCATTTCTCTAATAATGAGTGATGTTGAGCATCTTTTCATGTGTTTGTTAGCCATCTGTATGTCTTCTTTGGAGAAATGTATATCAATGTTTGACAAAACCCACTGGAAAAAAAAAAAAGTAGTTTGCATATATTCTGATTAACTGGTTGCTGGTGATAGTTTTCTAAGCCTAGGGGAATCAAGAGCTTTTACGTTGTGTGTGTGTAAGGAAACTTTCTCCATGATGTGGATTAGACAAATATCCCCACCTCACCCCTTTCATTTTGGATTTTGTGCATTACTTGGAGCAGTTAGGAGGCAAATCGATCTGACTTAATTACAGCTATATTTTCTTTGCTTTATTGAATCCATTTGGGCATAAGTAGCTACAGTTCATCTTCCATGTCTGAATGAAAACCAGAATGATTCCCCAACTATGCTCAATCTCTGTTCTCTCACTCTTCCTTAAAATCCCCATGACTTCTGCAAAGTTGAGTTAGGTTCATGTTGGACCCTTTTCCTTATTGCAAGAGTGTGTTACTGAATAAAATCCATCTTCACTGCTTTAACTGGTGTTTATCTTCAACAGTGACAAATGTCACATTTTTCATATTTCAAAGCACATCAAAGGACCAAGCCCAGAGTTCGTAAGGCAAGGAAACACGACAAGGGCAGAGAATAAGCAAGTAGATAAACAAATGATACCATATATATAACTTTTTAATGAGTACTCTAGATTCTAGAAAGTGTTTTTCCTATTAGATTTCATGAAAGAAATGCTAAAAACAGTGTTTTGACACAGCAAATATAAATAGAAAAAATTATAGCTATGCTGCTTTCTTAATTGGTCAGCACAAAGTTTCCTCAAGGGAACTAAAGCCACGAATTTTGAAAAAATGTATAAACTTTAATATCAGAAATATGTTACTTGTTTTTATTCTGAAATGATGAGTAATATTCCAGCATTCTTTAAAAGAAAGCCAATTACATGTACTGCCTCATTACTGAAAATATGTATTTAACAGTGGAAAATAGGAAAAGTCATAACAATTGCAGAAAAATCATCTGAAAAGCATCTAAGATCCCTATTTCCTGTAAATTTTGTTAAAAATCTCCCCACCAGGTTTTTAGTTTACTTAACAAAAGCAAGGTACACTGTGTGATTGTCACTTAATGTGCCTCCTCAGATCTTTTACAACCATTTTTTGGCCGCATTAGGATAGATAATGGCAACTATTTAAGACAGTAGGGTTTCTAGTGAAATTGTTTAGTCTTGTACATTTCAATTCACTATGCTCCAGCAGACAGCACAAAATGTACTATTTGGATGATATTCACAGCCCAGTGTCAACCAACAGTCTCAGAATATTAAATTCCTCCCAAGTGTGTGCATGTTCCCTTATGCTCTGTGATATTTGACTTGAAAAAAAATAATAAATCTGCAGTGTAGTGACAAATATGCAGTGACAGAGGTAATATATCTTCACTTCAAACTCATCTTTAAAATCTTTAGCAATTAATGGGCTGGAGGGCAATAGACACAATAACAAGTGGACAATTATATTGAAAGATTTGAAAGATTTGCTGTGTTCAAGGCATTAAATGTTCATCTGTTAGGTGAAAAGATTACCTACATTTTGTGGGTGAGGGAATAATAAAAAAGGGAAAATTTAATAAAGTATCATCCTTGCCCTCCATGAACCTGTTGGGTAGTGAAAACTTCCAGGAATTGATGTTAAACATTTATGTGTTTGCTGATGTTGGTGTTGATCGTGACATAGTCCTGTGTTCACAACAATATCACACTGAGTGGAGAATAGGCAGAAAAAGAGAAGGAAGCTGCCCTTTCAAAATTATTTGAACAAATCAGAGACATAAATGAACATTGCCAAAATAACACTTAAGGAGATGAAAATTTATCTAAAAATAGCTTGTAGTAAGCTTGGAGAGATTGTTTTATATAAATATGACTAAAATTTACATGGTTACAGCAAATCAAATAGGAAGTCAAAAGATCTAAAGAATTAGATCAGATTTAAAATAAAACTAGTGTCAGAAATAACAATATTAACAATAGTAAAAGTTACATATTCATTGAGTATTTACTCTAGTGCCAGTCATTGTGTTAGCCTATTTACATACTCTTTAACTTAAATTTTAATTTTTTTGCAGCCTTTTAAAAAATTGAAGTATAGTTGATGTACAATATTATACAAGTTACAGGTGTATCAAATGGTACACCTGTTTAGTATAATATAGATTCACAATTTTCAAAGGTTATACTTTATTTTAGTTGTTATAAAATATTGGCTATATTCCCTGCACAGTACAATATATCCTGTAACTTATTTTATCCCTAATAAACTTTTTTATATATTCTCTTTTAATTCTTAAAACTGGCCTGTGAGTTTTGGTGCTCTTATTATCATCATTTCATTAGTGGTGAAAACTAAGGCTTGGCATGATCTGGTAACTCTCTCAAGTTTACAAGCTATTATGTTAGTGAAACAAAGATTTGGATCAGTCTCCAGATTATACTAGCCTGAATTATCTGCTAGGGCACCTTTTTAACTAGTAAGAAGTCAAAAGTCTCTAGTTACATGATCATAATATCATAATACTCTGCTGCTGCTGCTGTGGCTAAGTCACTTCAGTCGTGTCCGACTCTTAGCGACCCCATGGACCACAGCCTACCAGGCTCCTCTGTCCATGGGATTTTCCAGGCAAGAGTACTGGAGTGGGGTGCCATTGTCTTCTCCGTCATAATACTCTATAGACTACCAAATAAGATACCATGAATTTTGGGTTTTATTTTCTCTGCAGAAGAAATATTAATTGGTCCAAGGACAGTAATTCTTTATGCTGGACCTTGTAATCCTAGGGGAGAGTAAGTGACATTAATTAAATGTGAAGGACAGACATAGAGAACAGACTGTGGTTGACTGCCAAGGCTAAGGGTGGTGTAGTGGTAAAGAACCTGGCTGCTAATGCAGGAGATGCAGAAGATGTGGGCTTGATCTCTAGGTCAGGAAGATTCCCTGCAGAAGGAAAAGGCAACCCATTCCAGTATTCTTACGTGGGAAATCCCATGGACAGAGGAGTCTAGCAGGTTACATTCCATGGAGTCACAAGGAGTTGGACACAGCTAAGCATGTATGCAGTTGCACGTATCACATGTATAATTGAATCACTTTGCTGAATAGCAGAAATTAAGACAACACTGTAAATCAGCTATATTTCAATAAAATTTTTTAAAAATGGGGGTAAAGCAGATGAGATTTTTTTGATTGTGATTTTCTAAAAGAGGTATGATTTTAAAGAAAGCAAACACTGGAACAAATCTTATTCTGGAATCTTTCTTGCTAGGAAGAAGCTATTTACAAATATTATTTTGCCTTATTGGGATTCTCCCGTTTAGGAGTGAAGCCTGATTTCTAGCATATAGTCTATAGTGGGCAAATAACCCTGAGTCCTGGCATTTGGGAAATAAACACGAGGTTGTCCAAACTCCTGGGGTAACATTCCTGCTACCCCAAGTTCACTGAGCTGAGCATGGGGTGGTGGTGGCAGTTAAGGTGACATTTCTCCTCATCACTTGCTCAAGAGAGCCACAGTGTAAAGTCAAGTCAGTCAAAGAAAACTATTGGTAAAATAGATTAAAAACTAGTTTATGTACAGAAGCTTTAGACTGAGATTCCTGCTTCCTGGAGAGACACCTCTACCCCAGGGGTGATTTCAGTGATGCTTTATTGCTAGTGCCCCTCCCCCACTTGGTCTACAAAGCTAGAGATGCTCTTTGTGCTGGGAAGATTTTCCCAGGATAAGCCCACTTCCTGGTACAGTCCCTGGACTTTGTCTTCTAACAATCCCAAACAGACTAACTCCGTCAGGACAGAGAAGAGCCTTGATGAGCTCAAGAAAGCCTCCAAAGACTCTCTGGGGGCAACTATTATTACAATTTCAGCAATATTATTTTTGATTTAAAATGGTTGGATTAGACGATCTTTTAAGTCCCCTTAGCTCTAACAGTTTATGACTGATCAGTTTGTGGGCAGGCCTGGGAGCACACCCATCACATTTCCCTGGGAAAAGACATTACAAATCCAAACAAGCTCAATCAATAGACTTCTGGAACACAATTCATTAAAGGCAAGAATAGACTAAGTGGGACCAAAATATATAGGCTTTGGAAGAGAACAAATTGTGTCCCTAATTGGCAGAGCCTAGGGTCACTTTGCTACTCCAAATACTGAAGTAAACATGGGGCCCATTTGATGGGTCTAAGAATGCCACTGAATGCTTTGATGGAATTTGGTGATGATTTTTTCCCTCTGAGTTGAAATTCTTAGCTGTTTGTTTTATTGCTTAAATAAATATGCACTCACAAAGAAAGCTATGAGAGTAATAGAAACTTTAGAAAACCAACTTCATAAGGAAGAACTAAAATATTAAGTATATGAGGCTATGAAGGAACCTTAAAATTTCCTTCTTGAATTTGAAAAGATGTTGTGTAGGTAGATATGTAGCTAAAACAATGTTACATTTTGCACAAAAAATGAGGACACAACATCAGCAAATGATGAGTATTCTTCTCATCAAGGGGTGAGAAGATGACATTGGATTTTAAGAGTGAAACAAGGTAATGCACAGCATGAGACAGCAATGTCCTGGGACTTGGAAGTCATGCATGCTGTTAAAAATTTTGGGATGAGATAGAGTAAAAAAATCCAGCACTGCCAAAAGATGACCTAACCCCAGAGATAGATTACAGTAGCAGTAATGTGATGAACTAATGGTAAGAATACACCCAGCCTGGATACAGTAAGTGAGTAAGTGTTAGTCGCTCAGTTGAGTCTGACTCTTTGTGACCCCATAGACTTTAGCCCACCAGTCTCCCCTGTCCATGGAATTCTTCATGCAAGAGTGCTGGAGTGGATAGCCATTCCGTTTTCCAGGGGATCAAAGCCAGACCTCCTGCATTGCAGGCAGATTCTTCACTGTTTAAGCCACCAGGGATACAATATATGGTCAGTTCAGTTCAGTTCAGTTCAGTCACACAGTTGTGTCTGACTCTTTGTGACCCCATGGACTGCAGCATGCCATGCTTCCCTGTCCATCACCAACTCCCAGAGCTTGCTCAAATTCATGTCCATCGAGTTGGTGATGCCCTCCAACCATCTCATCTTCTGTCATCCCCTTCTCCTCCTGCCTTCAATCTTTCCCAGCAGCAGGGTCTTTTCCAATGAGTCAGTTCTTCCCATCATGTGGCCAAAGTATTGGACTTTCAGCTTCAGCATCAGTCCTTATAATGAATATTCAGGACTGATTTCCTTTAGGATTGACTGGTTGGTCTCCTTGTAGTCCAAGGGACTCTCAAGAGTCTTCTCCAACACCACAGTTCAAAAGCATCAATTCTTTGGCGCTCAGCTTCCTTTATAGTCCAACTGTCACATCCATACATGACTACTGCAAAAACCATAGCTTTTACTAGATGGACATTTGTTGGCAAAGTATTGTCTCTGCTTTTTAATATACTGTCTAGGTTGGTCATAGCTTTTCTTCCAAGGAGCAAGTGTCTTTTAATTTCATGGCTTCAGTCACCATCTACAGGGATTTTGGAGCCCCCAAAATAAAGTCTGACACTGTTTCCACTGTTTCCCCATCTATTTGCCATGAAGTGATGGGACCAGATGCCATAATCTTAGTTTTCTGAATGCTGAGTTTTAAGCCAACTTTTTCACTCTCCTCTTTCACTTTCATCAAGAAGCTATTTAGTCTTTCTTCACTTTCTGCCATAAGGGTGGTGTCATCTGCATATCTGAGATTATTGATATTTCTCCTGGCAATCTTGATTCCAGCTTGTGCTTCATCAAGCCCAGCATTTCTCATGATGTACTCTGCATATAATTTAAATAAAACAGGGTGACAATATACAGCCTTGCTGTACTGTTTTCCCAATTTGGAACCAGCCTGTTGTTCCATGTCCAGTTCTAACTATTGCTTCTTGACCTGCATTGAGATTTCTCAGGAGGCAGGTCAGGTGGTCTGGTATTCCCATCTTTTTCAAAATTTTCCACACTTTATTGTGATCCACACAGTCAGAGGCTTTGGCATAGTCAATAAAGCAGAGGCAGATGTTTTTCTAGAACTCTCTTGGTTTTTCAATGATGCACTGGATATTGGCAATTTGATCTCTGGTTTCTCTGCCTTTTTGAAATCCAGCTTGAATATCTGGAAGTTCATGGTTCACATACTGTTGAAGTCTGACTTGGAGAACCTTGAGTATTACTTTGCCAGCCTGTAAGATGAGTGCAACTGTGCAGTAGTTTGAACATTCTTTGGCATTGACTTTCTTTGGGATTGGAATGAAAACTGACCTTTTTCAGTCCTGTGGCCACTGCTGAGTTTTCCAAATTTGCTGGCATATTGAGTGCAGCACATTCACAGCATCATCTTTTAGGATTTGAAATAGCTCAACTGGAATTCCATCACCTCTGCTAGCTTTGTTCATAGTGATGCTTCCTCAGGCCCACTTTTCTTCGCATTCTAGGATGCCTGGCTCTACATGAGTGATCACACCATCATGGTTATCTGGGTCATGAAGATTTTTTTTAGTACAGTTCTGTGTATTCTTGCCACCTCTTCTTAATATCTTCTACTTCTGTTAGGTCTATATCATTTCTGTCCTTTATTGTGCCTATCTTTGCATGAAATGTTCCCTTGGTATCTATAATTTTCTTGAAGAGATCTGTAGTCTTTCACATTCTATTGTTTTCCTCTATTTCTTTGTATTGATCTCTGAGGAAGGCTTTCTCATCTCTCCTTGCTATTCTTTGGAACTCTTCATACAGATGGGTATATCTTTCCTTTGCTCCTTTGCCTTTAGCTTCTCTATTTTTCTCAGCTATTTGTAAGGCCTCCTCAGACAACCATTTTGTCTTTTTGCATTTCTTTTACTTGAGTGTGGTCTTGATCACTGTCTTCTGTACAATATCATAAACCTCTGTCTATAGTTCTTATATCTATTAAATATTTATCCAATGAATGAAAGGTTCTTTATATCAGGGATTCTTAACTGGGATTGTAAGAGGATGGGGCCATATCCCTGGGGATAGAGTTGATTAGAATCATAAGTCTTTGGGGGATCATTTTTTTACTACATACTATATTTCAGAAATTCTAATATATAGTTAGGGTTGTGTTTTGTATTTTCTGTCCTCCTTCTCCCAACTCCCACACTAAAGCAGTGATAAGCCCATGTGTTTAGGGTGGAAAAAAGAAATCCTGACTAGTGTCCTGTATTATAAGAAGAAAGAATGTATATGAGAGGAATACTTGCTGGAAACGAACCAGAGAGAAAAATATCCTTTTCTAAATATAGAACTTTGGTCACCCTGGTATCTCTGTAAAATAAGCTAGTTTCTATACACATACCTACACCTTCTTTCTTTCTTTTTTTATTTTTTTTAATGTATTACCTTTGACTGTGTGGATCACAATAAACTGTGGAACATCCTTAAAGAGATGGGAACATCAGACCACCTTACCTGCCTCCTTCTACACGATGAACTATTTTTAATGCTAACCATGAAATTAAGCAAATAATATTAGTGGCCAGAAATGATAATGAAAATTCTGTTTTGCTCTTTATAAATATATTTTACTTATATATAATTATGACCATAAAAACAGGAAAAATAGAATAAACACAATCATACTGAAATAAAAAATTATGCTGATATTTTAAAATTACATTTATTCATGTTTTGAAACAAATACATAAATATTTATAACCACATATTGGTCTGTTACACTAATAAATAACATTACTGTGCCTGTTTTCAATTTCCAACTTCCAAAAAATTAAAGTGACTTCATGGAAATGATTTTCTTTGTGTATTCATTTTCAATAGAAAGCACAGTCAAATTTGTTCCTACTTGATGGAAGAACAATTTTTATTAATTTTAATTTCAAAGTTTTTCTTTCACATGCAGTAATAATTATATAAATCATCATGTAGTTCAAAGACAGTTTAAAGAGTTCCCATAGACCAACACCCATTTTCCCCTATCAACAAATTACTTTATACATTGGTTACAGTTAACAAACTAATATTTAAGCATTATTTTTAATGAAAGCACATACTTTATTCAAATTTCCTTATTTTTTTAAACTAATGTCCTTTGTTAGGAAAAGTTGTAAGCGTAAGAATGTTAGGGATACATCCATAAAACTCCCCATTTTACAATACATTCAGGAAGTTGCAAGACTGTCATGTCTGTTTAGATCAATTTTAGTGGCCTTCAAATGATATATTCACCAAAAATCATAATTTCCATATACAATTTGGAGAAGTTTGAGATTTAGTATTATGCATTTATGAGTTTAATTTAAATAGTCAATTTGAGTGGAACAAGATGGCAGACTAGGAAGACCCTGAGCTTACCTTCTTTTACAGATACACCAAAATTGCAACTACTTACAGAAAAACAAGCTATGAGAATGACATTAATACTAGCATACAATATTCCCAACTAAAGAGAAAAAAAAAGAGACACAACAAGATAGATAGAAGGAGTAGAGATGCATCTAGTCAGGACCCATATTCCGTGGTCAGTGACTCATAAATGGAAAGGATATCACAACTGCAAAGATCTTCCCTAAGGAATAAGGGGTCCAAACTCCACATCAGTTTCCTCAACCCAAGGGTTCTGCACCAGGAAAGGAACCCCTCAAAAAATCAGGCTATGAAAACAAGAGGCCTACATGAGGGCTATAGGAAACAGAAACTCTGCTTTTTTGTCTTTAATCAACAAAAATTTAATATTTCTGATTGCTCTAAAAAATTATTTCTCATGGTTCTATGAAATGGCTGGGTAATTTTGGCCTCAGCTGGGACTGGAAGATCTAGGAGTTCCCTACAGTCACAAGTCTAGTGGTTGGCTCAATGACCAGGCATCCCTCATCTTCCAGTGGGCTATCCCAGCTCCTCCCCACAGAGTTGATTGCAGAGTTTCCAAAAGTAAGAGGCAAGAAGCCCCAGTGCACAAGTACTTTTCAAACCTTTACTTGCATCATGTTTGCTAGCATCTAACATGCCAAATGGAGAAGGCAATGGCAACCCACTCCAGTGTTCTTGCCTGGAGAATACTAGGGGCGGGGGAGCCTGGTGGGCTGCTGTCTATGGGGTCGCACAGAGTCAGACACGACTGAAACGACTTAGCAGCAGCAGCAACATGCCAAAGCCACTCACATGGCCAGCTTCAACTTTGACAGCTGGAGAAATGGCCTTCACTTCTTCTATATATATATATATGTATTTTTTTTGCTCTTGAATGTAAATTTGTTTTACATTTTTAGTTATCAATATACAAGGTGGAAACCCATTGTTGTTTAGGAGACCCCCACTCTTACATGCATGTGTGCTAAGTTGTGTCTGACTTTTGTGATCCTATGAACCATAGCCTGCCAGGCTTCTCTGTCCATGGGATTCTCCAGGCAAGAACACTGGAGTGGGCTGCCAAGGAAGCACGCAAAAATTTCACACGCTCTGAGTCCTACAATAGAAGAAAGTGGTCAGAGCAACTTTGCTTGAGAGCTTCCCACAGAGGCAAGAGGCAATGGGACAGCCCCTAGGGACTGAGGCACTAGTGGCAGCCATTTTGAGGACCTTGGATTCTTTTTATTTCTTTTGCTAGCCTGAATGCTATGGCTGCTGTCCAATCTTCTTAAATTTACTGAGATTGTTTTGTGATCTCTCACAGAAAATGTTCGATGTACACTTGAAAAGAAAATGTATTCTGCTATTTTTGGATGGAATGTTCTATACATATAACTATTAAGTTCATCTGGTCTAATTTTCCGTTAAGGCCAATGTATCCTTTTTGATTTTCTGTCTAGATTATCTGTCTACTAATGTAAGTGAGGTGGTAAAATTTCCTACTGTTGTATTTCTGTTAATTTCTTCCTGTCTGCTAATAAGATTTTAATAATAAAAATCTCTTGCATTTTTATACATAAATAATGAACCATCTGAAAAAGAAATCACGAAAACAATTCCCTTTACAATTGCATAAAAATATAAAATACCTGGGAATAAATCTAACCAAAGCATTGCAGCATTATTTACACTAGCCAAGTTATGAAAGCAACATGTGTCTACTGATAAATGAATGGATAAAGAAGATGTGATGTGTATATATAGTGGAGTATTACTCAGCCATAAAAATGGAATTTACAATAACATGGATGGCAGTAGGGGGCATTATGCTAAGTCACACAAAGAAAGACAAATCACCATATTTTATCACTTATATATGGAATCTAATATGAGAACAAATAGATAAATAAAACAAAATGAAAATAGATTCATAGACATAGAGAAAATACAGGTAGTTGCCAGAGGGGTGAGGGTGTGGATATGGGCAAAATAGGTGAGTAGAATTAAGCAGTACAAACATCCAGTTGTAAAATAAATGTCATGGGGATGTAATATACAGCATTAGCATTATGGCCAGTAATACTGGAATAACTTTGTATGTTTAATCACTATGCTGTATGCATGAATTTAACATAATATTGTATATAACATTTTGGGGGATCTCCAAAATCACTGCAGATAGTGACTCCAGCCATGAAATTAAAAGACACTTACTCCTTGGCAGGAAAGTTATGACCAGCCTAGATAGCGTATAAAAAAGCAGAGACATTACTTTGCCAACAAAGGTCCATCTAGTCAAGGCTATGGTTTTTCCAGTGGTCATGTATGGGTGTGAGAGTTGGACTGTGAAGAAAGCTGAGCACCGAAGAATTCATGCTTTAGAACTGTGATTTTGGGGAAAACTCTTGAGCGGCTCTTGGACTGCAAGGAGATCCAACCAGTCCATCCTAAAGGAGATCAGTCCTGGGTGTTCATTGGAAGGACTGATGCTGAAGCTGAAACTCCAATACTTTGGCCACCTGATGTGAATAATTGACTCACTTGAAAAGACCCTGATGCTGGGAGAGATTGAAGGCAGGAGGAGAAGGGGACAAAAGAGGATGAGATGGTTGGATGGCATCACTAACTCAATGGACATGAGTTTGAGTAGGCTCTGGAAGTTGGTGATGGACAGGGAGGCCCAGCGTGCTGCAGTCCATGAGATAGCAGAGTTGGACATGACTGAGCGATTGAATTGAACTGAACTTATTGTACACAAACTTTATTTCAATTAAAAAGAAATTTGAAATGAACAATGACACCACAGTGATTGTAAAATTAAAGAAACATGTATTCATTTCTTAGTCTTGAAATGAATATATGACACCAAGTATGCATATTTGGGAGCTGATGGTTAAATTGGAATTTCTTCAAATTAGCTTCTGTGTAAAACATGGGGTCGCAAAGAGTCAGACATGGCTGAGCAACTTTCACTTTCACTTTTCAAACACAATACTTATTAAAAAAATAAGTAATACAAATGTGTCAATTTTTACCTTCCTTATTCAACAGTAAAAAGGACAATTTTTTAGATTTAGAATTTAGAGCAATAAAAAACATTTTTCCCCCTAAGAAAGAGTATTGTATCTCTTACGCTGATTAGAATTGCTAGCCGAAACAGATAGACATTTAGTTGACTTTAGTAGTATGTTTAAATCTACAGACAATCCCCTTTCCCATCTTCGACTATGCCTCTCTAACCATCCACAGAGCAACACTTGTCTATCATTGGGTATATCAGTCCTCATAGCACCTTAGATACAAATCTTAGCTTCTTTCAACTGTTTTCTTAGGACATCCATTTACTCCAATCCAAGAAAGCATTTTCCTCCCTTTTATACTTTAGTAAAATAGACAAATAAAATTGTAAAATATTTGAAATGTACAATGCTATGATTTGATATACATATATATTATAAAAGGATTCATCCCGTTAAATTAGTTAATACATCCATAATCTCCTATGTTTATCTTATTTTGTGGTTTGTGAGAACATTTAAGTTCTACCCTCTTAGCAAACTTCAGTTATATAGAAACAGTTATTAACTATAGTCATCATATTTTACATTAGATCCTCAGAGCTTTTTCATCTTGTAGCTTAAAATTTGTACTTTTTATCAGCCTCTCCCTATTTCCCCCACCCCTCCTAACTCCTGGCAGTCACTCTTCTGTTTCAATGAGTTCACAACATTTTTTTAGATTCCTCATGTAATTGATAGCATGGGGTATTTGCCTTTTTCTATCTGGCTTGTTTCACTTACTATAACAAGTCTTCAGGTTTATCCATGTCATTGCAAATGATAGGATTTTCCTCTTTTTTAAGGCTGGATAAAATCCCACTATCAAATTTGAGATGTGCTGATGAAGTGATGTATCAAGGGCAGGCTTGCACAGTTTGATCTCCTGTTGGTGCCAAGGCTGTCATTGCCCATCCATCCATCTTTATCCTTTCTCAAAAGCAACAAATTCCTATCTCCCTTTGTCACTGCATGCATGGCAATGCCCTTCACCATCCCCCATCCCCTCCACTGCCAAGATTATTACTGATTGTTTTAACAAATGGGTGTCCCTCCATCAAAGAATTCTACTAGGGACTGCCAAGAAAATGTCATTTTATCTATTTTGTTACAAAAGTGATCAGATTATATGGAATTTTTTTCAAAGAGTAGTTCATTTTTTCCCAAAGGATTTTAGTTTTGAGAATATAATGTATTGGTAGTCATCATTAGCCAAGCTCATGACTTGTAGCTAGAAAAACATAAACACTAGGAAGCAAATTGGTTTCTCATTTCTAGAAAGACTCATTGGAAACCTGATTTCACAGCATGTCCCAGGTGCTTAAAAACTGTTATACTTAAGGTTTTGTCATTAATTAAATACCTTTATTAACATTTTGAGAAAAGTAAAGGAATGGCAAAAATTTTTTTATATATACATATATTTGCATATTTGTAAGCAATTATTAATAAATGCTTGTCTGTCTTTTCCTTTTAACCAGACTGCATAAATTTTATGTGAAACTTTCCCTCATAGTTATTGCTTCTAAAACTTTAATGATGTCTCTTGCTTTTTTCTAACTTTTCTGCATTAACATTCTTTGTAGTTATTTGATTAGCTATGACAAAATGGTAAACCTATACACAAATATTTTAAATATTTTTACCCCTTATAACATTTAATAACTATATTTTGACTTTAATTGCATTAATTTAGTGGATTATAATTTGATATAAGTACATTAATTGTCTTCCATGCTAACATTTTGGTTATTTCCTATATACAACCCATTTCTTGCTTTCACTGGAAGCTGAACAGGATTTTTCTATTTTTGTTTTTATTTTTACTGTTCCCCAAGGCTTTCTTCCTTGTGTTTTTCTTGGGTAGGCAACATCTTACCATGAATATTTGAGCCATGACTAAAGTAAATCCACATGCTACTTGTTAAATGAGTTTTTTAAATGAAGTATTTGATTAATATGTAACAAAGAGAATTTCTAATACATGGCTCCACAGCCAAATGTCTAGAATTATCATAGAGAAATATAATTCTAGAAACATATTTTATATTTATTATTTGATTTATCACATAGTGGATCTCAGGAGTTGGTGGTAATAACCAATGAAATACTATGCTTTAAGAAGAAGATAAATAATGTTATTTGAATGCATTTGCTAGTTTTGAGTTTTACATAAAATATTTTATTCTATTCTTTCAACTTTCATAAGTAATGAGGATGTTAGTTTATAGATGTTCAAAATCTTTGCCCAGATCATATTAGTAAGTGGTAATGCTCTTTCCCCAACTGCTCAAATTGATTCTTTTCTGATTTTTGCAGAACCCATGAATGATTAAAAATTATGAAATACTATGCTTTAGAAAGAAGGGAAATATTTTTGAATGCATTTGCTAGCTTTGTATTTTGCATAAAATATTTTATGATTAAAAATTTCAAGACAGTTACAACAGGGAACTAAACTCAGGCCCATCTGAATGCAGAACCACAGATGACTGCTTGCTTACACTCTCATGAAGCTGGCGCTGCTTGTGAACTTTAAGATGTGGCAATAAAAGGCTGGAAATGGTTGATTTTCTCAAGGAAAAGTTGAGACTGAGGTATGAATACAGGAGCTAGGGGGCTGAGAAGGTTGTGGGAACACAAGCTTACCAGCTTTAGGAATGTGCGGAAGTCCAGCAATGCATTTAGACATCAGCAGCTTAGAAGTCAACAGTTCAATGCCCTTCATTTAAATCTAACAAACACAAGTACCAAACTCACATTTGGGTTACACCTTTATTAGGACAATCTTTGGCAACATTGTCTTTTGGAACAGCTTTAACACCTTTGCAATTCATATCATCTTTGTCATATTTGATATTCATCTTCTCCATCCTGTATTAATATTGTCTTAGATCAGGCTGCCATACATAGCAAGGTACTATAGTCTAAGTGGCTTTAAATAACAGAAATTTAATTCTCACAGTTCTAGAGGCTGAAATGTCTAAGATTAAGGTGCTGGCTAACTTGGTTCCTGATGAAAACTCTCTTCTTGCTTTATAGATGGCCACCTTCTTGCTCTATCATCATATTATCTTTCCTTTGTACATACAAATGGGAAGAGAAACAGAGAGACAGAAGTAGAGAGAGGGGCACTTTTCCTCTTTTCACAAAGTCATCAATTCTATCCTATTAAGATCTAATCCTCATGACCTCATTTAATCTTAATTATCCCCTAAAAGCCTTATCACCAAATATGATTATATTGGAGGGGATGGTGGCTAGGACTTCAACATCTAATATTTTTTGGCAGGAGACAAAATTCAGTCTATAGCAAGTTTAAATTTTAAAATCCCAAGTGATGGATTTCTTATTTATCCATATTCAACTTGATGCTGTTTTATTTGGCCCATCTTTCTAACTGGCTGTCACACTGTGGGCTTTTATTTCATAGAGTAGACACTTGCATAGCTGTATTGCCATCTCATGCCTCAACACTTTTTAGGAAACCCTATCTTCATGTGGAAAAATTGATGGACTCCAAAATTTGTCCCCTCCACCAACCCTAATCTATGAAGATGGTAACAGGAATAAAGTGTCCTTTCATTTGTCTAGATTTACCTCATTGAAAGGCAGTTTGGACTACAATAGTGATATTTTCCTGTATCAGAATAATTGTCTATACAGCAGAAGAACTGGCTGTGCTTCATCTATTGTAAGGAGTTGACTCTGGAAATCTGCTGCTCAGTTCTTGATGCTACACCTAGACGGACATTGATTCCCTGGTGTCTGGCCAGTAGGGATGGTTAGTGGTTTGGGGAGCTTGATTGATGAGGAACAGTTGAAATTCTTAGGAGAAAAGAAGATGTGGGAGACATGTATCTGATTTTAAATGTTTAAAGTCCTAGCATATGAAAGAGGAATTAGGGTCATCCCGAGTGCCTTCAGAAAACAGAGCTAGTATTAATGGATAGATATGAGAGGAAGGCAAATTAGTTTATGAGGAAGAACCTTTAAATGACCAGAGCTGTGCAGAAGGGGTCAGGGGGGTGATTCCTCTGAATCATGAAATAGGAAGCTTTTCTTCATTGATAATATTCAATCAGGGGAAGAATGTTTTATACCAGGGTCATTGTCCAAGACTGTCCTAGGGCAGGGGAATTGTGTTTAAGTAGTAGGGAATAGTTCTTAATTTGTGAAGCACCCTCTGGTACTCTAAGAAGGCTGATTTTCTGTTATAAAGTGCTATGTCAGGACTTCCCTGGTGGTCCAGTGGTTAAGACTTCCCCTTTCAATGAAAAGGGTGTGGGTTCAATCCCTGGTTGGGGAGTTAGGATCCCACATACCTTGTGGCCAAAACATAAAGCATAAGCAATATTGTAAAAAAAAAAAAATCAGTAAAGACTTTAAAAAATGGTTCACATAAAAAAATACTTAACAAAAGTGCTATGTCAAGGAATGCATACTGTCTGTATCAATTTTCTAGGTATGCCATAACAAAGTATTTAAAACTAGGTGGTATCAAACAACAGAAATTTGTTGTCTCAAATTTCTACGGGTTGAAATTTCAAAATCCAGATGGTGGCAGGGGCAGACTCCTTCTGAAACCTACAGGGGAAAAATTTCATTCCTTGACTCTTAGTTTCTGAATGCCATCAATCCTTGGCATTCTTTGGCTTGCAGTTTCATTACTTCAGTCTTTGCCTCTGTTGTCACATGGCATTCCTTGTCTTATAGTGATACCAGTCATGTTTGATTAGGGCTCATTCTAATGATTTCAACTTAACATTTACTAAGACCCTCTTTCTAGAAAAGGTCATGTTGACAGGTAACAGGGCTTATGACTTCAACATATTCTTTTGGAGGACCCATTTTAACCCTTAAAAGCATCCCCAGGAGGCTGATACATTGCACTTTCATACTGGCTCTGTCCCTGCCATGCTCAATCATCTAAGCAAATCATTTACCTCTTGGCACTTCAGTTATGCTTCTGTAAAATGAGAGTAATAACTTTCTCTAGCCAAACAACAGGGTCTGATGTGACTATGTAAAGTATTGAAACATGGACATGTGTTCTCAGAAACCCTCATATATAGACATGTTTATTTTAACCCTCCTATTATATGTGCACCTCTAAATGATAACATTTTTTCCCTTGAACATAATTAAGGAATGCAGTGCTTAATCTCTAACAGATATAAAAAATATAAGAACACTACAAAAGGCCAAAAGGCAGGGTCTGCAATAAGAACATGAGAAACAGCACAGCTTTATTTCATTTTGGAGGAATCTGAGAAAATGAACTAACTTAGTCAATACAACCTTCCCAGTCCACATAAGGAAGAGGAAAACATGAGACCTGGTTTGGGAATTTATTCTAAGATTTATGATCCAATTTTTTCACCATGGCAGTCACTTTGTTCCCACAACATCCTATTCAAAGACTTTCTGGTGACCTAAATCTGTCATTTACTTTTAAAAGTCCATATTTTCCATCCTGTCCTTGATTTCTAGCTACTGTTTGTGCTCATTGTTGACTACCATAAGTGAAAATTTGAAGAGGTGGCAACATGCTTGCAAACAGGCTGAATGGTCTGGCATTTGAGGAAGGATTTAAAAGAAGCATTTAAGTCTAAAACCAAGCAAACTGGAAGAATGTGTTCTTGGTAGCTTAAATTAATGGATATGAACTGAAAATGGCAAAAAAATAAACTTGAAAAAGAGCAAAGTTAAAGTACTCCTACTTCCTGGTTTGAAAACTTATTACAAAGCTACAGTAATCAAGACAGTGTGGTACTGGCATAAGGGTAGATATATAGATCAATGGAATAGATTTTAAGAGTCCAGAAGTAAACTCTTACATTAATGACACATTTATTTTTAACAAATGTACTAAGATAATTCACTGGAAGAAAGAACAATCTTTTAAACAAATGACACTGGGACAATGAAATATTCACATGTGAAAGAGTGAAGTTGGGGTATCTACCTCACACCATATACAAAAATTAACTCAAAATATTCATAGACTTAAACATAGGAACTACATCTAGAAAACTCTTAGAAGATAACATAGGAGTAAACCTTCATGACATTAATTTTAGACAGTGGTTTCTTTAATATCACACCAAAAGCAAAGATATAAAAGAAAATAACAGCTAAATTGAACTTAGCCAAAATTAAAAAGTTTGTTCTGCAAATGACATAATCAAGAAAATAAAAAAACAACCTATAGAATGGGAGAAGATATTTGCAAATCATATGTCTGATAAGATATCTAGAATATATGAAGAACACTGATGACCCAACACTATAAGGACAAATAGCTCAATTAAAAAGTAGGCAAAGGATATTGAATAGACCTTTATCCTAAGAAAATATACAAATGGCCACTGTGCACATGAGAAAATATTCAACTTCATTAGTGAGTAGAGAAATGCCAATCAAAAAACTACAATGAAATACCTACAACTTCAAACTAACCGGGATTATTATAATTAAAAAGATGGATAAGCAAGTTTAGTGAGATGAGTGTGTTGGAGAGATCTCTAAGCCCTGATGGTCCAGGATAATTTCATCAGGCATGAGGATCTTAGAGCAGAGAAAGATGAATGGAAACAGAGGCAAAAGTTCTAGCCAGCCTGCAGAGGCCAATGCAAATACCCAGAGCATGAATCACTGATCAGACACTTTCCACAAGCTTTGTGGCCCAATGAGGGGCCAGGGTCTCAGAAACCAGAGCACTCATAGCCAGCTGATGGAGATGATGGTGCATTTACAGTAGACCATTGAAGACTGTAACATACAGTTGATACCCACCCAAGCACTTGCAACAGAACCTGACACTGGAAGAGCAGAGGAACAATCAGGCCAGTCAGGAGCAGAAAGCTCTCTTGGACCACTTAATCTGTCAACTGGTCTACCTCCTACAGTCTGGGGCCATGGGTGGCCTGGAGCTCCAACAAACTGTTCTGCCCTTCCCAGGACTCTAGGAGTGATGTCAGAGTTGGGCAGTGAGCCCATCATCCAGGTAGCCCAACCTCCTAGTTCATCAACTGTGAGATTTTGAAGCTGCATTTCTCAGCCTTGACCTGTCCAACCATAGGATTGACATCTCTGCCTTGTACCACTCCAGCCTCTAGGATGACAAGAGCTGCCATGGAGACGAATACCAGGAAGACAAGAATACTTTGGGCTTCATTAACCCTGGTACTGATGAGCATAAGCTGTGTACTGATCTGATGACTGAAATCTTAAGTCGGAGAGACGTGAACTGCATTGAAGAGATCCTGCTGCAATATCCCAATTAGAGAGGGCAATCATCTCTGAGGAAGAAGTGACCCTGTTCCTGACCTACTACTGCAAGGCAGGTGCCCACCTTGATCCAGAAAACTTTGTTTTTCTAAATGATTGTTGCTCTGTCTTTTCCATCCTGGCCACAGTTTTGTGTGATCCAATTAAGGCCTTTCTGACTCCTCACTCCCTTCTGTGGTGGTTTCCTCTTCAGTTTCCAGCTGTGTGTGAAAGTTGAGCTGATGCTTGTCCGCTGATGTGAACACCCATGCTTTCCAGCTCATTTTGTACAAGTTGGAGAAAATTCTCAAGCAGGGCTTTCTCCAACTTGTACAAAATGAGTATTAATCCTCAGAATCCTCTGGATGGCTTCTATTCCCTGGACTCACTGAAGGAATACCTGGAATTTGCCAAGAGATACAACCTCCATGTCATCATAGATGAGATTTACAGGCTGTCTGTGTTGGATGAACACGAAAATGTTCTGGGCATGGAAAGTTTGTCTGACCTCAACAACACCCATGCGATCAATCAGTCAGTACCAATAAGGACTTTAGCATCTCTCGCGTTGGCTTAGGTGCTCTGTACACCCACAATAAGGAGGTGAGCCCTGCCGTGAGCTCTGCAGCTTTTCTGGCATCACCCAGGACAAGCCCTGTTGGCTGCTCCAGCGCAGAAAACAGATTGAAAAAGTTTATCTGCTCACTAACTCTCACAGGTGCATTACCAACAAGTGAAGGTTTTTAAGATCCCCTTTCTTAATTGTGGCTCTGGCCTCTATGTCTGAGTCAATTGGAACACATCCTGGACCTATATGCATGTGAGGAAGAGCTGCTCCTCAGTTGTGCTTCCTGAACAGCAAGCTGATGTCCCGTGGTGAAACCTACAAGTATAAGGTGCCTAGAATTTTCCACCTAATCATGGTGGGTAAACTCATCTGCTAAAACACACCAATGCATCAGTTCTATCAAGTGCTTCTATGGAGAAAAGGAGGATTTGATATTGAAGTGGCTGGAGGATGTGCAGAGGGAGTGAGTAAGCCCTCTTCCCCTAGTCAGTCACTCCAGCCAATCACATGCTCAGGGAGGCTTGTTATCAGCCCCTGGTCTAGAACGCTGGGGCACTGAGCTGAACTGATGCCGTGACTGAGCAAACAGTGGGCTCTTCCAGGAAGGGGCTCACGTGACTCAGTCATCAACCTCCTTCAGCTGAGCATCTGTCATTTTTGGAAGCTTTGCCTCCTTTCCTTATTTGCTAGCTATTGCATGTGCAAAACATTTTTATGGGATTGGAATGGGAAAGCCTACAGGAAAAAAGGAAACTCCTTGGGGCCCTGTTCAGTTGGATTTATTTTTGTCTTTGATGTCTTCTAAATTCCATATTCTTTGAAGTCCAGGCCTGTTCTTTTTCTTGTTGATATTTTTCATAATCACCTTTGGAAGTTAGATGAATTTTTGTCCTTTAAAAAATTCTAAGGGAGGTTACATGTGATGAATACTGTCAGGGGCAGGCCAGAAAGGAAGGGAAAAAATGACCCCTAACTGATGGAACATATTCCAGGCATTAGAGGCACTGTCCCATAGGATCCTGACAAGATCACACTGTCCTTGTCCATGAGTGATTGGATTGAATGGCAGGGTGGAGGCAGAATTCCAGAAGCTCCTACTTCTTCTCTTTCAGAAGGCTTTTAAAATGAATGTCTTGTGACAAGCCTGGGGTCTTTCATTTCCATCTCTGGTGTTTTCAGCTGTTTTAATCACACCACTTGAGTTTCTCTGCAAAACTTTTGCATATCTGAGATCTAGTGTGAACACTGCTGCTGAGAAATGAGTTGGGCAGGGACGACCACCGTTTTATAGATGATAATAGGGCTTTTAGAGACAACTGGTGGCTTTGGTCAGTCATTTGGATTTGTGGTCATCCTCCCTCTTGGGTCTAGGTTTGGGGGTTCTTGTGCTTCAGTAATAATGTTCTTTTATAAAAAAATAAAAACTAAAAAAAAGAAGTGTACCAAAAAATCCTAATTCTTCAAGTTTTTCTTTTTTTTAATACCAGATAGTGTTCTTTAGAAATTGACTACAGCTAATAAAAAGAGAAAGGGAATTCATTGGAAAGATGAGGGAGCTACTGTGACCAGACATGCTCTTCTTAGGGCCTCTGAAATAGCAGCTAATAGACAGTCTTATCAGGGCACTGTCCCTAAGATGGGAGGGATGATACCTTCCATGGAAGAGATAGACTGTTTCTGTCTCCTGTTCCACAGATTCAAATAATAAAGTTGGGGGGGTGGGGGAGCGGGGAAGAATACTGTCACATCTACAAGTATGGAATCTCCCTCCATTCTTTAGGTCTTTAATTTCTCTCAACAATGCTTCTCTAGATTTTGGTGTAAAAATCTTATACATATTTTGTTAAATTTATCACTCTATTATGCTTTTCATGTTATCTTACATGTCTTGTTAATTAATTCACCTTCTAATTGTTTGTTGCTAGTATACTGAAATAAGTGATGCCTATAAAATGAACCTTGTATCTATCAAGAAAGTTGAAGATTCTGAGGTTTTACCATGGTGCTTTGTTTTGTACCCGTATTCAGTTGTCTCCAATTCTTCACGACCCCATGGCCTGTAGCCCACCAGGTTCCTCTATTCATGTAACTTTCCCTGCAAGAATATTGGAGTGGGTTGCCATTTACTTCTCCAGGGGGTCTACCCAACCCTGGAATTGAACCCATGTCTCTTGCATCTCCTGCATTGACAGGCAGATTATTTACCACTGTGCCACCTGGGGGACTTGAGGTTTTACCGTACTTGCAAACTAATAGATTCCATGGATGTTGACAGAAGGCAAGAGAAGCCTGGATCACAGACAAATGACAACTTATTAACCACAGTAATAGCAGTAATCAGAGTATTAATTTTTGCTTAGGTTCCCCAAGCCTTGCTTCCGACAGGGCAAAGTGAGGAGGATCGAGTGACGCCTGCATGTGCAATGGGGTGGGTTGCAGGAGAGGAAACCCACATTTAGGGACCCTGATTCTTTTGTAATGACCAGTAAGCCTGCCTAAAATTTGGCCCCGAGGGAGGCATTATTTTTACTATACTGAAAAATTGTATTCATGATTTTAGTTCAACAATCCTTGCTTTACAGATAAGGATTCTGAGCCCAGGGAGGAAAATCAAGCTTTTACATCCATTTCTTTTCTCCTTATCCCCATGGTGCTTATTCTTGGTCAATTATTACCTCAGGCTTAGCTTATTGTCACAGATTCCCATATTCATACCAATGTTCCTAAAGTTCTCCTTTGATTATTTAATTACTTAATTAAAATGTTATTAATTCTTTAAATAATGCATGTTGAACATCCCTTACTTTTCACCTATGTTCCAGGCTCTGAAGTAAACATGACAGATAGAGTTGTGCTGCTCATGCTGCAGGAAGTTTCTTTTTCGCCTTCTTGTAGGGGAGGCAGATAAGTATAACAACAAAATGTATGTGTCCTGTCTGAGAAGGAAATATGAATGTTATGAAGAAAACCAAAGAAAATCATAAAAGTATAGAATGATGGTGTAGAAAGTGCTATTTTTGATCCATCCTTTTTTTGAGGAGCATGGTGAACAGGTACAATAGTGAAGTAAGTGATCCTGCTAAGAAAAGATCCCAGGAGAAAGCACATCAGTAATGCTGCACTAAACAGCAAGGCCAAAGGCCCTAAGGCAGGAGAACTTTGATGTATTTGAAGAGCCAGAAATGGCAACCCACTCCAGTATTCTTGCCTGGAGAATCCCATGGACAGAGGAGCCTGGTAGGCTACAGTCCACGGGGTCGCAGAGTCAGACATGACTGAGTGACTTCACTTTTCTAGTGTGGCTGGAATGGAGGAAATCTGGTGACAAATGGTGAGAGATAAAGTCAGAAAAGATACAGAACGGCCAAGTTATTAGAGTCCCCTATCTCAACCTGATGTTTCCTCAAATTTCAGTGAACAAAATACAGACCCTTGGACTGAGTAACCAAGGCTCCCCACTAATTTTTTTTCAACCTTTTCCAACTTTACTTTAATAGTCCCCTTACATGAATACTTCACATCAGCCCAACAGTCTTTATCAGACCCCAAATTACTTCTCATGGATCTGCTGTTAGAATGATTTTCCTTATGCAACCTCTGACTAATGAGATTGGCAGGATCTTCAAGGTCTAGTTCCAAAATCCTGCTTGTCAGTTCCATGGATGAAGTTGTATCTCCACATTAGACTTTACGTTTCTCTGTGTGTGTTTTGTCATTTCTGTGGTGCATTCCAGGTTCCTAGAGACTTGAAGATAGCACCTTTTATCCCATTTATATCTAGTGTGGAGCCTTATAGGTATTAAAATATGATATAAAGGTTATTTGAGGAAAGAATCATATGTTTACAATTTTGGAAGAAAAAAGTTCTTCTAAGTTGCATCCTCTCATCTGAAGAATAAAATAGGGAAATGATAGACACTATAATTTATTTCTATATTATTATTTATCTGATATTGAGTGACTACTAATATGAATGGGGAAATGTCATAAAATAATGGTCTAGTTTTTTTCCAAGTGTGGTAAATTCTCACGACTCTGAGACCCCATGTGGAACACTCCAAGCAAAGATACTGGAGTGGGTTGCCATTTCCTTTCCCAGGGGATCTTCCCAACCTAGGGATCAAACCAATGTCTCCTGCATTGGCAGGTGGATTCTTTACTGCTGAGCCACCAGGGAAGTCCCCCTTAAATAAAAAATACTTTTTAATCACTTTTCATTTGGAAACCTAAACAGTGTAAACTAATCCATCACTTATGAATCTCCAATTGTAAATAATGAAACTATAAAATTGTAGGTATGGCTATGCCAAAGCCTTTGACTGTGTGGATCACAATAAACTGTGGAAAATTCTGAAAGAGATGGGAATACCAAACCAACTGACCTGCCTCTTGAGAAATCTGTATGCAGGTCAGGAAGCAATAGTTAGAACTGGACATGAAACAACAGACTGGTTCCAAATAGGAAAAGGAGTACGTCAAGGCTGTATATTGTCACCCTGCTTGTTTAACTTATATGCAGAGTACATTATGTGAAATGCCAAGCTGGATAAAGCACAAGCTGGAATCAAGATTGCCAGGAGAAATATCAATAACCTCAGATATGCATATGACACCACCCTTATGGCAGAAAGTGAAGAGGAACTAAAAAGCCTCTTGATGAAAGTGAAAGAGGAGAGTGAAAAAGTTGGCTTAAAACTCAACATTCAGAAAACAAAGATCGTGGCATCCGGTCCCATCACTTCATGGCAAATAGATGGAGAAACAGTGGAAACAGTGGCAGACTTTATTTTCTTGGGCTCCAGACTCACTGCAGATGATGACTGTAGCCATGAAATAAAAAGACGCTTTCTCCTTGGAAGAAGAGTTATGACCAACCTAGACAGCATATTAAAAAGCAATGTAAGTAGTAAGTAAGACATGACTTTGTCAACAAAGGTCTGTCTAGTCAAGGCTATGGTTTTTCCAGTGGTCATGTATGGATGTGAGAGTTGGACTATAAAGAAAGCTGAGGGCTGAAGAATTGATGCTTTTGAACTGTGTTGTTGGAGAAGACTCTTGAGAGTCCCTTGGACTGCAAGGAGATCCAACCAGTCCATCCTAAAGGAGATCAGTCCTGGGTGTTCATTGGTAGGACTGATGTTGGAGCTGAAAGTCTAATACTTTGGCCACCTGATGGGAAGAACTGACTCATTGGAAAAGACCCTGCTACTGGGAAAGATTGAAGGCAGGAGGAGAAGGGAATGACAGAGGATGAGATGGTTGGAGGGCATCACTGACTCAATGGACATGAGTTTGAGTAGGCTCTGGGAGTTGGTGATGGACAGGGAGGCCTGGCGTGCTGCAGTCCATGGAGTCGCAAAGAGTTGGACATGACTGAGTGACTGAACTGAAATGAACTGAACTGAACTAAAATAATATTTCTTTTAAGAGTTTCAATAATCTCAGAAGATTTTATCAGTACTGTTGCTGACAAGGAAATTGTACAATTTGTTACAAACACATTTAGGAAATTGGAATCGATTTTTTCTCAAGGCTTTTATAAACTCATCTTTCAAGACCTGCTAAAATTTTGATGTCTCACAGTAATACAAGCAACTTTTTGCCCAGTTTATCTCTTTTTTCTCTTTCTCTTGCTTTTAGTCCTTTTTCTTTCCTTTCAAATTATGTTTTCTTTGTTGTTTTGTTAAAATCATGCATGCTAATTTTAAAGATCAAACACTTAGAATATATATAACCAAAATATTATCCACATAAAAGTAGAATTTTAATGTAATATTCTTTAATCTATATTTTTTGTATTTGACTTAGCATTATTTCATGGCTAACAATAAACATAGATTTTTATCATTATTTTAATTATCTTGCAATATTTGTTTGCATATTTGTGCATACCTAGTTCCCACACCTCCCTAAGGGTCATATTTCTAGTTTCAGAATAAACTCATTATCTTCCACTGATATAATGGAGGAATTATTGTTATGAAATAAAGCTTCAGTGAAATAATTTGCAAGCAGTGTTATACATTTAAGGATGCTTTAATATTTGTAGTAGCATCAATTTTTCAATAGCAAATATTTGGCCAGGTGTGACATAGACAACATATATTTGAGGTTGGGTGAGTTTCTAGAGGTGAATTGAATTAAATGCTTTGTGATAAAGTTATTTTTACCCTAGCTCACTGATTCTTAATCTTGGCATACATATTACATTCATATACATGCTTTGAACTTTTAACAAATATTGACATCCAGACTGTATCCCAAACCAGTGAGATTAAATCTTTGGATGAAACCAGAGCTTCTGCTGAGTCTAAAGAGAGAGACTTTTTCCAAAGTAATTTGTGCAGAATTTATAAAAATTGTGTCCTTTCCATTTTGAGGAGAATGGAAGCTCATCTTAAAATTGGGGAAATACGTATACATGTGGAGTTTGTTCATTCTAGTTTGCAGAATCTCTTTTTGTGTATGCCACCTACTGCTAGATACTCTCTGAGAATCAAAATCAAGCATTTGGATGGTTTTAAAAGAACCTTTTATGGTTACTTATCTTTCTAACAAGTACATGCCACAGTGGTTGCCTTGAAGGCTCAATGCTCCTGGAAATATATAAGTTTGTGGAAACTTCATTCTAAGTGGAACATTCAATGCAGAATCTTGAATTAGCTGAATTAAAGTCATAGATGGCTTTCTTGAAAGAGAGTAAAATGTAAGAATGGGGAGCAAAATAGAAAAGATGAGAGGAAGTATATTGTCACTTTACGTGACTGAACTGAATTTTGATATGAGTGATGCCTCAAAGCCATATGTGTAAGTAGTGACAATATCTTATTATTTATTTCACTAGCTATAGAAATAAAGGGACCTTTGTCTACCTGCACAAACTTCACAGCCCCAAAATCTAAAGCATCCAATAAAGGCGGTTTTCATCTAAATAAAGTCTACAGAAAGCAAAGTTTCCAATGGAACATTGACAAATGATAGGCAAAAATTTCTCACAAACACATTGAATCTTTTGCTTTCTTTTCTTGTGTTCTTTTTTTTTAAAATCACACATAAAATGATGGTAAAGGGCAAATTAGAACTAAATGGAAAACTTCTGTTTTCAAATTAATATTGTTTCAATTCTCAAGTACCTGGAGAGTTTGCATTTTGAGTAGAATTTTAAGATATAATGTCATGAAAGAAAGGAAATGAAAATGTATTTGTTGTAGATAAGAGTTTGTAAAATGGGTGAAAATGCAGAAAATAAATCAATATAACTGGATTTTCACCAAATTATTACTGGGTGGATGTGGATTTTGAATCTAAGAGTATTGCAGAATACATCTCACACCAAATAATTCAGTGGTGCTTTTTTTAAAGCAGCTATAACATATTGAAAGAATAATTTGATGCCATTTTATGTTAAATATGGCTCACAATAAACTGTGGAAAATTCCGAAAGAGATGGGAATACCAGACCACCTGACCTGCCTCTTGAGAAACCTGTATGCAGGTCAGGAAGCAACAGTTAGAACTGGACATGGAACAACAGGCTGGTTCCAAATAGGAAAAGGAGCACGTCAAGCCTGTATATTGTCACCCTGCTTATTTAACTTATATGCAGAGTACATCATGAGAAATGCTGGGCTGAAAGAAGCTCAAGCTGGAATCAAGATTGCTGGAAGAAATACCAATAACCTCAGATTTGCAGATGACACCACCCTTATGGCAGAAAGTGAAGAGGAACTAAAAAGCCTCTTGATGAAAGTGAAAGAGGAGAGTGAAAAAGGTGGCTTAAAGCTCAACATTCAGAAAACTTAGATCATGGCATCTGGTCCCATCACTTCATGACAAATAGATGGGGAAACAGTGGAAACAGTGTCAGACTTTATTTTTTTGGGCCCCAAAATCACTGCAGATGGTGATTGAAGCCATGAAATTAAAAGATGCTTACTCCTTGGAAGGAAAGTTATGACCAACCTAGATAGCATATTAAAAAGCAGAGACATTACTTTGCCAACAAAGGTCCGTCTGGTCAAGGCTATGGTTTTTCCAGTGGTCATGTATGGATGTGAGAGTTGGACTGTGAAGAAAGTTGAGCACCAAAGAATTTCTGCTTTTGAACTATGGTGTTGGAGAAGACTCTTGAGAGTCGCTTGGACTGCAAGGAGATCCAACCAGTCCATCCTAAAGGAAATCAATCCTAAATATTCATTGGAAGGACTGACGCTGAAGCTGAAACTCCAGTACTTTGGCCACCTCATGGGAAGAGTTGACACACTAGAAAAGACCCTGATGCTGGGTGGGATTGGGGGCAGGAGGAGAAGGGGACGACAGAGGATGAGATGGCTGGATGGCATCACCGACTCGATGGGCATGAGTTTGAGTAAACTCCGGGAGTTGGTGATGGACAGGGAGGCCTGGCGTGCTGATTCATGGGGTCACAAAGAGTCGGACATGACTGAGCTATTGAACTGAACTGTGTTAAGTGTAATTTGCAAGGGGTTTCCGCGGTGGCTCAGCAGTCAAGAACCTGCCTCCAAAGCAGGAGGTTCAGGAGATACAGGTTTGATCCCTTGGTCAGGAAGATCCTCTGGAGGAGGAAAAGGCAACCCACTTCAGTGTTCTTGCCTGGAGAATCCCTATAAACAGAGCAACCTGACCAGCTACAGTCTATAGAGTCACAGAGTCTGACACAACAGAAGCGACTGAGCACGCACGCACGCACTTACTTTGCGAGTTATGTTTTTTGATTGTTTGAGTTTAAATCCATAAAGTTTATGGATTTACATATGGATTTACTATATGGATTACTATAGCATACCCACATTGCTGCTATAGCATAGCTTATTGTTTTAGCAAATATTCCCTGATCAAGGATGATTATTTAATAGTAGACAGTCCTATAACTTCATATGAAAGTTATATGGAAAAAAATAAACAGGGTCACTTTGACAGTGGCAGTGGTTTTCAATACTTAGAAACTTGGCAATATTTAGGTAAAATGTTAAGATAAATTATTTCAATGTTTTAAAATGTTGGGATAACCTTTAACTATAAAGTTACATTTTCTCTTCTCCACAAATTAAATTATGTTCTATTTAAAGAGTTTGCTTTAGATAATAGCACTTCACAGATATAAGGATTTTGCAAAAGCTCTTGTAATTCAGACAACTAGCACTCTTAGAGCACTGGGTTCACAAAATGGTTTAGAAAACTGTCAAAAATAGAAGAGATCAATGAAAATTTTTCAGAAGAGCAGAATTTCCAAATTCATCACTAGAATCAGTCAGAGTTTAAGTCATTTTTCCTGGGAATGATTTAGGACAAATAGGTATGAGATGGTGGGACTGGACTAAAAAGTGTTCTCTCTTTTTTTTTTCTTCTAGTTTTACTGAGATATAATTTATATACTGTATAAGTTTAAGAACTGTATAAGTTTCTAGTGCACAGCATAATACTTTTAGTTAGATATATAATGAAATTATTGCCACACTGTTTCATGAACATCTATCATCTCAAGTAGATACAAAATAAAAACATTTTTTCCTTATGATAAGGACTCTTAGGATTTACTCTCTAAACAACTTTCATATATAATGTAAGTAGGGTTAATTATATTTATCATGTTGTATATTGCATTCCTAGTACTTATTTATCATATAATCGGAAGTTGGTACCTTTTGCCTATCTTTATCCCATTCCCCCATTCCCACTCACCATGCTATTTTTTAATCTTAAAAGCACATATGTATATCAATTAAATAATTTAGTTATGACCACATTTTTTTTCACATCACTATTTTTTTGTTTCAGTTCTGTTCTAGTATGAATTCAGAACTGCATTGTTTTGAAGCAGTGTTAATTTCAGCATATGTGAAAATTTTGTTCTAGAGTTGGATACTGTTATTTTATTTTGTACTACATATGATAGTGGTGGAGGGAAGCTACAAAAAAAAAAAATGTACAGTATTGGGGAAGCCTAATTGCATATGGTGATGAGCACATGTGATTGTAGCCAGGAGCACTGATTTCCAGCTTAACATTTGCTTCATTCTCCTTGTATGACCCTGGCTAATCATTCAGCCCACCTGTGTTTCTGTTCCTTCAATCAAAGGGAGAGAATAATTTCTATCCATTCATACAAAAATTATAAATTCTTAAAGTGCAGAGATCTTGACATTTTCAAGAGTTTTTCCTAGCATTTTTTTTTTACAGTTCTATGCACTGGTAAGCTCAGTGGGTAAAGAATCTGCCTGCAATGCAGGAGACCTCGGTTCAATTCTTGGGTCAGGAAAATCCCTTGGAGAAGGGATAGACTATCCACTCCAGGGCTTCCCTTGTGGCTCAGCTGGTAAAGAATCCACCTGCAATGCAGGAGACCTGGGTTCAATCCCTGGATTGGGAAGATCCCCTGGAGAAGGGAGAGGCTACCCACTCCAGTATTCTAGCCCAGAGAATTCCATGGACTATATAGTCCTTGGGGACACAAAGAGTCGGACAGGACTGAGCTCCTTTCACTTACACTTCAGGCGCTGGTAGGTACTTGAAAATAATTGACCTGATGTTTAATAGATGAATGAAATTAATCCAGGCATTAGGCATACAATTTATTAAATTACTATTAAATAATTATACCACGGTATTGTCAAAGAAGACATATAGATGGTTTAGGAAGACATATGTCATTTAATTACCTTCATTAAATCTAAGACAGTAATAATATGATTTAGCTGAATATCACTGCTCTGGGCTCAGAAGGCTTAGGGTCCAAGAACAGCCTGGAGTCTCATGAAAATCATTAATCCATGGAGTTGCCTGGATAGAAATGTTTTCTGAGGTCTTCTTCTCTTTGTCATTCTATGGCAGAGGAAAGCAATGGTCTTGTATCCTAGACCAGGTGTTTTTGCTTCTTTTTTTTGAGTTCTTCCTTTCATAACTTGGTCAAGTCCTTGACTGCTCTAGCTGGCTGACTTCTCTAAAAGGTTGAGGTAGGTGTTCACAAGAGTTTCTCAGGTTACGAATTTCAGATCGTTTACGGGGCAATGTCCGTTTTTTTGTTGATTCTTATTTTCTATTCACATTTTTAGTAAATTAAAACAAGGTTTCCTTCTGTTTCTGTGTTCAATAATGTTTGTTGTCACCTTACTGACGCTTTATTTCTGAATGAAACAGATGACAAAATAACAACAGCAACTCTGCAATACATTTTAAAGGAGAAATAGAAGAGTTTGATTCTGATCCTTCTTTGCCAAGGAATCTGTGGGGCCTTTTCGCAGTCCAACTTGTGCAAGGCTTAATCCTGTTTCAAGGCAAAACATTTCCAAAATTGCTAGTGAATGTGGAGCATACAGTTCTGGAATTACTCCTGGTAACTTGAACAGACTATTCTGCAAAATTTCATACTATGGGAGAAAGGAGACCACAGTGACAGGAAGGCCCTTCTTGCCAAATGGGTGAAGTTAGAAAGAAAACACAATGTTGACATGAAGGAAAAACAAAGAATTGCTTGAATTTCTTTAGAGAATGCAGAAAACTCCACAATTGTTTTACTATCTGGTAATTATTAAGGATGCTTTAAATTTGTTGTGCCATAGAAAGTTAGGTATTGAAACAGAATGAGTATCTATTAACATTTTAAAATATTATATTTTTCTATCTTTCTCTTTAAAGAAATTCCTATGGCTGATTCATGTTGAGGTTTGACAGAAAACAACAAAATTCTGTAAAGCAATTATATCTTAATGAAAAATGAATTAAAATGAAAGACAAAGAAATTTTTTTCCCAAGAGATTTATTAGTTTACAAGGTTTAGATTCACCTTGATCCTTCTGTGAGGATCCCAGCTCTCTCAGGAATTCATGTTGTTTACAGGTGTATACTTACCTAGACTGTAGGTGGCTTAGCATTATTTCCTGGCTTCCCATTCATTTGTTTGATTGTCAAGGCAATACATGGAAAGATGAGTCTGAATACCTGGGTCTTACTCACTGTTAAATCTTATTTGGTGACACTGAGCAAGAATCTCTCTAGGCTGTTATTCTAAACTATTTCAATCCTCAAATTAGGATCCCAATACCTCTCTGGGTCATTTAGGATGTCAGGGAAAACTGAAAGCTTTATTGAACTTAAAAAAAAGTTTAATTGAAATCAATTATGTTCTTCTCAATTAGGGTACATAGTCTGAAAGAAACTGTTTCTTTACTTTTTTAAAGCAATAATAGCAGTTTAATGTAAGACCACATGTGGTAATAAGAGCATGTTACCCCACAAGTGGTCTCATGCTGAGCAGCAATTCTGGCTGAACATCATTATGTGCATTAAATTATTTAATTAATAAATCATAATTTGGTAGGTACAGACTTTTAAGGCAAAAGAAATCAAAGGGGAAAAGGAACACTGTATTTTTTGAAGAGTTAAAAATGATAACCCATGCACTGGCTTATCTATAGTGTTCCAGCTCCAGGATTCTAGATCAGGGGTTGGTAAACTTATTCTGTTAAAAGACCACATAGAGACTATTTTAGACTTTGTCTGCCAAATGACTCTGTCAGAGCTACTCAATTTTGCCACTACAGTGTGAAAGCAGCCACAAACAATACATAAACTAATGGATTTGTCTGTGTTCTAGTAAAACTTTATTTAAACACTAGCAGTGGGCCACTGTTTGGCCAGCAGACACTAGTTTGCTGACACCTGTATTTGGTGATCCCTGAGACTCTGAGACTGCTTACTCATCAAAGAAAGGAATACAGAGATGGAAGGAAAGATAAGCAGGCAGGAATGTTTAATTCGTATTAAAGGCTTCTGCCCCAGTTTCAGGTGCAGTGATAATAAAATGGCATCAGATAAATTAAGCTTTTGGAAAAGATTTTCAATAATTAATGTCCTCATGTTGCCCTATTTACTTTCATAAAGTCAAGCCTAATTTCATAATAGTCAGCACTTGAGAACAATGCTGCTGCTCTTTAGGTGGTGAGTTGTGTCTGACTCTTTGTGACTCCACAGACTGCAGCCCACCAGGTTCTGTCCTTGGGATTTTCCAGGTAAGAACACTGGAGTGGATAACCATTTCCTTCTCCAAATGGTTACCTACATGGAATCTTCCCAACCCAGGAACCAAACCAGTGTCTCCTGCAGTGGCAGGAGGATTCTTTACCATTGAGTCAGCAGGAAAGCCCATTGAGGACAACAGGTGGGTGCAAAATAAATTGTAGCAAAGAGTATGCTGCAGGGCACCGAGTTCAGCCTTCCTTTTGAGACTCCTACTTGGGGCAAGTAGAAGACTCAGTATGGTAGACAGAAAGTCCTGGAAGATGGTTTTCACTCTCCTATGGCAGAAGGTCTTAGTTTGGATTAAATATCTACTTTTCCCCTTCTCTTTCAGCAGAACTTTTCATTTGTAGCTGCAATCATGACTACTTGGGCTAAATATTTATCCTCTGGCCTTTTGCAGCTTGTTATGGCTTTGTGACTAAGATTTGGCTAATGGGATATAAACAGAAGTGTTGTGTATGACTAGGAAAATGTTCTAGAAGGGAGACAATGTGTTCCTCTCATTTCCTTCTTCTTATTAGCTAAAATACAGACATGATGGTTGTAGTTCCAGAAGCTATATTGGACAATGAGGAGAAAGCCACATGCCAAAAATAAAAGAGCTGCAAAATGAGAGGAACCTTCATCCCTAATAATTTTCTTAAGTTTGAGACTTCTTTTAAAGAGAAAGAAATCAATTTCTAGTGTTTCTAAGAATGCTGTTATTTTAGGCTATCATCAAAAGATCCACAAACAATAAATGTTGGAGAAGGAGTAGAGAGAAGGGAACCCTCCTACACTGTTGGTGGGAATGTAAATTGGTACAGCCACTGTGGAGAACAGTATGGAGGTTCCTTAAAACACTAAAAACGGAGCTGCCATATAATCCTGCAATCCCACTCCTGGGCATAGGTCAAGACAAAAACCATTATTTGAAAAGATACATGTATACAAGTGTTCCTTGCAGCAGTATTTAAAATAGTGAAGACATGGAAGCAACCTAAATATCCATTGATATATAAATGGATAAAGAAGATGTAGTACATATATACAACAGAATATTATTCAGCCCTTAAAAGGAATGCAGTAATGCCATTTGCAGCAACATGGATAGATGTACAGATTGTCACACTGAATGAAGTAAGTCAGAAAGAGAAAGTATGATATCCCTTATATGCAGAATCTAAAAAGAAATGATGAAAAATAACCTATTTACAGAACAGGAACAGACTCACAGACTTAGAGAATGATCTTATGGTTAGCAGAGAGAAAGGGTAGGGGGAAGGGAAGTTAGGGAGCTTGAGATTGACATGCATGCACTGCTGTGTTTAAAATGGATAACCAACAAGGACCTAGTCTGTTAGCACAGGGAACTCTGTTCAATGTTACCTGGCAGCCTGGGTGGGAGGGGAGTTTGGGGGAGAATGGATACATGTATAAGTATGGCTGAGTCCCTTTGCTGTCTGCCTGAAACTACATAACATTGTCAATTGGCTATATTCCAATACAAAATTAAAAGTTAAAAAATAAAGAATGCCATTATATAGATTTTCTTGCTTTAGGACAGAATTCTAACTTCAACTTCCCTTCAGAAGACAGTTTTGGTTTTACGTTAGAAATTTACATACGTTTAAACAAGGGAAAACCCCTACAGTTGTTCTGATTTGAACAGTTCTTGGATTTCGGGTGCATTTCAAAGTCATTCATAAATCAGGGGACTTTTAGAAATCAATCTTTTAATGGGAGTGGAGGAAGCAGGGACTGTTCCCTCCCTCTTGAACCTCCCGCCCACTACCCACCCCATCCTACCCCTCTAGGTCATCACAGAGCACCGGATTTGAGCTTGCTGTGTCATACCACAAATTTTCACCTGTTACCTAATGCATAAGTTTTAATGCTACTCTTTCAGTGCATACCCTGTCTCCTCCCCCACGCCTGTGTCTACAAGTTCTCTATACTTGTGTCTCTGTTGCTGCTCTGCAGATGGGTTCATCAGTACCACCTTTCTGGATTCCATGGAAAGTGAAAGAGAATATTCGTCAGTCAAGTCCAACTCTTTGCGACCCCATGGACTATACAGTCCTTGAAATTCTCCAGGCCAGAATACTGGAGTGGGTAGCCTCTCGCTTCTCCAGGGGATCTTCCCAACCCAGAGATCAAACCCAGGTCTCTCACATTGCAGGCGGATTGTTTACCAGCTGAGCCACAAGGAAAGCTGAAGAATACTGGAGTGGGTAGCTTATCCCTTCTCCAGAAAGATCTTCCTGACCCAGGAATTGAACCGGGGTCTCCTGCCTTGCAGAAGAATTCTTTACCAACTGAGCTACCAGGGAAGCCCTAGATTCCATATGTATGTGTAAATATAAGATATTTGTCTTTCTCTTTCTGACTTACTTCACTCTGTTTAATAGGCTCTTGGTTCATCCACCTCATTAGAAGTGACTCAGATGTGTTCCTTTTTACGGCTGAATCATCTTCTATTGTGTATATGTACCACTACTTCTTTATCTGTTGATGGACATCTAAGTTGCTTCCGTGTCCTAGCTATTATAAATAGTACTTCTGTGAGCATTGGGGTACATATATCTTTTTCACTTTTGGTTTCCTCAGGGTATTTTCCCAATAGTGGGATTGTTGGGGTTATATGGTAGTTTATCCTTGACGCCTATGTTTTCAGTCATTCTTGTTTTCTGATATGATGATAGCCATTTGTCATGTAAAAGTGCTGCAATTTTGAAGTTGTCTTTTCATTGTCATTCACCTATATGTATTTTCTGATTTGCTTTATTTCTTTATTCTTCTACAAGGACTTTATTATTCTACAAGGACTATTAAGTATTGTTTATTTATTTATATACTTCTGAAAAATTCATTTTAGTTTCCATATGGTGAGTTTCTTTTAACTTCATTTTGCTGTTTAATCCACTGCAGTTTTCCTTCAAGTATGTAAATATAAACATAAATAATACATTTACATAAATATAAGTCCCCTGAAGCATCTCTTCTTAATCACCACCCAATATTTCTTAGCTTTTCTCATAGATGTTTCTTCCCCTATCATTTCTTCAACTTTACTTCCCCCCACAATTCTCAATTCTTACATTAATTCAGTTTAAAAATAAAGAAATATAAATAAAATAATGAAATTTATAACTCTGAGTAGACAAGAGTTTTATTAACCTAGAAGTTAAAATGTGTCAGGAAGTACAGGTTGGTTTAGACCAGTCATTTCTAGCTCTGAGTTTATAAGGCTGTTTCTAAATTTGAATGCCATTCAAATGCTTTGATTAATGTGGAAGGAGTAGCGGAGGAAATGTAAAAGTTCCAAGGAAATGAAAATATTTTCTCTAACACAGAATATAATAAATGGGACTAATAATAAAAATAAAGTGAAAGTTTTTGGTATGTTTGATTTTTGAAAGGAGTTGTTCATGACAGGAAGCTAAGTGATAAATTTCCTTAGTTGGGAAAGAAGTGTCTAATCTGTCCCAGTAAACAAAATATTATGACCTGAGTGTAAAGAAAGAGACTCATTAAAACATTGTCCACATTCTCAGAGTAGAATAGAGAGTTTGAAAACAAACAAAATTTACTGAATGTCAGATTGTTATAGGCATATGGATGTCATGCATTTTTACCAGCTACTTAATTGAACTGAATCTCAATTGCATACATTTGAAATAATCTGACCTATTCAAACACACCTAGAACTCTTTTATGTGTCAGATGAGGTAAAGATGTTCTGAAAATCATATAGTTTCAGAGAAACTACAAAAAACATGTCATATAGTAATAGCAATCATCTCCTTGGAATTAAAAGTCCACAATAACATGAAACTTGTTTTATGAAATTATAACTATAAATTTTTAAACATAATCCTTATAAAATACTTCCCAGAAAATAAAAGATAGAAATACTAATAGCTTGCATAAATTGAGCATTTTCTCTGTGCCAGGCAGTATGCTAGTTTTCATGATTATATCATCACGTTCTCACAATACTAGCTATGGTTGTTATTTGTAATGAGGAAACTGAAGCTTGGGGAATTTATGATGCCAACTTGCCCAGGGTAAAAATAAATGGTGGTAATAAGTGGTGGCTCTTGAATGTAAACCAAAGTTAGTCTGACTCCAGAACTCAAGTCCAACTGCTTCGCCAAAGTGCCCAACTGCTTTTCCAACTTGAAATCTGAAACTTGATTAAATTAATTGCACGAAAATAGTGGGATTGGCCACTGATGACAGTCAGGAAAATAATTGTTAATTCAATATAACAAAACTTCAGAACCATTATTGCCTATGACCATCATGCCTCAACTCTGGTCTAGACTTGTCTAAGACTGGTTCTTCTGGGTGGGGGGCAGGCAAGGAGATGAGATGCGGTCGTGGCTTCATGTAAACTGTTGTCAAGGGCCTTGCTTTTGTTTGGGGTGGTGCGTCCACTGGGCTTACTATGTTATTAAAAAATATCAATTCAAGAACTTACTAACTAAAAGCAGACCTTGCCTTAAATACAACAGTAATGATGTTGTCATGAACTGGGATTATGACTAATCCAAAACCCAATCCTCTGTAATTGATATCAGCAGAATAAATGACAATAAACGGGAGGGGGAGAATTAAAGTTGAATGTCCTCAGTTTGAGAACTTTCCTTTAAACACCATTTTAGAAGCATCTGAGGAGACAATATTCTCTTTTCCCAGTGTGTGGCACTCTGCTTCCATCTGATCCCCTGCCCTTCTCTGAAAACCATGGCCTCAGGACTTAAAAGCTCCTGTTCTGCTTCTCAGTCTCACCTGATGACTCATTTTGGCTGGAGTCTAGTTGTTAGAAGTTAAGCAAATTATTTTGTTATAGAGAATGTAGGAAACTGGATATGCAGGGACATTTTGAATAATCAGGTTTTAGAAATGGAAAGAGAATGAAATAAAAAGCTGACTTGCCTGATGTACTTATGACCATGGATCAACAGTTTTAGAGATAGTTGGACCAAATATCCTACTATGATTGACTGAATGTAGGGCATGGATATTTGTATATGGTCCTTTTCACCTCGTAATTGGGAAAACAGAAAGTTTGTTTTCTCATCTCTAACTAGCTTCAGGAGTTAAAAAAATAATATCAATAGTTAAATGATTCTTGTTTATATTTTATTTTATTCAATTTTAAGAGACTTGAGAAGATAATATTTAAGCTTCTCTTTATAGAAAGATCTAGATAGATAAGGTACATAGATATAGATCTCTCTCATATAGACCTTGAAGTGCCTTGGCACGTTGAATAGTGAAACAAGTTTATACAACAGCATTCTTACTTTGCAAATTATTTGTTGCATACTGAATACTTTGAAGAAATATGAGTGAATGTCATAAGAAGATTAAGTTTATGCTTTGGTAGTTTGTGCTGCGAAAGTCCTCTCTAAGTAGCCTGCTGCATACATGAAATGACTGCATGTTCACAAGTGGCTTTCATTCAACTTGGGCTCCCTAGGCTCTCTGCTATGACTCATCCCCTTTCTTTCTGTGTGTGTTCTACCCTCTTACCTCCTCTGGAGTCAATATTTATCCCTTTGGTGTTTTGTTGCCAAGTCATGTCTGACTTCATGAACTGGAGTCCACCAAGGTCCCCTGTCCATGGGATTTCTCAGGCAAGAATACTGGAGTAGATCAACATTTCCTTCTCCAGGGGATCTTCCAGACCCAGGGATCAAACCTGTGTCTCCTGCAAGAATCTCCTGCAGGCAGATTCTTTACCACTGAGCCACCAGTATCCCTCCTTAGAGTATTACAAATGGGACTCCTTGTTTAGTCAGCTTGTTTAAAAGAAGATGATTGTACATAAAGTATAATAGTCTGTTTTACTCTTTATTCTCATTCCCTGTAAATCCTCTGCCTTAGCTTGGGAATGGGAAGGGTGGAATTGGGGGAGCGGTGAGGAATACTTCCATTTAAACAAAAGAAGTATTTCTGGTTTTAGACTTTGCAGCTGGTTTGGCTTTTGGTGGCCATAGGTTAGGGGGAAATACATGTCTATAAAATTCAGATGAGGAAGATAATTTACAATCAGTGTTTAATATGCATTACTTCTTGTTTTCACAGTAACTCTGCAAGATATGCTTAGCGCAATCTTTATTTTACAAATGAGGAAACCAAGGCTTTCTGAGTTAAATAAATTGTCTATGGTGATAACGTTAGTGAGTGCTAAACCACAGTTGTGGCCAGGTTCCCTGACTGCAGAGTGTGGCACCCACCAGGTACAGGGTGTTTGATGAATAAATTCAAGAGAGCAGAGACTATTGGGTGCCCTCTTGAATTTATTCACTGGACATCCTGTACATTAGGTCAGTGATAAAAAAGAGAAGATATCTAATTACTCTTTTGTGTGGAACTTCACCTTCCTGACCATCACATCAAAGAATTTAAGAAAGACAATTTAATTTTATTGTTGAATTATAAGAAAATAATGATTTGTATTACTTATTTGACTAATGTTCTAATTTGACTTTGCTACACAGCTGATGATATTGTTTCCTGAAGCATCTGAATTGAATTCAGCAGTATGACTTTTCACATCTCACTAATATTAACATGGGAGTAAATTCACTATAACCATGACAAATTCTGACGCTAAAGGGCATGCTAAGACAATTAAGTTCAACCCTGGCTTGGCCTTTTCATACTTTTGAACTTCAGTGACAATATATCCATGAATAAGAACACATGCTCCTTACTTATTTCATGCAGTAAAGAATAAAATCAGTGAGGTTAATAAAACAACAAAAGAATGTTCTGGAAACTTTGAATACAGATCCAAGGCAATTTCTTTAATTTAATTTTATCCCTTATTATCAGCTATCCATTGTTTTTAACTTTCTTTTATCAATTTTAAATTAAAAAAAATTGTGACTGTTCTGGGTCTTTGTAGCTTTGCATGGGCTTTCTCTAATCGAGATGAACGGGGACTACACTTCATTGCAGTTCACAGGCTTCTCATAGCAGTGACTTCTCTTGTTGTGCAGCACAGATTCTAGGGGGATGGGCTTCAGTAGTTGCAGCACTCTGGCACAGTAGCTGAGGCACATGGGCTTAGTGGCTGCATGGCATGTGGCATCTTCCTGGACCAGGGGTCAAACCTTTGTCTCCTGCAGTAGCAGGTAGATTCTTATTACTGTGCCACCAGGGAAGTCTTCTTTCATTTTGAAGTCTAATTTCTCAAGGGATGAACTTAGGCATACATCATCAGTGCTCATGTATATTTGTATCAGTTCACTGAGCAACAGTTCTAACACAAGTTAAAGGGCACATGATAGTGACAGGAAGATGTAGATTGTTTTTACTAGTGCTATAAGTTGTCTTGGTGTCTGTACATAATAATCAAATGGGTTTTACATTCAACCTCTCAGGTTTCCTTATATGATCTAATTTTTAAGATTTAGTTCATGTTTTACTCATTTAACTTTGCCATTACTTGAAAAATAAGGGCTCAGTAAATCAAGAAAATAAACATTATCTGCACAGCATACTCTGCCTCTGGAACCATTACAAAATGGCCAGTTCTAGAAGTGTTGCTGCTGTAGCAACTTACAAGCCAAGCTACCGTTTATGATTTGATTGCTAACTGTAAATAGATGAACTAGATAAAGTTCATAGTATCTTTGGAATATAAACAGAGCTTTAACATGTATTATGTAGTTGAAACTCCTATGTGAAACTGAAGTTTGTTAGGGGGTGCAATGGACTTTCTTTAGGAATCTCTGCTAGTCATGAAGGGAAATTGCTAAGAAGATCTAAAACTGTGGCCTTAATCTAATAAAAATGCTGTTTCCTTACTCTTGTCCCTTCTCTGTAGTTTCTGTTGACCCAAATAGAGTTGATAATGTGAGATTGACTTGGAATAGATCAATGACTTGGATGAGAAGCTGTAGATCCTCTTATGATCTCTCTGATTTAACAGATGAGAAAAACTAAAGCTCAGAATCCAGTTAGGCAGACTTCTGATTCCCAGTCTCTTGTTCTTTCTTCTATTCTCCTCTACTTCTGTTTAGCATCTTCAAACTACACAAGGTCTACAGCTTATTTGGTATATTAAGTCACTAAGTATCTTCCCTCTACTCCACCTAGATGAGCTTCCTTACAGACATGTAGAAGAGTTGCACATCTGTTTCTACCTACAATGATAAATTCCCCTAAAATAAATCATCCCTTACTCAAAAGCAGTGTGAGTCAGGAATAGATATTTCTTGTTATGCAGTAGCAGTTTTTGAAAAAAGAAAATAAATGTTTTAGGCGGCTTCGAAAACCACTCCACTCTGTTAGGATGGATTTTTCCTAGCTTACACATGTTCTCCTTAGACATGTAGATTTTAAGTTTTAACAGGGTTTGACTTCTATGATAGCTTCATGATAGTCAATGGTAAGACTCTCACTCCATTTCACATTTGAAAAATCTATATAATGCATTTTGGACTTCATAGACTCTTGGATTTAGAAAGATATTGTGGTGTAAATAATAAAATATGAAACAAATCCACTTAAAGCACGCTTCTCTGTTGGATGACATACCTACTGGCAAATCACTTTTAAGAAACGTAAGTACTCTTTAATGACATGTGACTAAGAGATCCCGTTTAAAAATGCCATTTGGTTTATACTTAGTACCAAGTCAAAATCAAGTGATTCCAGTGACAAGGATGTTCCATTTTCATATTATATTATGTACAAAATTGAGATTTGAAAGGGAACAGTTTGGTTTTTTCAGTTAAAGAATACTACGTTTACTTTGAGTTCTTAGTACTTTATAAAAAACAGATAAGAGTACTAAAGCACAGTACTTTCCAGCTAAATGCACTACATGCTAATTTTTGAGAAGCAACTACTTTTAAAACTGTTTTTTTAAATATAATTTTTAGTACAGAAAGTAACGGTTCTGGGTAGCATCAGGGAAAAATCAGATGTACAAAAACGCGGTTCCCTGCATGGTGGAATATACATTAATAGGAACAGACAGAGGAAAAGCAAAGGGGCACTTTTTCATCCTGAGGGTCACTGCTCTCTACATTTGAGGCCTCTCGTCTAGGTCAAATGAAGCCCAGCCATCACAGGTCCTGAGTAATAGGACCACTGGGGGCACCCTGACCAGGACAGCCGGCCACCAGCTCCCAGTCAGAATGCCGTTCATCTCTCCTTCCTTTCTTCTCCTTGTGCTCGTATGTTGCTCCTCCTTACGGCCCTTCTCTTGGCTAATTTCTGAAATAGGTTGTCCTGGTTGGACTCTTTCATAAGTTTCTTTCATAAGAAACTATTCGAGACTAAAAACAAGGTCCTTTTGTTTTTACATTTCATTTAATCAGGTGGTGCCTTGTAGACAGCATGCCTTAAGAGTGGCATTTTAAGCATTCTGGGGGGTATGTAGGACAGACATTTAAAAACAGAAGCTTTCCTGGTTCTTCTGCTCAAATTATATGGGCAGCCACCATACCAAGACGATCACTTCCAATAATGTGAATCTCCCAGGCAGTTCGTATTTTCATTCTTTCATTCAATATCTATTTACTGAATGCTGACAAAGGGCAGGCACGAACTGAGGTGTTGGGCTAACAGCAATGAACATCACAGGCAAAATATTGACCTTCATGGAATTTATGATTTAACAAGTATGATGAAATGTGAAGGATGGGTTGTTATAGGAACACAGGACAGAGAGAACTAACGTATCTGAAGAGGCATAGAAAAACGCTGGGATGAAGTAATAAGCCAAAAACAAGGGCTGGCCAGGCAAGTTAGCCACCCAACAGCTCCCCAAATGCCTGCGATATCATTAGCCAGAGACATTTCTCTGCTTTCTGTCAGGCTGTTCTTGTCATTCCCAGCCTAAAGATGGTTGGCACAGAAATGAGAGAAAACACATCCTCTGCTGCTCTGCTGAGGACTGACATTTATTCCGCAATTTTTATTCTCTATTTGTGCTTTATCTCTCTAGAATAGAAATACAGATTGTTATTTTTAAGTGTGGTATGTTTTCTGATCAGTTTTCATTAGCCTGATATGAAACTGGAAGTTTAGGAAAGAAATAATTAGAATTATAAAAGGTTAATGCACCAGAAGCTGAGCCAAAAAGGATGCTTAAAAATAAGGTGGAGTCAGAATATTTACTCAAAATATGACCACACAGTTCATCAATCAAATTAGAAGAAATTTGAAGAGACCTGGTAAAAATTATAATTCACTTTTCATTGGACATGCCACATTAAAACATACACACACACACACACAACTCTCAATGACCGTTTTCCTTAAGGTTAGAATGGCGCTTCAGTAATAGGAATATTTTAAACAAAGTCCTGTTAGAAATTTTTGTTTGAAAACAAAGTCAGTATCCTTTAAACAAATACTTCCTGGGCAGCTGCCGGCGGCACTTTGCCACTCTGGAAACGAGGAAGGACACGGGACAAAAACAGTCTCGCTTCTACACTGCTTGAAATATCTTTTTATTGTTTTAATCAAACGCACTGTGTTCACTGCTCAAAAAGCTTTCATATATGCTTTTTTATTGGAAAATTCCTTCCAAACATTATTCTAAAATAATAGCATATAACATTTTGTCATCTACCTCATACTAAGTGTACCATAAAATACTTTCAAGTTCAACTGAGTATGGTTTTCATTTGACCAGTCCATTCAATAAGCACTGGATTGCTGAGGATTTTTACACAGTATCTACTTTTCATCTCTCAATTCCTGACACACTATTAAAGACAATTCCTGACATAGTCTATTATATTATTTCTTATATGACTGCACCATTAATAAATTTAGGGGAACTTATTTTCTTTAATGGATCCACTGTTTCTTCAGCACCTTTTTAAAAATCGTTCATTCTTGTTAGGCAGCAGTGACAAACTAGGCCCTCTCCTACGTCTGGGTCTTTTGCTTCTGTGTGTGCCATTTTCTTCTGAGTCTGAACTCTAAGAAGAAAAGCATCATCATCTTTTATTCTACTCAGCACAATGTTTTGTAGGTGAAAGCAAGATATTCTGGGCAGAAAGCTAATTAAAGTAAGATTAAGTGTAGTGAGGAAGAAGTTATAGACCTTTTAAAAAATGTTTAATCAGTATAAGTATATATAGGAGTTCTGTGTGCTAAGTCATGTCAGGCATGTCCGACTCTTTGTGACGTTATAGACTGTAGCCTACCAGGCTCCTCTGTTCATAGGATTCTCCAGGCAAGAGTACTTTAGTGGCTTTCCATTTCCTCCTCCAGGGTATCTCCCCAACCCAGGGATCAAACCAATGTCTCTTACACCTTCTGCATTGGCAGGCAGGTTCTTTACCACTAGGAAGCCCATGCTTAGGAGACATTAGTTAAAATATGAAGGAGTTAGTTTTAGAATAGTCAGGTAGGTGCTAATTTTAACAAGGGAATACAATAACCTGTGAAACTCATTAATTTTAATGCTTGATATTGACCGCCGGTAATCTTTCCATCAAACTCTGGCAAACTCTACCTTGCAGGACACATCTGGTCCATTGTTCCTCTTTGTAAATAGAGTTACAGTGGGACACAGCCTTAACCATTCTTTCACGTTTTGCCTATGACTGCTTTTACACCATAATGTCAGAGTTGAGTAGGTTCCACAAAGCTGAAAATATTTATTATCTGACACTTTATAGGAAAAGGCCTACTCCAACAATTTTGCTTTGTTTCTCCTTTTTTGATTAACAGTACATTAACTTCTAATATTCAAAGACAGTTGTCTAACAGAAGCCTTTGATGTTATAAATTGTTATGTTATAAATTGGGCAAAAGAATCAGATTTATAAACTGATCCTGCATTATGTTGCTTTTTACTACAGACTGTGAGTTATATGATATATGAACTCAACTGATTACTGCAAAATTCTCTGGAACTCACGCAGGGAGGCAAAATTCAGAGAAACATTATGTCTCATTATAAAGCTGAACAATTCACTAACTTTCTTCACTAGCACAGCTAGATATAATGATTATACCCTCTGGCAGTGATCTGTTTCAAAAAGAACTGTCTATGAGAATGAGTGGTCTTCCCAGGTGACTCAGTGGTAAAGAATCTACCTGCCATTGCAGGAGACACAGGAGACACATATTTGATCCCTGGGTTGGAAAGATCCCCTGGAGGAGCACATGGCAACCCACTCCAGTATTCTTGTCTGGAGTTATCCCAGGGACAGAAGAGCCTGTTGGCTACAGTCTATAGGGTTGTAGAGAGTCAGACATGACTGAAGTGACTTAGCTCAGTACACAGTGCAGCACTGGAGGATCCTCTCTGTGACAACTGGAGAAAAGGAATCCTGAGCTTTCAAAGACACTTCCAGCAAGACTGTGGCAAAACCTTCCACAGGTGATGATTAGCAGGACTGCTGCTTTCATTTAGAGCTCATACTCTTAAATCAGGCTATTTAATGCTTGAAATCATTACAACTTTCTGACAAAGCGAGCTTTACCTGAACCTGTTTCAAAGGAAACATACATAGGGCTGACATGGATGCATACAATTTTGATAATTTGAACATTAAGAAGAGCCAGATTTCCTTTTATTAAATATGAGTATATTAAAGGAGGTAAGAGTGAGAATATTCAAAACAGCAGCAATAACACAGTGTAATTATTGTTGGAACATTTTTAGTTCTTGGATATGATTACAGATGTGTCTTTGATCCTGGAAATTGAAATTATTTTATACAAAATTGTTAAATATATACACCTCAGAAAAAGCAAGGTGTATTACAGTTAATGATATGTACTTTTTGGCAGAGATTAGACAGATGCTTATTTTTCTTTCTGGATAAACAAACTACAAATTCCCTTTCGCTTGCAACTCCATTTTCCTCGGTCTTGTCATGTGACTGAGTTACAGTCAATGAAATATCATTGGGAAGTTGGGTGCTATTTCAAGGCTTGAGCTATAAAATCTCTCTCTGCATGATGACTTCTTCCTTTTCCTCCATCTGCTAGCCAGATTCTGAGAAGCAGGCAAAGGCCTTGGCGATTGCCTGACGTAAGATGGAAGGAGTTGGGTCTTGGAATCACTGAGTAGAATATTCCTCAGGAAACATTCCATTGGACTGTGATGGACTCCATATGGATGTCCAGTAGATTGTGTTAAGTCACTGAGAGCTTTCTGGGTAAGCAGCAAGAGGTATGTCAGCTGATACACTGTGTTACAGTCCCCTCCACTGCTATGGACTCATGCCATGTCAGTGACTGGTACAAAAGAAGAAATGGTCAATTCTATTTAAAGAGATGGTAGATACCATCCTTGAGTGGTAACTTGAAAAATGTACACGAGGACAATTCATCTAAAAAGGAATTTGGATTTTTGGATAAGACAACTTTTAATTTATAATATTGACTTTTTTTTAATATAAGATAACATGAAACACAATAAAAACCCTTCCTTCACCTTCTAGAAATGCCATATCCTTCTTGGCTTGTTATGGTGTATAAAGTTCCCTTTAGCTAAAGAGAATATCTTCAAAAGTTTGGCACTAAAACACATGTTTTAACTAAAACAGAACAAAGTTATGAGGACTATCTTTTTAAAAATATTGCACATATGTTCATTTATCCTAACAGCTTGTCACTTCAGAAATCAGAGAGTAGAATATCTAAATATACTGAAATACTCCAATGGAATTTCTCTTTGCATGCATGCTAAGTCACTTCAGTTGTGTCCCACTCTTTGTGACCCTATGGACTGTAGCCCACCAGGCTCCTCTGTCCGAGGGATTCTCCAGGCAAGAACACTGGAGTGGGTTACTATGCCCTCTTCCAGGGGATCTTCCCAACTCAGAGATTGAAGCCGGGTCTCCTGCATTTCCTGCTTTGCAGGCAGATTCTTTACCATCTGAGACACTAGGGAAGCCCCAGGATTTCTCTTTATTAATATCCAAATAACAAGCTTGAGCTTCCAGGCCCAATTTTGTAAGAAGTCTCTACCATCTCTCAAATCATGGAATTTCAGAGGGGTGATTATATTATTGTGCTTAATCCCTAGTCTATATTTCTGATAATGCTAAATGATTATGCCAATTGTTGCCTCATTTCCTTGACTGTCCTCTTTTTTTCACACTACTCTGGACTTCCTTCTTCCTTCCCCTCTTCTTTAATTCCTCAAATAATAGTTTAAAACTTTTGAATGCTTCCAATTGTAAAATAACACTTTACCCCCTTCGACATCATGGATAAGTAGAAACTTCTTTTGATAAATAGAACAATCAGTATATCCTGAGTTAAGTTCAAACAGTGAAACAATACGAACAGCAGCAACAAGAAGAAGAAGACGGGTTTCTTATTGAATTCTTTCAAAGAAAAGAAAACTCTAGCATTTCCCTTAAATTGCTGACTCCCTAACACAAACAGCTTTATTCCTGAATATTGCAAGGTAGTACCTGATGATATGAAGATGTTTGTTGTTTCTTATATTCATGAAAGAAAGTTGTTTTCCACTATGAATAGATGAAGTCTAAACTCGGTAATATGGTTAAACTTTTAAAATTTTGTCATAAAGTACCTGTTTCATTTTTGTTGAACCAGTCTTCTAAAGTATAGATCCTTTGTAATCCTTTGCAAAAAAACCTTTTTATTTTTCTAAATATTTCATCTCTAAAGGGAACCCTCTTACACTGTTGGTGGGAACTTAAGTTGGTACAGTCACTAGGAAAAACAGTATGGACATTCTTCAAAAAAAAAAAAAAATAGGGCTACCATATAATCCAGAAACTTCTCTTCTGGTCAAAACTATAATTCAAAAATGTACATGCACTCTAATTCATAGCAGCACTCTTCATAATAGCCAAGACATGGGCTTCCATGTCTAAATGTCCCATCACTTCATAGCCAGTAGATGGGGAAACAATGGAAACAGTGACAGACTTTATTTTCTTGGGCTCCAAAATCACTGTGGATGGTGACTGCAGCCATGAAATTAAAAGACACTTGCTCCTTGGAAGAAAAGCTATGACACACTTAGATAGCATATATATTAAAAAGCAGAGACATCACTTTGCCAACAAAGGTCTGTATAGTCAAAGCTATGAATTTTTCCAGTAGTCATGTATGGATGTGAGAGCTAGACCATAAAGAAGGCTGAGCACTGAAGAATTGATGCTTTTGAACTGTGGTACTGGAGAAGACTCTTGAGAGTCCCTTGGACAGCAAGGATATTAAACCAGTCAATCCTAAAGGAAATCAATCCTAAATAGTCATTGGAAGGACTGATGCTGAAGCTGAAGCTCCAATACTTTGGGCACCTGATGCAACGAGCTGACTCACTGAAAATGATGATGCTGGGAAAGATTGAGGGCAGGAGGAGAAGGAGGCAACAGAAGATGAGAAGATTGGATTGCATCATCGATTCAATGGACATGAATTTGAACAAATTCTGGGAGAAGGACAGGAAAGCCTGGTGTGCGTGTGTCCATGGGGCTGTGTCCTTGGGGCTGCAAAGAGTTGGACAGGACTGAGTAACTGACAACACAATGAGATGCAGACTGTTGTATATAGAATGGATAAACAACAAGGCCCTACTGTATAGCATAGGGTACTATATTTAACATCCTATAATAAACCATAATGGAAGAGAATATATAAATGTCTAACTGAATCATTTTGCTGTGCAGAAGAAATTAACATTGTAAATCAGCTGTATTTCAATAAAAATAAAAATCTGAAAAAAACAACAAATATTTTTTCTTTGAGTATGAGAGAACAGGTAAATCTTTCTGCAAATGTAGGCCATTTATATGTGTAGTAAAATGAAGGAACATATTTTTCTTCTTTTTTTTGACAAGGAATATACATTTTCTAAAATGCACATTTCTACAAAATTTACAACAAAAATATCAAAGATATTTGGGAAACCATTCAAGTGAATAAATTCATGTAAGATGAAGGCAGAAAATAGTTTTGTTTGCTAAAAATCTGAGGTGATTCTTTTTTTTCTTTTTCAAAAAAGTCTGAGTTGAATCCAACATAGTAGCACCTACTGTCACCTACTATAGTAGCAGTAATTTTAATATAAAAATAAATTATTAAATACAATAATAAAATAAAATAACACAATCACTCAGAAGTATTTGTATTGTGTTTCTCAGTATTACTGGACCTAAATCCTTACCAACATGGACTCCTTTCTCGTGTCCTTAAAGATGTGTTTACTGTATAAATAGGCCATATGGTTCTCTAGTAATGAAGAGGCTGGACACTGGGCTGTGATCTCAAACTCAGGAACATGAAAACAATTCCCAGCAGATTATTTTTGTTGTATCCCTGGTTGGACGCCTCAATTATTGGTGAATATACACAGAATTTTCCAAATGAAGACAAGTGTACACTGCTGGACTGTTGGGTCCTGTCATCTATTGTGTATTTGTTATTCATTATTTTGGAGTCTCCATTCCAGACAGTCTCTCTTAACTCAATTTTCATTTGCAAGGATTACTACATTAAAAGCAGTAGCTCTATTAAGTCAAATGTCCAATTACAGAGCTATCTGCTTTCACAGGGAAAGGACTATAGGAAGAGGGCTTATATCTCCAAAAAACAAACCATTAGATTCTTATTTTATCTCAGAATAATAGGAAAAATAGTGAAAACAAGAGGAAAACTACTGGTAACTGAATCCACTTCTCATCTGAACAGCTTAGATCCTTAATAGACATTGAATTCTGGCTCCATTGAAGCTTTCTTTTATATATTTTTCTTGTAAACTTTTATTTTGTATTGAAGTATAGTCAATTAATTATGTTGGGATAGTCTCAGGCGAACAGGAGAGGGACTCAGCCATACATTCTGAATCTGTACCTAGGGAAGGGATTCAGGATTTAGGAAAAGATTTCCCAGTGGGATCACTGTTTGACCAAGTTCTATTAAGATTATTTCAACATTTCCCCTATGTTTTTCAGTTGTGAATAGATTCTAGTATTTTAAATTAGAAGTAGAATGATGTTCATTGGATTATATTTTTAGTCTCTATTGCAGACGACTTTTTAAAAGGGGCCTGGAAAATCAAAGTAGAAATGTGTCTTTGAGTTTGTCCCTGATGAAATGAAAATGGATTCCAAGCTGTTGGAAATTTTGGTTCCTTCTAGAAGAGAACAGGGCTACCCACAACAACAAGAAAGGAGGAATTTCTGTATGGTAAGTGGGACAAATATACATGTACAAAATTCCTTGTAGGATGACTTGCACAGCTAAATTTGTCTTCATCCTCTTCCTTCCCACTCAAGGAAGGACACAGGCAACTTCATGTCTTCCTTTTCTGGGCTCTGATGCCAAAAAAATTGCTCAATTGTAAATTTAGGGAAATATGTTGATAAAACCATTTTGAAATCATAAAAGTAGTTATTCATTTGATTGAACTATTTACTTTTTTTTAATTTTCAACAGAATTTCACAACTTTTTTCCCTTACTTCAATAGAGTATTACTGAGAAGTAAATTGATTTGATTTAAAATGCCAGCTTTGCAACCTGAAAATCACATGGTAGTAGGAAAAACAAGTCTCTAATTACATCACCTTCCCTTTTTGCAGCTAGCTTATTATTTTGTTTTGTTTTGTTTTTCTTACATATGCCTAAATGTACAAAATGCCTTTCTAATGCTCCTGGTAAACTAAATATATCACTCCAGCTTGCCTGCTTCGGGGAGGGCCAAGGCACTGTACTAATCCAATGTCCCTCATTCTTTTACAACCTACTTTTGATGCACATACTTAAAAAGGAGTCAACATACTTAGCATGTTATTAGCTTATTAGCTTCAAGAGTATTTAAACAAGAGACATACTCATCTTATGACCAAATGAAGCTCTAATGGTGAAATATTGGTATCTAGAAGTCTAGGGGGAATTAACTTATAGAGAGATTGTCTCACTAAACTTTAAAATCCCAAACCTTAAATACCTTCTATACAGGCATCACAGGGCAGCTCTTAACATAGTTTATTTCTCCTCATCCAGGTCTGAATGCTTCTGTCATGAATTGTGTATAAATTCACAAGCTTGTAAATGTCTGCATGCCCAGCAGAAATAAATGTTATAGGTTAATTGGAGGCCCCACCACTTTTGGCACTGAAATTGAATTTAGCAACTTTTGTTGCTAAACAAAATTCCCAAAACAAAGGTCTTGGGAATTTAGCCCCAAGAATAGTAAGAACTAGGAAAACTATTTTGAACTTGGGTACACAGAGCATTAGCTTTGCTCTCTTCAGATTCACAAATACCCATTTACAAGAATTTTTTTTAAGCATTATTCTTTGATTTTAATGACTCTAAGAAAATATTCTCTCATGATATAACTTCTTTACTTTTGTTGCCAAGCCAAAAACAAGCCTGTCTGACTCTCCCACAGGTATAAAGGAAGAGCAAAAGACACCAAGTTAGTCAATTTAACTACACATATTTTGAAGTGCAGCAGGGCTATGCTCTTAAGGTTCGTAAAAAGCAATCCAGTCCAATTTTTCAACTGATCATCACTTGAGGTAGAAGTCATTTTAATTTTCAAGATCCTGAGTAATGCATTTTTCCACCAACCTGCTATTAAAGGAAAAGAAGTCAAAGTTAGAAGTTAACAATAGCTCTATACTTTTAGTACTCTGATTAGAAGTCACGTTGATAGAGAACTGGCACTTTCAAGGACTCCTGATGAATATAAGTTCTCAGACTTGAGGTTGGAAATCTATAATAGCAGAGAAATATTTCTGATTTCTAATCTACCACAAGGGGGAAAATGCTAAGAATGAAGGTGATGCTGATGGTAAGGTTTTTCAGTTTTATTTTTGTGTGTGTACATAAAAAGTTTATATTACTGCATTAACTGAGATTAGGTTCAGTTGAATGTTACAGAAAATCCCAAATAACAGTGGCTTAAATAGGATGGAAGTTTATTTTTCATTCAGGTATAAGTTCTAAAGTTGTCTAAGGTGTTGTACTGTATTAATGACTCAAGATACTTACGGCATCCTTCTCCATTATGCTTGACCACCATTCCCAAGGTCACCTCATGACTGAAGATGGCTGTTGAAGATCTAGTCATTACATCTACATCACAGCAATCAGGAAAGAAGACAAATAAGAAAATATAGTCTCTCCCTCTAGGATCACTTTCTATCACTTCTATTTTTACCTCATTTGTCAGATATATAGCCAAGTGGCAGTACCTAGTTCCAAAGCACTGTAGGGATGTAGTCATTATTTTTGTGAATATACGTTCGGCTAAGACTCAGGGGTCTAGTAATAGGAGAGAATGAATATAGGAAGAAAACTACAAGTCTCCATTATAATTGCATATATAATTTGTGACTTTGGACAAGTTACTTTTCTTAGTCTCAGTTTTACCACCTATATAAAAAGGATGGTATTTCTCTATCTTGTGGTGTCATTGGCAGAACTATATGAGGTAGTATATATAAACACCTTTGCAAAATGTCTGATATATGATAAGTTCACAATAAGGGCTGTGATTGCAATATACAGCATTTTGGGTCCAAATAAATTTTCCTGTGATCCTTTATAGCAATAGTTCTTAACATCTTAGAGAATCTCTAGTGATTATATTTAGCTACCTACATCATTCATCTAACTACACCCCTAGATTTCCCTGTTATCCTTTCATAAGAATATGACCACTGGATTAAGAATACTTTCAACCTGATGGTGACAGACAAAGGAAGCAGAGCTTAAACAGACTGAGAAATATCTAAGCATTTAGTAGTAAATTATTTACAATAATGCTAGCCCCCTTAGGTAAGTATTAGCTATTACTATTATTATTGTTGCTTTAATATTATTATCGTCATTATCATTTTAGTTGCTAGACTCTTGTCAAAATGTGGTTGGAAATATTTGAGTGGGTTGAAATTAGAGATCATAGCTCTAAAATAGTAGGAATGCATTAGTCAAGGTTAAGTCAGGGCAGCAGAGCTCCTTTGAACATTTGGGGAGTAGGAGATTTATTACAGACCTTAGATCTTACAGAAATATGGGAACAGGTAGTAAAGTGAAGGTCTGGAACAGAAAGTAGAGGTCAGACACAGACATTAACCAGTTCATGCCAAAAACTCTGGCAAGAATGACTAAGTCAGAGCTTGAAGACAAATATAGAAACTAAGCGTGCCCAGACAATGAAATAGATGCAAAGGAGGATGCCATAGAGATGTCTACAAGAGGCTCTTAACCTCCAGGAAGCCATTGCCAAACATCTGCAGCTGGGCCCAGAACAGCTGTTGCCCAGCCTGGCCCCCGGTTGGGAATGCAAGCTGATCAGAGAGCAGGAAGGAGTGGGGATGAGCTAGGATCTGTTGGGCGCTTCTAGAAGAAACATCGCTGTAACTCCTCCCACTGTCCTTCAATAAATCATGACTGCTATTCAACTTCTACCTTCCAAGTCCTATCTAGCACAGCACAGAGAAGGAGCTTCAGTAAAACATAAATCCCAGCTTCACCAAGTTGATGTAGCACAATCCAGCACTGGGATTTAATAAATGAAACCCTTATTTTCAGCTAAAAAATCATATTAGTTAATAACTTCACTCCCCTTAAACAATATTTATTTAGTAATTAAAATCCACTCCAGTCCTCTTGCCTGGAAAATCCCATGGAGGGAGGCGTCTTGTTAGCTGCAGTCCATGGGGTCGCTAGGAGTCGGACACGACTGAGCGACTTCACTTTCACTTTTCACTTTCATGCATTGAAGGAAATGGCAACCCACTCCAGTGTTCTTGCCTGGAGAATCCCAGGGACAACGGAGCCTGGTGGGCTGCCATCTATGGGGTCGCACAGAGTCGAACACGACTGAAGCGACTTAGCAGCAGCAGCAGTAATTAAATTTTTTTAGATTCTTTAATAATTTGTTTATGATGTTACAGAGAACTATTCTTGACTTGGAAATAAATCAGCAAGATGATTGTGCAACCTTTTAATGTTATGCCAAAGTGCTATCCAACACACCTGACTCCCTCAGAAAATGGAATTTTCACTACGGCAATCGAAATTGATTTGGATCCAGGCACTTCACAACTTTGAAATATAGAATTTAAGTTGTAGAAAACTAATAAGATGCAATGGTTTGTTTTTCTTCTGTCAGACTTGAGGACTTAAAAATCACAATTTTATTGCTCTGTAGAACATAATCCCATTTGCATCTAATTTACCTTTTTATTTCAGCACCTTTCTTAACTGATCATATAAAATTCCTGTCTTTCATTCTATTGGTTCCCTCATTAATGAGCTTAAACTGTCAGGTATGCTTATATATATATGCTTCCTATGTGGCCCTAGTATGTAAAGAACCCATCTTCCAATGCAGGAGACATAGAAGACGGAGGTTCAATCCCTGGGTGAGGAAGATCCCCTGGAGGAGGGCATGGCAACCTATTCCAGTATTCTTGCCTGGAGAAACCCATGTACAGAGGAACCTGGCAGGCTACAGTCCACAGGGTCACAAAAGAGTCAGACATGACTGAAGCAGCATAGCATTCACATAAGTACATATAGGAATGACAATTAATTTTTAAACATTTTTAAAATTTGACAACCATCACAAGACTATTACTATTTTTATAAACAAGAGGACTTTTCCAAGGTAGGTAGGACTGAAGGTGAGGAATTTGAGAATATCAGCACTGAGAAACTCACTGGAGCAGTGTAATGGTAAAAGGAGGCAATTGCCAAGATACCTAGGAGTAGGGATGACAAGAGTGTTTGTAGGAAGACTAGGCTGTAGAATGATGAGACAGGAGAACAGTCACCTAAAGCAAAATGAGCCTGGTTCCTATATGGTACTATAACCTGAGTAGGGTTCTGTAAGTGTTTTAAAAGGCAATACATGTAAAGGCACACACAAATAGAAGACAGAAGGACTCCGTAGATGTTTACTATGGTAAAAAAGCAACAGTAGAGTATAACTTGAGTAGCATTTCTTCTGGAAAAACAGACTCCAGATTTTCAACAGTTTATAAATAGCTCACCATTGTAAATGACACTATGACTTTCTTATTTCCACTCTCAGCTCCCCAAAGGATCACCAGGAAAAAATGGTGACCCAATAATGTTAATCAGACTCAACTGCATATAGGAAGAATAACAAATAGATAGTACCTGAATCATGTCTTAGAGTGGAAAGTTTAAGGGAAAATATTTGTAGAGTTTGGGGTTTGGGCACCAGTGATGGAAAGCAGATCTTTTAAGGGAAGGAATGAATTGGGATTAGGTAAAGTTTATGACCAAAGATCCCATGCTGAAAAATCAGCTAAAGGATTCTGGATTATGCTGGTTCATTTTCCTGTACATATTCCATAAAAGCATGATGTACTTCACTCAGTTGCTTTGTTGTGTCTGACTCTTTGCACTCTCACTGACTGTAGCCCACCAGGCTCCTCTGTCCATGGGATTCTCCAGGCAAGAATACTGGAGTGGGTTGCCATTTCCTTCTCTGGGGGATCTTCCCAACCCAAGGATTGAACTCATGTCTCCTATATTGGAAGACAGAATCTTTACCACTGTGCCACCTGGGAAGACCAATAGCATATTTGAAGGTAATTAGCACATAATATTGACAAATTTAATTTAAAAATCTGGCTTTCCTGTTCAGTACCTAAATGATTCAGGAAAAGAAACTTTGTGTGTTTTTTCCTCTGAATACTTATACTCCAAAAACTTGAACAGAAATGATAAAACTGTTTTCTATTTTGAATTAATAGTAGATAAAAAATAGAAGATATTTTACTGAAAGGAAACTGAGGCAAAAAAGAAGTTAATTCACTTTCCCAAAGTTGCCAGAGAGAAAGCATCAGAGCCACTTCAAACTTTCTGGCCAATCACAAAGGCTATGAGTTACTAAATATAGATTTGTGAGAAAAATGAGACACAGGCTCTAGCCGGACTCGGAATTCCTTGTGTATCACATCTATTACCACAGCCTTAGACAGAGTCTGGCTTGAGGCTATTCGGATTGGAAAGACAGGAAGACAGGTTCACATACCAGCCCCGTCTCACTCACCACTGCACTTCCCTTCCTGTGCTGACTGGCTACAGACTTGCTCCCTGAAAACTGATGGAATTTTCTCCAAGGAATATCCTCAATCTCAATTTGAACAAAAACATCTTCTCATAAAACTTAAAATTTTATCATTTCTGTTTAAGTTTTCATAGCATAGATGTTCAAAGGGAAGCAATACAAAAATCTTGATTCCCTGGAATCAAGAACAGACAGGTATACCAGATTTTAAAAATTAAATGTATCAACATTGACATCTCTGTGGTATAGAATTGCCACCCTGCCCATGATTAGTTTGTAAGAAGATAGAATTTGCTGTACTGCCTCATACTCACAATCTATTTAGCCCATGGTTTTATTGCCAACAAAGTCTCCAGGGGACAGACAGCACATTTTATATATAGTCTTTAAAAATATTTGTTATCAATTTCTATTTATAAACTCACTTCTTATGTAAATACTTCTTTATGATTTTTTCCCAAAGATTTACTACTGTTATTAATGTCCATTGGAAGTGGGGGAGACAGAAATATGAAATCCTCAGATTGCAGTCCTTGGTCATTCTTCAAAATATATAAAATACAATTGCCATAGAACTGAGCAATTCCACTTGGGGTATAACCCAAAAGAACTAAAATCAAAATCTAGAAGAGATAAATTTACATCATGTTCATAGCAGCATTTCTCACAAGAGCCAAAAGGTATTAACAGAAGCAGCCAAACTGTTCATGTATGGATTAGAGCATGCATGTGTACTCAGATGCTCAGGTGTGTTCGACTTCTTTCAACCCTATGGACGAATAGATAAACACAATTGTGGTATCTATTCCCTGGTGGCTCAGAGGTTAGAGCATCTGCCTCCAATGTGGGAGACCTGGGTTCAATCCCTGGGTTGGGAAGATCCCCTGGAGAAGGAAATGGCAACCCACTCCAGTATTCTTGCCTGGAGAATCCCATGGACGGAGGAGCCTGGTAGGCTACAGTTCACAGGGTCGCAAAGAGTTGGACATGACTGAGTGACTTCACTGTCACTTTCACTTATTATTTAGCCTTAGAAAGGAAGAAAACCCTGACACGTGCTACAATACTGATCAACTTTGAGGATATTATGTGAAGTTAAATAGGTCAGTGACAAAAAGATGTATATTGTAATTCTATTTATATGAAGTATGCAGAGTAGACAAAATTATAAAGACAGAAAGTAAATGGTTGGTTGCCAGGGATTCAGAGGAGCAAGGAATGGGAAGCTATTGTTTAATGGAAATGGAATTTGAGGTTTGCAAAACTGAAGAGCCCTAGAGACTGACTGTACAACAAAATAAATGTATTTAATACTACTGAACTGCACACTTCTAAGTGGTTAAGATAATAAATTTCATGTTATGTTTACTTTATCACAATTTAAAAAATTATCACTAAAAAATCAGCCATGATGCCAGACTCATGTTTTGCTGTTGTTGTTTGGTTGCTAAGTTGTGTCCTACTTTTTTGTAACCCCATGGCCTGTAGCCTACCTGGCTCCTCTGTCCATGGAATTTTCCAGGCAAGAATACTGGAGTGGGTTGCCATTTCCTTCTCCAGGGGATCTTCCCAACCCAGGGATTTAGCTACATCTCCTGCTTTGGCAGGCAGGTTCTTTACCACTGAGCCACTTGAGAAGCCTGCCAGACTCATGGTAAATGAGCAAAACAATTAGCTATTACAACTTAATTGTAATATTCTCTTTAATAAGTAATACTGCAAAGTTGAAATGAGGCAGAAATTTTGTTTATTTTTTCAACTGAGTAAACTGAGAAAGGAGGAAGGATAGCTGAGTTCATACGGTCAGTCCTAAATACTGGATGGACTAAGTATGGCATTGGTAAACAAGGCCATAACTGTAAATTCAGAATACATTTGTTGATCCCAGAGAAAGGGTGAGCCTCAAAGACTGTACAGACACTATTTGAAAGAACTAGCAGTTTTGAGTCCTTGATGTTTAGAAAAACTGTCTTAAGAGCTTTGCATAGATAACCTCGCTGAATCCACAACCAATGCTTTCAGCCAACAACCAGGTATTACTCTAACCCACTTTTGCAACTTCAGAGAAAAGTGAGGCAAGGAGAGATGGTGGAAGAGCTAGAGGTGGCACGGGTAAAGTGGAATAAGATACTGCTGACAGGTGTGCCCATGCCAAGATCAAGCCCTGAGCCTTTGGAGTGGGAGTACTGAATCCAAGACCCTAGACTACCAGAGAACTAACCCTAGGGGGTATGAAATAGTGAGAACTCACACAAAGGAAACCACTGTAATATAATACCTGGCATCACCCAACCACCAATAGCATCCTGTGCAGGACATCTCAACTAAACAACAAACAAAACAAAAATACAAACCCAATCATCAGCAGACAGGATTACCACCTCACTTAGCCTTGCCCATCAGAGGAAAAACAAACAAACAAACAAAAACTCAACACAAATCTCACCCTATAAGAAGCTTACAAAAACGACTGGACCAAACTTAGAGGGCAGAAACCAAAAGGAAGAAAGAATTCAACCCTGAAGCCTGGGAAAAGGAAACCTCAAACACAATAAGTTAATATCATCATCATCATAATAATGAAAAGGCAGAGAAATACTACACAAATGAAGGAACAAACTAGAAACACAGAAGTCCAAATAAATGAAGAGGAAACAGGCCAACTGCCTGAAAAAGAATTCAGAATAATGATAGTAAAGATGATCAAAAACCTTGAAAGCAAAATGGAGAAAATGCAAGAATTAAATAACAAATGCCCAGAAGAATTAAGGAATAAACATGCAGAGATAAACAACACAATTACTGAAATTAAAAATACTCTAGAAGGAATCAATAGCAAAATATCTAAAGCAGAAGAATGAATCAGTGAGCTGAAAGATAAAATGGTGGAAATAACTTCTGAAGAGCAGAATAAAGTAAAAAGAATGAAAAGAGCTGAGGACAGTTTCAGAGACCTCTGGGACAATGTCAAATGCACCAACATTTGAACAATAGGGGTCCCAGAAAAAGAAGAGAAAAAGAAACGGTACGAGAAAATTTTTGAAGAGATTACAGTTGAGAATTTTCCCAACATGGAAAAGGAAATAGTCAATCAAGTCCAAGAGGCACAAAGAGTCCCATACAGGATAAACCCAAGAAGAAACACACCAAGACACTTACTAATCAAACTAACAAAAACTAAATGCAAAGAAAGAATATTATAAGCAGCAAGGGCGAAACAACAAGTAACATAAAAAGGAAACCCCATACACTTAACAGTTGACTTTTCAGCAGAAACTCTGCAGGCCAGAAGGGAATGGTAGGATATATTTAAAGTACTGAAAGGGAAAAATCTACAACCATATATTACTCTATGCAGAAAAGATCTCATTCAAAATTGACGGAGAAATCAAAAGCTTTCAGACAAGCAAAAGTTAAGAGAATTCAATACCACCAAACCAGCTTTACAATGAATGTTAAAGGGACTTATATAATCAAGAAATACAACAGAAGAAAAAAGATTTACAAAATCAACCCCAAACAACTAAGAAAATGGCAATAGGAACATATACGTCAATAACTACTTTAAATGTAAATGGATTAGGTGCTCCAGCCTAAAGACACAGACTGGCTGAATGGATACAAAAATAAGACCCATATATATGCTGTCTACAGGAAACCCACTTTAGACCTCAAGACACATATAGACTGAAAGTGAGAGGACAGAAAAATATATTCCATGCAAATGAGAAGCAAAAGAAAGCTGGAGTAGCAATCCTCATATTATAAAGACAAAATAGACTTTAAAATAAAGAAGATTACAGGAGCTAAGGAAGGGCACTGCATAATGATCAAGGGATCAATTCAAGAGGAAAACATAACAATTGTAAATGTCTATGCACCCAACATAGGAGCACCTCAGTACATAAGACAAACACTAACAGACATAAAAGGAGAAATTGACAGTAGCACAATAATAGTAGGAGACTTTAACACCCCACTCACACCAATGGACAGATCATCAAAACAGAAAATTAATAAGGAAACACAAGTCTTAAATGATGCATTAAATGAGATAGATCTCATTGATATCTTCAGGACATTCCATCCAAATGCAGAAGAATACACCTTCTTCTCAAGTGCACATGGAACATTCTCCAGGATAGACCATATCTTGGGACACAAATCAAATCTCAGTAAACTTAAAAAAATTGAAATAGCATCAAGCATCTTCTCAGACCACAACACTAACAGACTAGATATTAATTACAAGGAAAAAAACCCAAAAACTAAGAACACAAACACATGGAGATTAAACAACATGTTTCTAAATAACCAACAGGTTACTGAAGAAATCAAAAGGGAAACCAAAAAATTTCTGGAAACAAATGACAATGAATACATGACCACTCAAAAACTATTGGATGCAGCAAAAGCAGCTCTAAGAGGGAAGTTTATAGCAATACAATCCTACCTCAAGAAACAAGAAAAACATCAAATAGGCAACCTAACTTTACACCTAAAGCAACTGGAGAAGGAAGAAAAAAAATCCAAAATTAGGAGAAGGAAAGAAATCATAAAGGTCCGAGCAGAAATAAATGAAAAAGAAATGAAAGAAACAATAGTAAAGATTAATAAAACTGAAAGCTGGTTCTTTGAGAAGATAAACAAAATTGACAAACCTTTTAGCCTGACTCATCAAGAAAAAAAGAGAGAAGAATCAAATCAACAAAATTAGACATGAAAAAAGAGAGGTTACAACAGACAATGCATAAATACAAAGGATTATAAGAGACTATCATGAACAGCTAAATGGCAATAAAATGGATAATCTGAAAGAAATGGACAGATTCTTAGAAAAGTTCAATCTTCCAAGACTGAATCAGGAAGAAATAGAAATTATGAACAACCCAATTACATGCACTGAAATTGAAGCTGTGATCAAAAATCTCCCAGAAAACAAAAGCCCAGGGCCATATGACTTCACAGGTGAATTCTGTCAAACATTTAGAGAAGAGTTAATGCCTATCCTTCTAAAACTCTTTCAAAAAATTGCAGAGGAAGAACACCTCCAAACTCATTCTACAAGGCCACCAACACCCTGATACCAAAACCAGACAAAGAAAACACAAAAAAAGAAAACTACAGAACAATATCTTGATGAACACAGATGCAAAAATTCTCAACAAAATTTTAGCAAACAGAATTCAGCAGCACATCAAAAAGTGCATACACCATGATCAAGATGGGTTTATTCCAGGAATGCAAGGATTCTTCAATATACATGAATCAATCAATGTGATACATCATATTAACAAATTGAAAGATATAAACCATATGATCATCTCAATAGATGCAGAACAATCCTTTGAAAAAATTCAGCACCCATTTATGATTAAAACCCTTCAAAAAATGGGCATAGAGGGAAACTACCTCAACACAGTAAAAGCCATACATGATAAGCCTTCAGCAAACATTATTCTCAATGGTGAGAAACTGAAAGCCTTCCCCCTAAGATCAGGAATAAGACAAGGGTGTCCACTTTCACCAATATTATCCAACATAGTTCTGGAAGTCCTAGCTACAGCAATCAGAGTAGAAAAATAAATAAAAGGAATCCATATCAGAAAAGAAGAAGTAAAGCTCTCATTGTTTGCAGATGACATGATACTATATATAGAAAACCCTAAAGATAGTATCAGAAAATTACTAGAGCTAATCAGTGAATTTAGAAAAGTTGCAGGATACAAAATCAATACACAGATATCACTTGCATTTCTATATACTAACAGTGAAAAATCAGAAAGAGAAATTAAGAAATCAATCCCATTCACCATTGCAACAACAAAAAAGAAACATCTAGGAATAAGCTTACCTAGGAGACAAAAGAACTGTACACAGAAAATTATAAGACACTGATGACAGAAATCAAAGATGATATAAACAGATGGAGAGATATTCCATGTTCTTGGGTAAGGAATAATCAATATTGTGAAAATGACTATACTACCAAATGCAATCTACAGATATGATGCAATCACTATCAAATTACCAATGGTAGTTTTCATAGAACTAGAACAAAAAATTTCACAATTAATATGGAAACACAAAAGACCCTGAATAGCCAAAGAAGTCTTGAGAAAGAAGAATGGAGCTGAAGGAATCAACCTTCTTGACTTCATATTATACCACAAAGATACAGTCATCAGGACAGTATGGTACTGGCACAAAAACAGAAATATAGGCCAATGGAACAAGATAGAAAGCACCAAAATAAACCCATGCACCTATGGGTACCTTATTTTTGACAAATGAGGCAAGAATATACAATGGGGCAAAGACAGCCTCTTCAATAAATGGTGCTGGGAAAATTGGACTGCTACATGTAAAAGAATGAAATTAAGAACACTTCCTAACACCATATATAAAGATAAGCTCAAAATGGGTTAAAGACCTAAATGTGAGGCCAGAAACTATAAAACTCTTAAAGGAAAACATAGGCAGAAAACATGAGACATAAATCAAAGTAAAATCCTCTATGACCCACTCCTAGAGTAATGGAAATAAAAACAAAAGTAAATGAGTGGGACCTGATTAAACTTAAAAGCATTTTCACAGGAAAGGAAACTAAAAGCAAGGTGAAAAGATAACCCTCAGAATGGGAGAAAATAATAGCAAATGAGACAACTGGCAAAGGATTAATTTCCAAAATATACAAGCAGCTCATACAACTCAATACCAGCAAAACAAACAACTCAATCAAAAAGTGGGGAAAGGACCTAAACAGACATTTCTCCAAAGAAGACATACAGATGGCTAACACATGAAAAGATGCTCAACATTGTTCATTATTAGAGAAATGCAAATCAAAACTACAATGAAATATTACCTCACACCGGTCAGAACAGGCATCAAAAGTTGACAAACAACAAATGCTGGAGAGAGGGTGGAGAAAAGGGAATGCTCTTGCACTGCCGGTGGGAATGCAGATTGATATAGTCACTATGGAAGATGGTATGGAGATTCCTTAAAAAACTAAGAATAAAACCACCATATGATCCAGCAATCCCACTCCTAGGCACATACCTTGAGGAAGCCAAGGTTGAAAAAGACACATGTATCCCCTTGTTCATTGTAGCACTATTTACAATAGCTGAACATGGAAGCAACCTAGATTTCCATTGACAGATGAATGGATAAAAAAGTTGTGGTACATATACACGATGGAATATTACTCAGCCATGAAAAGGAACCCATTTGAGCCAGTTCTGATGAGGTGGATGAACCTAGAGCCTATTATACAGAGTGAAGTGAGTCAAAAAGAGAAAGACAAATATCGTATTCTAACACACATATATGGAAACTGGAAAATCAGTTCTGAAGAACTTATTTACAGGGCAGCAATGGAGAAACAGACATAGAGAATAGACTTATGGACATGGGGAGGGGGAGGAGAGGATGAGATGTATGGAAAGAGTAACAAGGAAACTTACATTACCACATGTAAAATAGATAGCCAATGGGAATTTGCTGTATGGCTCAGGAAACTCAAACAGGGGCTCTGTATCAACCTAGAGGGGTGGGATGGGGAGGAATGGGAGGGAGGTTCAAAAGGGAGGGGATATATGTATACCTATGGCTGAATTATGTTGAGGTTTGACAGAAAACAATGAAGTTCTGTAAAGCAATTATCCTTCAATAAAAATTTAAATTAAAAAAATCTCAAAGGCAAAAAAATAATTAATATATTTGTTCTCATCTTGATCCTATTAATAACTAATTGGGTGATCTGCAGCAAATCACTTTGCTGAGATTGAGTTTCTTCAACTAACATTTGATTGTTGAAATGGATCACTTCTGTATTTTCTTGCACACAAAAATACACTTTTCAGACTTTGTGACTTAACTCCCCTTGCTTCCTAGTGCCATGAATACATGTTTCCAGTCAACAAGTTTATAATCAAGAAGTTGAAGATGCAAATTGCTACTGTTATGGGCATACTGTTGAGCACATAGGAGTCCTTGAAGTTTTATTTCATAGTAAATACATGACTTCATAGTATTTCCCTAAACAATGATTTCAAATATATGAGAAGTGATATGAGTATAATGGAATACACAATATAAAATGCAAGACCATATCAATTTTAAGGCCTGAATGCTGGATTAGACCATTTGTATACAGATTACTTAGCAGAGAACAAGGGAATAATTCTGTCAAAGAACAGCACCACAAAAGAACTATTATTAAACTTATGGAAAAAATGACCACCCTCAGATAAAAGTAAGCTGCCCTGGTGGCTCAGAAGATAAAGCATCTGCCTGCAATGCAGGAGACCCAGGTTCAATCCCTGGGTCAGAGGGGTGCAGAGAAAATGATTAAAAGCCTGTGGAAATAACCCAGTGAGATGGCAGTATCTTGGACTGAAAGTGAATAGCAATTAAGATAGTGAGAAATGCTAAGATGTAGAATGTATTTTGAATTAGACTGATGGGATGGAATGTAGAGAATGAGAGAAAGAGAAGAATTAGGTATACTTCAGGGGGCTTTTGTTCTGAGCAAATAGGCATAGCATGATGCCATTTTCTGAGTAGCAAAGACTTGTTATGAGGTATATTAATTTCCCAAACATTTTTGAGTGCATTATTACTACCCCAAGATTATACTTACCCTTGGAAATATAGCTGTGAAGGCAGTAGAATAAGTCTCTACCTTTATGGAGCTACCTTTCCTTGAGAGGAAGCTAGACAATAAATAAACAATAGATATCAGATGGTGATGAGTATAATAAAGAAAATTTTAATGTTATAAGGAAAACAGGAATGCTTAAGGTGGATTTGCTCTTTTATTTTTTATTTATTTATTTTATTATTTTTTTTTAATTTTTTTTTTTGAGGCCAGCATTACTTTATTTTTTATTTATTTTTTTTCCTGTATATTTTATTTTATTTATTTTTTTTTAATTTTTTATTAGTTGGAGGCTAATTACTTCACAACATTTCAGTGGGTTTTGTCATACATTGATATGAATCAGCCATAGATTTACACGTATTCCCCATCCCGATCCCCCCTCCAACCTCCCTCTCCACCCGATTCCTCTGGGTCTTCCCAGTGCACCAGGCCCGAGCACTTGTCTCATGCATCCCACCTGGGCTGGTGATCTGTTTCACCATAGATAGTATACATGCTCTTCTTTTGAAATATCCCACCCTCACATTCTCCCACAGAGTTCAAAAGTCTGTTCTGTATTTCTGTGTCTCTTTTTCTGTTTTGCATATAGGGTTATCGTTACATCTTTCTAAATTCCATATATATGTGTTAGTATGCTGTAATGTTCTTTATCTTTCTGGCTTACTTCACTCTGTATAATGGGCTCCAGTTTCATCCATCTCATTAGAACTGATTCAAATGAATTCTTTTTAATGGCTGAGTAATATTCCATGGTGTATATGTACCACAGCTTCCTTATCCATTCAGCTGCTGATGGGCATCTAGGTTGCTTCCATGTCCTGGCTATTATAAACAGTGCTGCAATGAACATTGGGGTGCACGTGTCTCTTTCAGTTCTGGTTTCCTCAGTGTGTATGCCCAGAAGTGGGATTGCTGGGTCATATGGCAGTTCTATTTCCAGTTTTTTAAGAAATCTCCACACTGTTTTCCATAGCGGCTGTACTAGCTTGCATTCCCACCAACAGTGTAAGAGGGTTCCCTTTTCTCCACACCCTCTTTAGCATTTATTGCTTGTAGACTTTTGGATAGCAGCCATCCTGACTGGCGTGTAATGGTACCTCATTGTGGTTTTGATTTGCATTTCTCTAATAATGAGTGATGTTGAGCATCTTTTCATGTGTTTGTTAGCCATCTGTATGTCTTCTTTGGAGAAATGTCTGTTTAGTTCTTTGGCCCATTTTTGAATTGGGTCATTTATTTTTCTGGAACTGAGCTTCAGGAGTTGCTTGTATATTTTTGAGATTAATCTTTTGTCTGTTTCTTCATTTGCTATTATTTTCTCCCAATCTGAGGGCTGTCTTTTCACCTTACTTATAGTTTCCTTTGTAGTGCAAAAGCTTTTAAGTTTCATTAGGTCCCATTTGTTTAGTTTATTTTTTAAAACATAATTAATTTATTTATTTTAATTGGAGACTAATTACTTTACAATATTGTAGAGGTTTTTGCCATACATTGACATGAATCAGTCATGGGTATACATGTGTTCCCCATCCTGAATCCCCCTTCCACCTCCCTCCCCATCCCATCCCTCAGGGTTATTCCAGTGCACCTGCCTTGAGCACCTTGTCTCACGCATTGAACCTGGACTGGCAATCTATTTCACATATGATAATATACATGTTTCAATGCTATTCTCTCAAATCATCCCATGCTCACCTTCTCCCACAGAGTCCAATGAGTCAGCTCTTCACATCGAGTGGCCAAAGTATTGGAGTTTCAGCTTCAACATCAGTCCTTCCAATGAACACCCAGGACTGATCTCCTTGAGGATGGACTGGTTGGATCTCCTTGCACTCCAAGGGACTCTCAAGAGTCTTCTCCAACACCACAGTTCAAAAGCATCAATTCTTTAGTGCTCAGCTTTCTTTATGGTCCAACTCTCACATCCATACATGACTATTGGAAAAACCATAGCTTTGACCAGATAGACCTTTGTCAGCCAAGTAATGTCTCTGCTTTTTAATATGCTATCTAGGTTGGTCATAGCTTTTCTTCCAAGGAGCAAGCGTCTTTTAATTTCATGGCTGCAGTCACCATCTGTAGTGATTTCGGAGCACAAGGAAAGAAAGTTTCTCACTAGTTCCATTGTTTCCCCATCTATTTGCCATGAAGTGATGGGACTGGATGCCATGATATTCGTTTTTTTGAATGCTGAGTTTTAAGCCAGCTTTTTCACTCTCCTCTTTCACTTTCACCTAGAGGTTCTGTAGTTCCTCTTCATTTTCTGCCATAAGGGTGATGTCATCTGCATATTTGAGGTTATTGATATTTCTCCCGGCAATCTTGATTCCAGCTTGTGCTTCATCCAGCCCAACATTTCTCATGATGAAGTCTGCATTATAAGTTAAATAAGCAGGGTGACAATATACAGCCTTGACGTACTCCTTTTCCTATATGGAACTATGTCTGTTGGTCCATGTCCGGTTCTAACTGTTGCTTCCTGACCTGCATATCGGTTTCTCAAGAGGCAGGTCAGGTGGTCTGGTATTCCCATCTTTTTCAGAATTTTCCACAATTTATTGTGATCTACACAGTCAAAGGCTTTGGCATAGTCAATAAAGAAGAAATAGATGTCTTTCACAGAAAACTAGCCAATCTGATCACACAGACCACAGTCTTGTCTAACTCAATGAAACTAAGCCATGCTGTGTGGGGCCACCCAAGACGGACGGATCATGGTGGAGAGATCTGACAGAATGTGGTCCATTGGAGAAGGGAATGGCAAACCACTTCAGTATTCTTGCCTTGAGAATCCCATAAACAGTATGAAAAGGCAAAATGATAGGATCCTGAAAGAGGAACTCCCCAGGTCGGTAGGTGCCCAATATGCTACTGGAGATCAGTGGAGAAATATCTCCAGAAAGAATGAAGGGATGGAGCCAAAGCAAAAACAATGCCCAGTTGTGGATGTGACTGGTGATAGAAGCAAGGTCCAATGCTATAAAGATATTGCATATCTTTTCTACGCAATATTGGATAGGAACCTGGAATGTTAGGTCCATGAATCAAGGCAAATTGGAAGTGGTCAAACAGGAGATGGCAAGAGTTCTATGAACGGTTCTATGAGACCTACAAGACCTTTTAGAACAGACACCCAAAAAAGATGTCCTTTTCATTACAGGGGACTGGAATGCAAAAGTAGGAAGTCAGGAAACACCTGGAGTAACAGGCAAATTTGGCCTTGGAGTATGGAATGAAGCAGGGCAAAGGCTAATAGAGTTTTGCCAAGAGAATGCACTGGTCATAGCAAACACCCTCTTCCAACAACACAAGAGAAGACTCTGCACATGGACATCACCAGATGGTCAACACCGAAATCAGATTGGTTATATTCTTTGCAGCCAAAGATGGAGAAGCTCTATACAGTCAGCAAAAACAAGACCGGGAGCTGACTGTGGCTCAGATCAAAATTCCAGGGATAAACTGTCTCTAATCAGGGACTAGTCCTGATTCAATAAGCTGAGGTTGTCAATGAGAGGGTTGTGACCATGTGGCTACTTAGGCAGCAGAGTTTGAGGGTGGCCAGAGTCCCTTAGAAGGATACAAGAGCACATGGGTGATGATCATCACTAAGTTATTTCAGGCCAGAGAAAGACATGAACAAGTGCCTGAAATTATTTATCTTTTTGGATTGGGGAGTGGTCATCAGCATTCTGAGTTCATGAATATGTAGTCTTCTACCTTTAATTTTTATTATGGCATATTGCTATGTTCCATTGGAGTTTATATTCTAGAACTCTTTTTAGAAACTAGTATATGAACCACAGGAAGGGAAATGATTTAATAAGAAAGTTTTCAGAGGATTGTTGCAGTTATTTTTTCTGGAGCCTGCTGAGCATCAAGTGTGGGGATATAGTGGAAAAATATTTGATAGGAAACTTACAACTTACTACTAAAATGTGTTTCTGTTCCTAAAATTATACCAAATGAATGAAACAGATTATCCTTTACTAATACAACAAATGCAACCCTTAGTACAATTCTGTCTCTGCCAGGAGAAGTATGAGATAATTTGAGGAAGGGAAGTTGGGGATACTCATCTTTGACTTTATTTAAACCTTGTTTTCCTTTTCTCAAGAAAATAGACTTTAGTGAACAACCTGGTACTTCCTACTTGTACACCCTTTTAACCCAATATTGTAGAAATAAAAAAATGTCCATACACTTCGTGAATAAAATTAAACTGTTACAATCTAAATGAGAAGAGAATTTGAAAAAGGATAGATGTATTAATATGTATATAACTGAATCACTTTATACCGGAAGCAAAGACAACATTGTTTTTTTTTTTTTTGTGAAGCATTCCATATTTTTATTTTATTTTATTTTATTTATTTTTTTTTCAGTTAACTGGACCAATTCAAGCCATATCTTTATTTTTTATTTTTTTTATTAGTTGGAGGCTAATTACTTCACAACATTTCAGTGGGTTTTGTCATACATTGATATGAATCAGCCATAGATTTACACGTATTCCCCATCCCAATCCCCCCTCCCTCCTCCCTCTCCACCTGATTCCTCTGGGTCTTCCCAGTGCACCAGGCCCGAGCACTTGTCTCATGCATCCAACCTGGGCTCGTGATCTGTTTTACCATAGGTAGTATACATACTGTTCTTTTGAAACATCCCACCCTCACCTTCTCCCACAGAGTTCAAAAGTCTGTTCTGTATTTCTGTGTCTCTTTTTCTGTTTTGCATATAGGGTTATCATTACCATCTTTCTAAATTCCATATTTATGTGTTAGTATGCTGTAATGTTCTTTATCTTTCTGGCTTACTTCACTCTGTATAATGGGCTCCAGTTTCATCCATCTCATTAGGACTGGTTCAAATGAATTCATTTTAATGGCTGAGTAATATTCCATGGTGTATATGTACCACAGCTTCCTTATCCATTCATCTGCTGATGGGCATCTAGGTTGCTTCCATGTCCTGGCTATTATAAACAGTGCTGCGATGAACATTGGGGTGCACGTGTCTCTTTCAGATCTGGTTTCCTTGGTGTGTATGCCCAGAAGTGGGATTGCTGAGTCATATGGCAGTTCTATTTCCAGTTTTTTAAGAAATCTCCACACTGTTTTCCATAGTGGCTGTACTAGTTTGCGTTCCCACCAACAGTGTAAGAGGGTTCCCTTTTCTCCACACCCTCTTTAGCATTTATTGCTTGTAGACTTTTGGATAGCAGCCATCCTGACTGGCGTGTGATGGTACCTCATTGTGGTTTTGATTTGCATTTCTCTAATAATGAGTGATGTTGAGCATCTTTTCATGTGTTTGTTAGCCATCTGTATGTCTTCTTTGGAGAAATGTCTGTTTAGTTCTTTGGCCCATTTTTTGATTGGGTCATTTATTTTTCTGGAATATAGCTGCAGGAGTTGCTTATATATTTTTGAGATTAATCCTTTGTCTGTTGCTTTGTTTGCTATTATTTTCTCCCAATCTAAGGGCTGCAGAAACAAAGACAACATTGTTAATCAGCAACAGTTCAATATAAAAAATTTAAAAAGTTAAAAAAATTAAACTTAAAAAATGTCAACTAGTGCTTTTCATTGCTAAAATCTTTCTTAAAATCATGCAAAATCAGGTCAGCCACCCATCTTCTTTAATCTTTTCAACAGATCACCAGGATTCAATTGCTTTCTTCCTCTTTCGTAAGTGCTGTTCTAACTGGTTGGACTTCCTTTCTGCCCTCCAAAATTAAGCTTATAAATGAGATACAGACTCCCTAGTTCCTTTGGTATTTGTTTTTCTCAAAGATAATCAGGAAGGCTGCTGATAACAATAAAAAGTCCCCATAACAACTACAAAATTGCAAACATAAGGAATGACAAAACTTTCAAATTTCTTATAAAGGTCATTCTTAACCCACATCTAAATTGGTAGCTGAAACTCCCGTAGACTTCTACTCTTTTTTTTTTTTTTAATCCTTTAGATGAGATTTATCAAAACTCTCATCTTCTCTCACATTCCATTCTTCTCTGCTGACAGAACAGAATAGATGGAATGCTAAGGCTTATCAAAGACTACCTGATTAATTGACAACTACTGTGCCACTAGACATTGCAAAAAACCTTTAGTGCATTTCCTCCTAAGACCTACAATGACTGTTTCCTACTGATTAAGGATAAAAGGGCTGATCCTGTACAAACATCATTATGGCCTCCCCTGTTAGCCTGTTCCATGAACCCAGCTACTTGTCCCCTGTTTGGCTGAGACCCTATATTATCCGTCTCCATTGGTCTTTCATTTTAGTCACTTTAATGTTATTCTCCTTCAGGTGTGGGGTTAGTTAGAAAAATCACCCCAGATCATTGATCTCTATTATATATTATAGAAGGGCTTCCCAGTTGGCTCAGAGGTAATGAGTCTGCTTGCCAGTGCAGGAATCTCAGGAAATGTGTTTTCAATTCCTGGGTCAGGAAGATCCCCTGAAGAAGGAAATGGCAACCCACTCCAGTATTCTTGTCTGGGAAATCCCATGGACAGAAGAGCCTGGCAGGTTACAGTCCAAGGAGTTTCAATGGGTCGGATATGACTTAGTGGCTAAGCACACACACACAGCACATATGCTATAGAAAGAATTTGGGGTGAACATATACACATTGCTATATATAAAACAGATAACCAAAAAGAAGCTACTGTGTAGCACAGGCAGTTATAGTCAGTATTTTACAATAACCTATAAAGGAAAAGAATCTGATTAAATATAAACACGTACAACTGAATCACTTTGCTGAATACCTGAAACAAACATATAAGTCAACTATACTTCAATTAAAAAATAAATAAAAAGATTGTAAGGGAGAAAAATATGGCAATAAATTTTCTTTTGTCTTTCCACATCTGATCACTAGCACCAGCCACAAGCATTGCTTCAGGCCTCCAAACTTCAAGTTTGCATCCTTAGGGCCACGTTTGCTGTTGTCTTCTTAAAGTATCTGAGTGAGAGTTGGGGTATGGGATGGGAATACAGACGTTGTTTTCCTTCCATTGGGAGTCATTTGTTCCAAAAGGGGCTCATAAGTCAGATCAAAGACAGATTAAAGAGAAATAGATCACTGTAACCTCTAGAAGCTGTACAACTGACTTTATCACTTGTAGCTTTCAAAGAAATTAATGGAATATTGACTCTATCAAAATACAAAGCAAGAAACTGTATCTTACTATTTACAACATAAGTGGGATATTTTTCACAACCTGACCTTTATACCTACTTTTTCATCAGAAAATATATCAACATAAGAGAAAGAGAGCAAGCCAGCATGTGAGAGAAAATATGAATGAATAGTGACAAATATGAAACTATAAATCTACTTTAAAGACAGCAGTCTTAAAATCCTTGAACACTAGGTGGAGTTTCTTGTTTTCCACATAAATCAAATGGCTTATCTAAGACAGTGTATCCTATTATTTGACTACATCTTACACAGAATAGAAGTAGGTTTTGAATTTATAGTAAATGGCTTCCTTTTCCACTCATAACACACAACTTCCAGTTCTGATAAGAAAGTAACTGGACTTCGTTTGATCAGATTGTTTGAGGTCAAAACTAAAGAATGGAAAAACTAGATCACAGTAATATTACATCAGTGAATAGCAGAATGTTTAAACTGCAAATAATCTGTGGCAAAAGAAATTGATGTTATTTCTATTTCTATTACTTCAGTATCTAGAGAAGTTATTCATTACAAACACAATGCCATTCAAAGAGTAAAAATGTGTACCCTAAAGGTGTACATACATTACTGTGTTTTTTGTTACATTTTTCTCATATTACTAATAGAAGTGAAATTCAGCCTCTACCACGCCATTCTGCAATCACACAAAGGGTGGAAATTTTCTCCAATAACATTTCCAACATAACCATTTTTAGGACTTTAGCACAACTCCTCCTTGACTTTTCTGTACTTTTTCTAACTCTCTTTTTCTTACACTTTTACCTTACATAGTCTCATACTGTTTCAATACTGATAAGGATTTATTTTTAATCAAAAAATATATAAAATATATAGATTATATCTTACTACCTATGCAAATAATATGACAAACAAAAGGTCAGAAACATTGATAACTTTTATCTGAGAGCTTCAAAAGATCATGCTTGTACACCTGAATAACTACCCTTTGGTCTATAAATTTTAACACTTTTTTTATTTGGGACATGACAAGTTGAAAGTTGGTAAAAACAAAAACAACAATGAAAAGCCCCAGAGCTACCAACTTAATTTCTGGAAAGGGAATACATGCTTAAAATATTCTTATCTGAAATTCAGGTTGGGGAGATAAGGGTTTATACTATTCTGTTTGATTAGAGGTGATAGATATCTATATGAATCTACTAATTTACCAAGATATTGACTTCCTGGGGTGGAAGGAAAAGGCTGGAATCCATGTTAATATACTAAGAAATGATGTTGCAAACATATCTGATCAATCTGAGTGGTTTCAACAGTGCCCAGACAACAGAAAAGAACAACAGGATCCCAAATGGAAGAAAGAGTCTAGAATTATGAGTCCACATGTAGCAAAAAGTCCTGTTGGTCAAAGGACATGACTGATTTTGAAACTTATTCCAGTTGGAGACTGTGAGTGTATCTATATGACCAGGGACTGATGAGTAACTGTGAACACAGAAAAAATCTACAATATTCTAGGACTAATGCACCATTACTGTGGAATATTCCCTGACTAAACAAAAGATAGGAACACAGTAGACAAATGGAAAATACATATTAACTTCACCACATATAATACTGAGCCTGGGTAAATTCACAGGAATCCTCAAGGAAGAGATGGCAGTTGTAGTGGTGACACTCAAGGTCATGGGAACTGGTGACTGCATGAAGCTGCCCTCTCAATGGTTGCCTAGGCCATATAACAGAGCCTGGCCACATTCTCATATGATGAGTGGAAAAAGCTCTATCATTAACTACCAGCAGATTTTAAAGCATGAACCTTTGCTATAGGAAAGTTCCCTAACTCGAGCATCGACAGGAAGAGCAGTGATGCAGTAATGGGTCAGAAGTAGGGTTTCAGCTCTAAGGTGGTACCTTGGCCAAGATGTCTACCAGGTTGGTGAAAAGCACCAGCAGCAGAAGAAGGCAAAAGGCCAGAAGTGATGAGAAAAAGCTTGTGAGCATCCTTGAGAGTCCTTGAAGACAGACTCTTACTGAGGTGCTCTCCATAAGCAAATAGGAATTTGGAACTCAAGATTTTCATACTAATGAATATTAATGTTAATATCCCTACATTGTATTTGCTTTGTTGGGAATGTATTGGTAGAGGCAGTGTCTCCAATTTTACTCAAGAAAAGTCTTGAACAAGCTTTTCGTAGACAATAAATTGGCGTTTTGTTTCAAGTCACTGTGGCAACTCTTCACGCATATCATCAGATTATGAATTGTGGGTTTTATTTTTTTTTCACTTATTTTTATTAGTTGAAGGCTAATTACTTTACAATATTGTAGTGGTTTTTGCCATACATTGACATGAATCAGCCATGGATTTACACGTGTTCCCCATCCCCATCCCCCCTCCCGCCTCCCTCCCCATCCCATCCCTCTGGGTCTTCCCAGTGCACCAGCCCTGAGCACTTGTCTCATGCATCCCACCTGGGCTGGTGATCTGTTTCACCCTTGATAGTATACTTGTTTCAATGCTGTTCTCTCAGAACATCCCACCCTCGCCTTCTCCCACAGAGTCCCAAAGTCTGTTCTGTACATCTGTGTCTCTTTTTCTGTCTTGCATATAGGGTTATCGTTACCATGTTTTGAAATTCCATGTATATGTGTTAGTATACTGTATTGGTCTTTATCTTTCTGGCTTACTTCACTCTGTATAATGGGCTCCAGTTTCATCCATCTCATTAGAACTGATTCAAATGAATTCTTTTTCCATTGTGTATATGTACCATAGCTTCCTTATCCATTCGTCTGCTGATGGGCATCTAGGTTGCTTCCATGTCCTGGCAATTATAAACAGTGCTGCGATGAACATTGGGTACTGGTCAACCACTTGTAAAAGAGTGAAACTAGAACACCTTCTAATACCATACACAAAAATAAACTCAAAATGGATTAAAGATCTAAATGTAAGACCAGAAACTATAAAACTCCTAGAGGAGAACATAGGCAAAACACTCTCTGACATAAATCACAGCAGGATCCTCTATGACCCACCTCCCAGAATATTGGAAATAAAAGCAAAAATAAACAAATAGGACCTAATTAAACTTAAAAGCTTTTGCACAACAAAGGAAACGATAAGCAAGGTGAAAAGACAGCCCTCAGAATGGGAGAAAATAATAACAAACGAAGCAACAGACAAAGGAGTTATCTCAAAAATATACAAGCAACTCCTGAAGCTCAATTCCAGAAAAATAAATGACCCAATCAAAAAATGGGCCAAAGAACTAAACAGACATTTCTCCAAAGAAGACATACAGATGGCTAACATACACATGAAAAGATGCTCAACATCACTCATTATCAGAGAAATGCAAATCAAAACCAGAACGAGGTACCATTAGACGCCAGTCAGGATGGCTGCTATCCAAAGGTCTACAAGCAATAAATGCTGGAGAGGGTGTGGAGAAAAGGAATTGTGAGTTTTAAATCTTTTAGATAACTAAAGTTTATTTACTAAAGTCACAAAATTTTATTTTCAATGAGTGAAGTCATAAATTAATATTTTCTTTAGTTTCTTTCTTTAAGAAAATACTGTCACATTTGCTTGTTTTAGATTTTGCCTGGAGCTAAAAAGTAATGCTTGTTTGGCTTAGAAAAATTTGAAGATCAAAGAAAATATCATACAAAATAAGTATTACCCATAATTCTATCATAATTCCTTTGAAAACCCACATAATCAATGATCAGGATGTATCAAACCAGGGAATTCTTTTACTTCTAGCTTTTTGCCCCATCTAAGAAAAGTAATTAATACCCCAAATTCCTTTTATCTCAGATTTTATAATGCAGAAGCTAAATTGACTATTGTTTTTTTTTTACTACTCTTAATCTATTAAAATAAAATGCTATGTTTATAAGAATTATTATGCTCCGTTCTTGGCCTGGTGAGGTGATAGCGTGGTTTCATGATAGCATGACAATGAACAACAGGATGTCACCAAAATAATGCGTTGGCTTAAAAAGTTTGTTCAAGTTTTCTTCCATACCATTTTATGGAAAAACCTGAACAAACTTTTTGGCCACCTCAGTTTTGATATCAATACTATCAAGAGCTAACATATTTTGTACTCAGCATGTTTCAGATTCTGTTCCACAAATTTTACATATATTATCTTATTCAGTCTTACAGGAATCCTATAAATGCTATTATTACCTTTACTTCACAAATAAGGAAATGAAGGCACATAACCTTCCTGTAACTTGTCTAAGGCTCTACATGCGTGCGTGCTAAGTCGCTTCAGCCTGTAGTCCACCAGGTTCCTCTGCCCGTGAGATTCTCCAGGCAAGAACACTAAGGCTCCAGTTACAGCCAATCTGTGGTCACAAATGCAGACAACTTTATTAAATACAGAAGATTAGTGGATGGGCTGGCATTTACCATATCCCTTCCATTTGGTATTGTGTACTGACATACAATTAGTGAGTTTCTAAATTAAAATAGGGTGTATATGCATGTGTACCTGGTCGCTTTAGTCATGTCTGACTCTGTGCGACCCTGTGGACTGCAGCCTGCCAGGCTCCTTTGTCCATGGGATGCTCCAGGCAAGAGTGGGTTGCCTTTCCTTCCCCCAGGGGATCTTTCTGACCCTGCGATTGAACTGGTGTCTCTTACCTCTCCTGCATTGACTATGCTAAAGCCTTTGAGTGGATCACAACAAACTGTGGATAATTCTTAAAGAAATGGGAATACCACCTTACCTGCCTCCTGAGAAAACCTACAGGTCAAGAAGAAACAGTTAGAACTTGACATGGGACAGCAGACTGGTTCAAAATTGGGAAAGGAGTAGTCAAGGCTGTATGTTGTCACCCTGCTTATTTAACTTATATGCAGAGTACATCATTGGAAATGCCAGGCTGGATGAAGCTCAAGCTGGAATTGAGACTGCCTGGAGAAATATCAATAACCTCAGATATGCAGATGACACTACCCTAATGGCAGAAAGTGAAGAGGAACTAAAGAGCCTTTTGATGAAGGTGAAAGAAGAGAGTGAAAAGGCTGGTTTAAAGCTCAGCATGCAAAAAATGAAGAGCATGGCTTTGGTCCCATCACTTCATGGCCAAAAGATAGGGAAAAATGTAAACAGTGAGAGACTTTATTTTCGTGGGCTCCAGAATGACTGCAGATGGTGACTGCAGCCATGAAATTAAAAGACACCTGTTCCTTGGAAGAAAAACTATGACAAACCTAAACATTGTATTAAAAAGAAGAGACATCACTTTGCCAATAAAGGTCTGTCTAGTCAAAGCTATGGTTTTTCCAGTTGTCATGTATGGATGTGAGAGTTGGATGCTTTTGAACTGTGGTGCTAGAGAAGGCTCTTGAGAATCCCTTAGACTGCAAGGAGGTCAACCTGTCTATCCTAAAGGAAATTAATCTTGAATATTCATTGAAAATACTGATGTTGAAGCTGAAGCTCCAATCCTTTGGCCACCTGATGTGAAGTGCTGACTCATTGGAAAAGACCCTGATGCTGGGAAAGATTGAATACAAAAGGAGGAGAGGGTGGCAAAGGATGAGACAGTTAGATAGTATCACCAACTCAATGGACATGAACTTGAGCAAACTCCTGGAGAGAGTGGAGGACAGGGAAACCTGGCGTGCTGCAGTCCACGGGGTTGAAAAGAGTCGGACACAACTGAGGGACAGAACAACAACAACTCTTACCTCTCCTACATTTACAGGTGTGTCCTTTACCACAATTGCCACCTATATGAAGAGTTACATTTCAAAATGCTACTTGGCAAACCTCACAAAGGAATGCAACTCTCTTTAAGAGGCCAATCATTAGCATCTTTCCTGTTAGGGAGAATTGAATCATTGTGCTTTAATTACAGATCACATTTCCAACTTACTCTGAAGAAGTAAAGGGCACACTCTGCTACATTTTAAGTGTTAGCGTTAAGCAGCATCAAATTGTTTGTGAAATTGGCCAATTTATTCCAGTCAAAGGAAAAAGGTATGGAATTGCATATTGTTGTAAACTCATGTTGCCTCATACAGTTCCTCTTCCAAGCATCTAAATTTAACATAATGGTTTTGGTAAATCTAATAAATTGTCTGAGAGCAGATGGATTGAGTTACTCCAGATGAACATAAGTGAACCATTTCCAGTGAATGGAAAGCATTATTATCCCACACTATTCTGTTATTTTTCAAGGTACAGAAATGTTAAAGCAATGAACCTTATAGCTGGGGAAATTATTCATGTCTATTGTCAGAAACTGTACCTGATGTGATCTGTATTTTGCCAACCTTTTTTTTTTGGGGGGGGGGGCGGTTATGAAGTATAGAGGATGGGAGGATGAAGACATAATAGAGAAATTTAATCACAGAGAAATCCAATTTAGATAACTTGCACATTGTGTAAAAGGAGCTCTTTCTACTTAAAGCAGCACTTGCCTAAAAGATATCAAAACTAAATGCCCTGCAGAATGCAAGATCTTCATTGAGGCATGCAAACACTTAGTTGCAGGAATGTCGGCTCTAGTTTGAGAACAGGAATCAAACTCAGGCTCCCTGCTTTGGGAGTGCAGAGTCTTAGCCGCTGGACCACCAGAGAAGTCCCAATGACAAAGAACTTGGAGAGCTATCAGTGTGTTCACCCTCACCATATCTAAAGCAAGATTCTTTCCTGAACAAGGGACAATAGGTTTTGTTTTAACCAATTAAGCACAGTCTTAGTAACCCATTCCAACCAATCCAGAAAGTGATTTTCAACCCTTAATTAACGTAAGTATAATGAACCCTATGTTTCTAGCACATTAAAACCCCTTGATTTTTCCCACTAGGAAAAAATCATCTTCTAGGAAATTTCTTTTTTGGTCTGTGTTCCTTTGCTTGGCAAGGAAATAAGCTCATTTGTCACATTATTAATCATTGCAGTAGTCCTTGCCTTTTCCCTAACAATTGCTTCCATAAATTATTATGCTACATTAATTTTTCATTACTTAAATTTTAATTTTCATTTAAAATCTAAGTTTATGCCAAAATATAATTTTAATGTATTTAGTTCTATATAACTAAATCATTTTAAACATTTTTCATCTTGAAAGGGGACTTTGGCACGTCTTGCTGGAGTTAGGGCATGGAGTTACTGCATAGATTACATGTGTTGCCAACATCAAAATTATGTTACAAAGGCTTAGGCCAGCCATCTGCAATTCGTTAGATTCTCTTTACATTGTAGTTTTCATCTTCATGCCTTGTCTGTATTACCCTGCACTCCTTGGAGAACTTCTTCATCTAAAACATGAAGAATTGCCCTTTTAAATTTGATTTTAATAATTTAATCAGATATCTTCCTACATGAGCAGATTTAAAACTCATCTGCTGCAGATTTTCATTGATCAACCCCATCACTCTGATTTTGTTTCATCTTTGATATTAGTCCCCTGGAGAAGGGAATGGCCACCCACTCCAGTATTATTGCCCAGAGAATCCCATGGACAGAAGAGCCTGGCGGGTGTCCATGGGGTGGCAGAGTTGGACACAACTGGAAGACTTTCTCTTGGGTTTCCCTGATAGCCCAGGTGGTAAAGAATCTGCCTGCAATGCAGGAGACCCTGGTTCTATTCCTGGGTTGGGAAGTTCCGCTGGAGAAGGGATAGGCTACCCACTCCAGTATTCTTGGGCTTCTCTGGTGGCTCAGCTGGTAAAGAATCTGCCTGCAATGCCGGAGACCTGGGTTTGATCCCTGGGTTGGGAAGATCCCCTGGAGAAGGGAAAGGCTACCCTCTCCTGTATTCTGGTCTGGAGAATTTCATGGACTCTATAGTCCATGGGGTCCCAAAGAGTTGGACACGACTGAGCGACTTTCACTTTCACTTTGTTATTAAACTTAGGTAGTAAACTTAGGTAGATTGTTTTTTGATGTTTTTATTTAGTAATTGTTCTTTACCTGTGATTTTAACTTGCAAGACTATTGCAAGTTTCCCATTGCTGTTCACATTGTCCCCTACCTCCTTTATAATCTCTCCCATTTTTTGGAAGGAATAAATGTTAGTCGCTCTAGATTTTAGAAGCTTCTTCACAGCCTCAGTGTTTGATGAAATGCTGTTGTGAGAACAAGTTTAAAGCAATATTTGTCAAATACAAAATAATTATTAGAAAGAAGAGACAAAAGAGTAATAAATTCTAAAATCTCAAACACTTTGGACAATCACCTTGCAGGAAGAAAATATAAGAATCCAGAGTGTGTGGAATGGTGATCCCAAAGGTCCAATTTATCCAATCCCCTATTACTGTCACAGAGGAATTTGTCTTATCTAACACACAAGGTAGATTGATCCTTCTATCAAAAGCAGCTTAAAACCAACCCTTTCTCACAGAGACCCAAGGATAACAGAATAGTCCCAACCAGTGTGGGAATACAAGCTAATACAAAACCATTCTGTAAGTCAGAGCATCACCAAAACGGTATTGAGGAGTATAATATAGATGTTGCAAAGCGCATTTTGGGTATACATGAGATCCGGAAGGGCTTCCCAGGTGGCTCAATGGTAAAGAATCCTCCTGCCAATTCAGGAGACACAGATGTGAGTTTGAACCCTGCATTGGGAAGATCCCTGGAGGAGGATATGACAATCCACTCCAGTATTCTTGCCTGGGAAATCCCACGGACAGAGGAACGTGGTGATCTACAATCCATGGGATCACAAAAGAGTTGGACGTGACTAAGCAGTCATATGCACGAGAATTGGAAATGAATCAGGTGATGATATTCAGGAATCATTTTTACTTTTATTAAGCATTAATATTATCCTGACAATTTAAAAGATACTTGTGTCTTTTGGGGGAGTATATTATCTTATCTTTAATGTCTGATTGTGATTTTCCCCGTATTACCACTGACCCACCTCATTTAACAGAGAAATTGTTTTGTGAACTAACTAGAAGACTGGATAGTTCTGCAGAAAGACTAGCGTTTCAATTTTCTTGTGTGAGTATATGAGAACAGAATGGGGGTTCTCCCAGCTTGCATGACTAGATTGAGTGACTTCTTGTTTGTGAATAAATGTTTTTATCTTTGGGAGAAGGAGGTTTAAGATTTGCTTCTATTGTAATAAACCACCTGTTAACAAGAAGGGCATAGTTTTACCCTCTCATAAATGGAAGCTTTCTATATATAACAAAAAGAACTTCTTATCCTCTAAAAACAAAATTGGTTTACGTTTGTTTCAACAATACAATTATCATTGACTGAGCATTTGAATGATGTGTTCTTTAAAGCTTCTTCCCACAATAAGACACTAACCATCTAAGACAAACTATACTGACCTATTAGTAATGAGATAAATTTCTTCTAGACTTTGCCTCTGAAATAGTAGCTGCTTCATGACGATCTTGTCTAAGTTTTTTAAAATTATTATCTTCTCTCTTTAAGTAGTTCTAGATGTACTAGGAATCTAATCCAAGGGCTCATTTTGCAGTGAGTATTGGTCAGCATATTTTACAGGAAAGAATGGCTGGTGTAGGTTATCCAGCAAATCAGTTCAGATACTGTAGTTTCTGTGTTTATTCTTTTTCCCTGTCCCTTCCATGCAGCAGAGGGCAGTAGTGAACTGCGCATATTTCCTCTATAATTAAGCCAAATAAATAATTAAACATTTTTATGAAAATGTCTCCAACAGTATATTTAGTCCCCTTAATGAGCAGTTATTTATCAGAGCTACAATCCAGTATATTTCAGATCTCAGACATATGGTTCAGTTCAGACAATTCAGGATTTGAGTAATAACACTGTATCATTGTATTACATCTAGTTATTCACAAATCAGATGTAAGCAGAAATTAAACATTTTAATTTTTTCTAAGAAATTTCCTTAAGGAAATTTTATAGCATAAACATATTTTAGTTACTTCCTAGCTTAAAACATTGTCTTCTTCAAGGTAAATAGAATATTTTTATGAAATCACATTTTCTTTAAAAGGTTCTTAAACAAATAAGATTAAAATATTGTTTCTTAACAAATAAACACATTTATGAAACTCTTTATTAATATTTTTCAATTTATGCAATTGACCTGAAGCACTAAATTTCCACCTTTTTGTTTTTAAAATTTTATTTTCTGATATTTACTACATATTTTTATGTTTTACTAATTTTTCCTTATTTTGTATCTTAAACGTCATCTAATATCTTCTTAGAAAAGAACATGAAAATTTTTTTCTCTTACACTCTCCTCAGATATTCCCTCATCATTTTCCTCCAAAAGTACTGCTTTAAATTACTCAGTGTTGGGCCCTGTGCCTTCATCATTGAAAGCAGTTACTAAATATATGTCTATGGCAACATATTTAAACAGCTGAAATGGATTTCCAGTGAAGAAAATATTACTCACATTTACTGAGTTCTGACGATGTGCCCAGAATTTTCACCTGGTTTTAAATCACCATTAACAGAAAATTTTGATTATTTTTCCAGATTGCAACTTTCAAGCAGATCTTTTCAAAGTAGAAATGGATTTGTGTTCTTGCGAAAAGGCATGGTAGAGCAAAAGTTGCAATAAAAGCAAACTTCAGTTGCATAGCCCACGTTTAAATCCTAGCTCTTCCACTTACTAGCTGCCAAACCTTCCACTTCACCACCTCTGCTTCCCATCCAAGGCTTCCCAGAGCTGGATAGCAGAGCCAGTGATCATTTTCCTATTCCATTTACCTTGTTTGCTTACCTCTTATTAGGGAAACTTCAGTTCAGTTCAGTTCAGTTCAGTCGATCAGCCATGTCCAACTCTTTGCAACCCCATGGACCACAACAAACCAGACCTCCATGTCCATCACCAACTCTGGGAGTTTCCTCAAACTGATGGCCATTGAGTCGGTGATGCCATTCAACCATCTCATCCTCTGTCATCCCCTTCTCCTCCTGCCTTCAATCTTTCCCAGCATCAAGGTCTTTTCCAGTGAGTCAGCTCTTCGCATCAGGTGGCCAAACTATTGGAGTTTCAGCTTCAGCACAGCCCTTCCAATGAACACTCAGGACTGACCTCCTTTAGGATGGACTGGTTGGATCTCCTTGCAGTCCAAGGGACTCTCAAGAGTCTTCACCAACACCACAGTTCAAAAGCATCAATTCTTCAACACTCAGCTTTCTTCACAGTCCAACTCTCACATCCACACATGACTATTGGAAAAACCATAGCCTTGACTAGATGGACCTTTGTTGACAAAGTAATGTCTCTGCTTTTTAATATGCTGTCTAGGTTGGTCATAACTTTCCTTCAAAGGAGTAAGTGTTTTTTAATTTATTTTAAAATATGTAAAATATAAAGTGAGAGCTGACAAAATTGAAAGAAGAATAATTGCAACATGAATATTGGACTTTTAAACAAAAAATACTGGAGTTTAGCACCTCTTTCTGTAACCAATGGAAAAAATGTCAAAAATCAATAAAGATTTAGAAGATTTGAGCAACAAAATTAAGTACCTTGACTTTATGGATATGTATTGACTATGATCCTCTAAAACTGTAAAATATATATTCTTTTCAATTGCACAAGGAACATTTGTCAAAATAATACCTATTTTAGACCATAGAGTGAATATCAACAAATTGCAAAGAGTTGAAATCAAGCAGAGTTCTCTCCATGTGGAATTAAACTAGAAATCAACACAAATAAAATCACTACAAAATATTTAAAAATTTTGAAATTAATCAGTACGTGTAAGTAATCCATCAGGCAAAGAACAATTAAGAGGAAATTAGAAAATATTTTAAATTGAATGATAATTCAAAGTATCAAAAACTATAGAATGCTGCTAAAGCTGTGTTTAAAATAAATTTTAAAATTTAATATTTTTAAAGCTTATTTTCCTAAGATTGATCTATAGATGCAATTCAATCTCAATCAAAATTTTAATTATTTTTTGTGAAAGTTTTCATGTGTTATTTCTATGGAAATACAGAAGACCTGACATAGTAAGACAATGTTCAAAGAGAAAAACTAATGAAGGCTCTACTTGTTATAAAGCTACAATATAAAGACCTGCTATAAACTACAGTAATCCAAGACAAAGTAAAATTAACACAAGCACAGACTACCAGCCCAATGTGCTAGGATAAACAGCCCAGAAACAGTTCCAGAAAACACAACATATGACGTAATATATGACAGAATCAGTACTGCAGTTGAATATGATAAACAGTGCTTAGTCAACTGGACATCTAAAAGGTGAAAAAATGTACTTTGGACCCCCTACATCCTTAATAAATTAATTAATTAACATGATTCATAGACCTAAAGGCAAAAAAAAAAAAAAAGGTAAAGTTGACTGAAGAAAATAGGAGAAAATCTTCAAGACCTTAGGGTAAACAAAGACTTTTTAAACAGAATGCAAAACGCCTAATGTAACACAGAAAACATTGAAAAGTGAACTACATAAAATTAAGAATTTATATTCACTGAAAGACATTTTCACATTAAAACTGCTAAAAGGAAAATCACAGACTGGATATTTGTAATACACACTGTATAAAAGACATGTAGGTCCATGAATCAAGGCAAATTGGAAGTGGTCAAACAGGAGATGGCAAGAGTAAACATTGACATTTTAGGAATCAGCAAACTGAAATGGACTGGAACGGGTGAATTTAACTCAGATGACCACTATATCTACTACTGTGGGCAGAAATCCCTTAGAAGACATGGAGAAGCCATTAGTCAACAAAAGAGTCCAAAATGCAGTACTTGGATGCAATCTAAAAAGTGACAGAATGATCTCTGTTCATTTCCAAGGCAAACCATTCAATACAACAGTAATCCAAGTCTATGCCCCGACCAGTAATTCCGAAGAAGCTGAGGTTGAACAGCTCTATGAAGACCTACAAGACCTTCTAGAACTAACAACGCAAAAAAAAAAAAAAAAAAAAAAAATTCCTTTTCATTATAGGGAACTGTAAGAAACACATTGAGCAACAGGCAAATATGGCCTTGGAGTACAAAACGAAGCAGGTCAAAGGCTAAAAGAGTTTTGCCAAGAGAACACACTGGTCATAGCAAACACCCTCTTCCAACAACACAAGAGAAGACTCTACACATGGACATCACCAGATGGTCAACACCGAAATCAGATTGGTTATATTCTTTGCAGCCAAAGATGGAGACGCTCTATTCAGTCAGCAAAAACAAGACCAGGAGCTGACTGTGGCTCAAATCATGAACTCCTTATTGCCAGATTGAGACTTAAATTGAAGAAAGTAGCGAAAACCACTTACCACCCAGGTATGACCTAAATCAAATCCCTTACAATTATACAGTGGAAGTGACAAACAGATTCAACGGATTAGGTCTGATAGACAGAGTGACTGAATAACTACGGACAGAGGTTCGTGACATTGTATAGGACACAGTGATCAAGACCATCCCCAAGGAAAAGAAATGCAAACGAGCAAAGTGGTTGTCTGAGGAGGCCTTACAAATAGGCGAGAAAGAAGAGAAGCTAAAAGAAAAGGAAAAAAGGAAAGATATACCCATTTGAATGCAGAGTTCCAAAGAATAGCAAGGAGGGATAAGAAAGCATTCCTTAGTGATCAATGCAAAGAAATAGAGGAAAACAACAGAATGGAAAAGACTAGAGATCTCTTCACGAAAATTAGAGATGCCAAGGGAACATTTCATGCAAAGATGGGCACAGTAAAGAATAGACATTGTATGGACCTAACAGATGCAGAAGATATTAAGAAGAGGTGGCAAGAATACACAGAAGAACTATACAAAAAAGTATCTTCATGACCCAGATAACCACAATGCTGTGATCACTCACCTAGAGCCAGACATCCTGGAATGCAAAGTCAAGTGGGCCTTAGGAAGCATCGCTACAAACAAAGCTAGTGGAGGTGAAGATATTCCAGTTGAGCTATTTCAAGTCCCAAAAGATGATGCTGTGAAAGCGCTGCACTCAATATGCCAGAAAATTTGGAAAACTCAACAGTGGCCACAGGACTGGAAAAGGTCAGTTTTCATTCAATCCCAAAGAAAGGCAATGCCAAAGAATGTTCAAGCTACTGCACAGTTGCACTCAGCTCACACGCTAGAGTAATGCTCAAAATCTTCCAAGCCAGGCTTCAGCAGTATGTGAACCATGAACTTCCAGATGTTCAAGCTGGATTTAGAAAAGGCAGAGGAACCAGAGATCAAATTGCCAACATTAGTTGGATCATCGAAAAAACAAGAGAGTTCGAGAAAAACATCTACTTCTGCTTTATTGACTATGCCAAACCCTTTGTGTGAATCACGAGTCTGTACAAAATTCTTCAAGAGGTGGGAATATCAGACCACCTGACCTGCCTCCTGAGAAACCTGTGTGCAGTTTAAGAAGCAAAAGTTAAAACTGGACATGGAACAACGGCTGGTTTCAAATCAGGAAAGGGGTACATCAAGGCTGTATATTGTCACCCTGCTTATTTAACTTACACTCAGAGTACATCACGTGAAATGTCGGTCTGCACGAAGCACAAGCTGGAGTCAAGATTACCAGGAGAAAAATCAATAACCTCAGATATGCAGTTGACACCACCCTTATGGCAGAAAGTGAAGAACTAAAGAGCCTCTTGATAAAAGTGAAAGAGGAGAGTGAAAAAGTTAGCTTAAAACTCAGCATTCAGAACTAAGTTCATAGCATCCGGTGTCATCACTTTATGGCAAATAGATAGGGAAACAAAGAAAACAGTGAAAGACTTTTTATTTTGGGGCTCCAAAATCACTGTAGGTGACTACACCCATGAAATTAAAAGACACTTTCTCCTTGGAAGAAATGTTATGACCAACCTAGACAACTTATTAAAAAGCAGAGACATTACTTTGCCAACAAAGGTCCATCTAGTCAAAGCTATGGTTTTTCCAGTAATCATGTATGGATGTGAGAGTTGGACTATAAAGGAGGCTGAGTGCTGAAGAATTGATGCTTTTGAACTGTGGTGTTGGAGAACACTCTTGAGAGTCCCTTTGACTGCAAGGAGATCCAACCAGTCCATCCTAAAGGAAATCAGCCCAGAATATATTGGAATGACTGATGCTGAAGCTGAAACTCCAATACTTTGGCCACCTGATGTGAAGAATTGACATTTGAAAAAACCCTGATGCTGGGAAAGATTGAAGGCAGGAGAAGAAGGGGACAACAGAAGATGAGATGGTTGGATGGCACCACCGGCTTGATGGATATGATTTTGAATAAGCTCTGGGAGGTGATGATGGACAGGGAAGCCTGGCATGCTACTCGACCATGGGGTCACAATGAGCCAGACGTGACTCAGTGACTGAACTGAACTGAACAAAACAGTTTTTTTAAAAGATAAATGAAGTAATTTTAAAAACTGGCAAAGACAAACAAATCTTTTATAAAAGAGTATATTCAAATGATCAATAGGATAACAAAACAGGCATTTTAACAAAAGATGTCCAAATGGCCAAACAATCAGGGAACTGCAAATGCAGGTATAATGAGATACAGGTACATGCCTACCACAAGAGCTTAAGTTAAAAAGATTGTCAGTTCTAGAAAGGATATGGAGAGCAAGGATTTGTATACATAATATAAAAGGGGACATGAGCTCAAAAAGAGGACCTAGCAGAAGCCCATTGGAAGAGATACCAAGCAAGAATAGAATTCTCTAAGTATATTTATTCTCCAGTAGTTCCCATCTCAATAATTGGACTTGACATCAACTCAAATTCCAGGCTATCAATTACAATTTCTACCCCTTGCATACCTTGAAAATTCTGTTCATCAACAAATCCTGTTGGCTATTCTTCCCAAGTGATCTTCAGGTCTACCTTTCTCTATCTCTCTTGTCTATCATTACTTCTCACTGAAGAGTCTCAGAATTATACCTTTAGAGTGTAAATCAGATCAGGAAATTCTTATGTTGAAAACCCAAAAAACAAACAAACAAACAAACAACCCCCGCCCCCCAAAAAAAGAAAAGAAAAGCCTTCTGTGGATTGTCATTGCATTTCAACTTCAACAGACATCTTACTTAGTCACATGGGTCTTAGATTGTGTCACTTCTGTGACACACCAGCCTCATTGTCAATTTCTCTGTATCTCCCTCCCATCCACACTAGCCTTTTATTTCTTTGAACAAGCCAAGTTCATCCTCATTTTAGGACTTTTTGTATTTTCATTTTCTTTGCTTAAAATTGTCTTCAAGTTTCAATCTCTGAGTCAGGAAGATCCCCTGGAGAAGGAAATGGCAACCCATTCCAGTATTCTTACCTGCAAAATCCTATGGACAGAGGAGCCTAGCGGTCTACAGTCCATGGAGTCATGAGAGTTGGACACAACTTAGTGACTAAACCAATCACTCAAGCATTTAGTATCTCTACTCATTTTCAAGTGTCTTGTCTCAGTTCATATGAAACTTGGACTAAAAGGTTTTCTTCAACTCTTCTATCTAGATAAATCACTCCCTACCTCAACTCATCTACCCTATCACAGGTGTATTCATGTTGGAAAAGACATTCCCAAGGATATTCCAGCAAGGATATATTTAAGGGAATCTATCAGTTCAGTTAATTTTCAGACATTTTAATGTTCCAGGGTGTAAAAAAATCTCTCCATTGCCAAGCAGAAGGACAAAGAAAAGACTTACTATTGTGTTTAATTAAGAACGCATATCCAAAAAAAAAAAAATAATAATAAACAAAACACACATATCTTTAAGGCTGCTCCTCATTCCTTATCTTACAAACTTGTTTCTTAATGCTGAAATGAGGCATTGCCAGCAAGGTATTGTTAGGATGTTTTGAATCTGGACACATGGTGGAATGGAGATATGGAAACTACCCATTTAATAAATTCAGATGAACAATGTCAAAGATTGCATGGCTCTCAAGAAAGGGTACTAGTAGAGCAATGCTAAGAAAGCATAAGAACGAAATATCTGAATGCAAAAAAAAAAAAAAAAAAAGGTTTAAAAACATTTAAACCCAAGTGTAAAAACATTTACACACGTTATTTTCAGAAATTCTTAACACTCATCTCTAAAATGTTTTATTTCCTCTTAAAAACAATCTCTTGCAACGTGTCAGTGCAGCATCAATGATAGATGACTGACTAGTTGCTCTTTGACTATCTCATATACATTGAATAGAACCCATGGGCAAAAGTCATACATCAGTTCAGTTCAGTTCAGTCACTCAGTCGTATTCGACTCTTTGTGACCACATGAATCACAGCACACCAGGTCTCCCTGTTCATCACCAACTCCTGGAGTTTACTCAAACTCAGGTTCATCGAGTCAGTAATGCCATCCAGCCATCTCATCTTCTGTCATCCCCTTCTGTTCCTGCCCCCAACCCCTCCCAGCATCAGGGTCTTTTCCAACGAGTCAGCTCTTCTCATGAGGTGGCCAAAGTATTGGAGTTTCAGCTTCAGCATCAGTCCTTCCAATGAACACCCAAGACTGATCTCCTTTAGAATGGACTGGTTGGATCTCCTTGCAGTCCAAGGGACTCTCAAGAGTCTTCTCCAACACCACAGTTCAAAAGCATCAATTTTTCGGTGCTCAGCTTTATTCACAGTCCAACTGTCACATCCATACATGACCACTGGAGAAACCATAGCCTTGACTAGACGGACCTTTGTTGGCAAAGTAATGTCTCTGCTTTTTAATATGCTATCTAGTTTGGTCATAACTTTCCTTCCAAGGAGTAAGCGTCTTAACTTCATGGCTGCACTCACCATCTGCAGTGATTTTGGAGCCCAAAAAAATAAAGTCTGACACTGCTTCCACTGTCTCCCCATCTATTTTCCATGAAGTGATGGGACCAGATGCCATGATCTTAGTTTTCTGAATGTTGAGCTTTAAGCCAACTTTTTCGCTCTCCTCTTTCACTTTCATCAAGAGTCATTTTAGTTCCTCTTCAATTTCTGCCATAAGGATGGTGTCATCTGCATATCTGAGGTTATTGGTTTTCTTCCCACAACCTTGATTCCAGCTTGTGCTTTTTCCAGCCCAGTGTTTCTCATGATGTACTCTGCATATAAGTTAAATAAGCAGGGTGACAATATACAGCCTTGATGTACTCCTTTTCCTATTTGGAACCAGTCTGTTGTTCCATGTCCGGTTCTAACTGTTGCTTCCTGACCTGCATATAGGTTTCTCAAAAGGCAGGTCAGGTGGTCTGGTATTCCCATCTCTTTCAGAATTTTCCACAGTTTACTGTGATCCACACACTCAAAGGCTTTGGCATAGTCAATAAAGCAGAAATAGATGTTTTTCTGGAACTCTTGCTTTTTTGATGATCCAGCGGATGTTGGCAATTTGATTTCTGGTTCCTCTGCCTTTTCTAAAACCAGCTTGAACATCTGGAAGTTCACAGTTCACGTATTGATGAAGCCTGGCTTGGCATACATACATATACATACATAAGTTCTTTTAATTTGAGTGTACATTAGCTAATAAAGTAAACAAAACAGATTTCATCAAATCACAGTTTTGACCTATTATTCCAACTTTAGTAAATGTTCACTATTTCATTTCATAAATCATTCAACATTTAAATTTTTTTTTATTGAAGGGTAATTGTTTTATAGGATTTTGTTGTTTTCTGTCACACCTCAACATAATTCAGCCATAGGTACACATATGTCCCCTTCCTTTTGAACCTGCCTCCCATCGCCCTCCCCATCCCACCCCTCTAGGTTGATACAGAGCTCCTGTTTGAGTTTCCCGAGCCATACAGCAAATTCCCTTTGGCTATCTATTTTATTTTATTTTATTTTTCATTTATTTTTATTAGTTGGAGGCTGATTACTTTACAATATTGTAGTGGTTTTTGTCATACATTGACATGAATCAGCCATGGATTTACATGGCTATCTATTTTACATGTGGTAATGTAAGTTTCCATGTTACTCTTTCCATACATCTCACCCTCTCCTCCCCCTCCCCATGTCCATAAGTCTATTCTCTATGTCTGTTTCTCCATTGCTGCCCTGTAAATAAGTTCTTCAGTACCATTCTTCTAGATTCCATATATATGTGTTAGAATACGATATTTATCTTTCTCTTTCTGACTCGCTTCACTCTGTGTATTAGGTTCTAGGCTCATCCACCTCATCAGAACTGACTCAAATGTGTTCCTTTTTGTGGCTGAATAATATTCTATTGTGTATATGCACCACAACTTCTTTATCCATTCATCCATGGATGGAAATCTAGGTTGCTTCCATGTTCTAGCTATTGTAAATAGTGCTGCAATGAACAAGGGGATACATGTGTCCTTTTAAATTTTGGTTTCCTCAGGGTATATGCCTAGGAGTGGGATTGCTGGGTCATATGGTGGTTTTATTCTTAGTTTTTTAAGGACTCTCTATACCGTCTTCAGTTAACATTTTCTGTCTCATTCTAAGGGAAATTAAAGCCTTATAGACTATATGTTGCAATTTTTATTATGTTTCATTATTACCTACTAGCTTTAATGCATATAAAAAGTATAAACTTATTGGCATTATTACAGGTTTTTATTGTAAACTCTTGTTTTTTCTCAAAAGCCAAACATTTGAATTTGACATTGTACTCACACATAAAAATATATTTTATCTTACATCATGCTCTGTCAGTAATAATTTTAGTTACTGGTTTAGCATTACAAATTAAGCATGAAAAAAGTATAATGATATATTATCCTGTTTTTCTAATTTATAAAAATGGATTGGCAATTTATAAACTGGTTAAATTATTTCTACCTCTTTTTACTCTCTACTGATTTTACTAGTCTATGTTTGATGTGTATGCTGCAATTCATTTTTCAGTGACTTTTATTGTACTTCTTTTTTTTTTTTTTTTTTAAATTTTTTTATTAGTTGGAGGCTAATTGCTTCACAACATTTCAGTGGGTTTTGTCATACATTGATATGAATCAGCCATAGATTTACACTTATTCCCCATCCCGATTCCCCCTCCCATCTCCCTCTCCACCCGATTCCTCTGGGTCTTCCCAGTGCACCAGGCTGGAGCACTTGTCTCGTGCATCCCACCTGGGCTGGTGATCTGTTTCACCATAGATAGTATACATGCTGTTCTTTTGAAACATCCCACCCTCACCTTCTCCCACAGAGTTCAAAAGTCTGTTCTGTATTTCTGTGTCTCTTTTTCTGTTTTGCATATAGGGTTATCGTTACCATCTTTCTAAATTCCATATATATGTGTTAGTATGCTGTAATGTTCTTTATCTTTCTGGCTTACTTCACTCTGTATAATGGGCTCCAGTTTCATCCATCTCATTAGGACTGATTCAAATGAATTCTTTTTAACGGCTGAGTAATATTCCATGGTGTATATGTACCACAGCTTCCTTATCCATTCATCTGCTGATGGGCATCTAGGTTGCTTCCATGTCCTGGCTATTATAAACAGTGCTGCGATGAACATTGGGGTGCACGTGTCTCTTTCAGATCTGGTTTCCTCAGTGTGTATGCCCAGAAGTGGGATTGCTGGGTCATATGGCAGTTCTATTTCCAGTTTTTTAAGAAATCTCCACACTGTTTTCCATAGCGGCTGTACTAGCTTGCATTCCCACCAACAGTGTAAGAGGGTTCCCTTTTCTCCACACCCTCTCCAGCATTTATTGCTTGTAGACTTTTGGATAGCAGCCATCCTGACTGGCGTGTGATGGTACCTCATTGTGGTTTTGATTTGCATTTCTCTAATAATGAGTGATGTTGAGCATCTTTTCATGTGTTTGTTAGCCATCTGTATGTCTTCTTTGGAGAAATGTCTGTTTAGTTCTTTGGCCCATTTTTTGATTGGGTCATTTATTTTTCTGGAATTGAGCTGCAGGAGTTGCTTGTATATTTTTGAGATTAATCCTTTGTCTGTTTCTTCATTTGCTATTATTTTCTCCCAATCTGAGGGCTGTCTTTTCACCTTACTTATAGTTTCCTTTGTAGTGCAAAAGCTTTTAAGTTTCATTAGGTCCCATTTGTTTAGTTTTGCTTTTATTTCCAATATTCTGGGAGGTGGGTCATAGAGGATCTTGCTGTGATTTATGTCGGAGAGTGTTTTGCCTATGTTCTCCTCTAGGAGTTTTATAGTTTCTGGTCTTACATTTAGATCTTTAATCCATTTTGAGTTTATTTTTGTGTATGGTGTTAGAAAGTGTTCTAGTTTCATTCTTTTACAAGTGGTTGACCAGTTTTCCCAGCACCACTTGTTAAAGAGGTTGTCTTTTTTCCATTGTATATCCTTGCCTCCTTTGTCAAAGATAAGGTGTCCATAGGTTCGTGGATTTATCTCTGGGCTTTCTATTCTGTTCCATTGATCTATATTTCTGTCTTTGTGCCAGTACCACACTGTCTTGATGACTGTGGCTTTGTAGTAGAGTCTGAAGTCAGGCAGGTTGATTCCTCCAGTTCCATTCTTCTTTTTCAAGATTACTTTGGCTATTCGAGGTTTTTTGTATTTCCATACAAATTGTGAAATTCTTTGGTCTAGTTCTGTGAAAAATACCGTTGGTAGCTTGATAGGGATTGCATTGAATCTATAGATTGCTTTGGGTAGAATAGCCATTTTGACAATATTGATTCTTCCAATCCATGAACACGGTATGTTTCTCCATCTGTTTGTGTCCTCTTTGATTTCTTTCATCAGTGTTTTATAGTTTTCTATGTATAGGTCTTTTGTTTCTTTAGGTAGATATACTCCTAAGTATTTTATTCTTTTTTGTTGCAATGGTGAATGGTATTGTTTCCTTAATTTCTCTTTCTGTTTTTTTTCATTGTTAGTATATAGGAATGCAAGGGATTTCTGTGTGTTAATTTTTATATCCTGCAACTTTACTATATTCATTGGATTAGTTCTAGTAATTTTCTGGTAGAGTCTTTAGGGTTTTCTATATAGAGGATCATGTCATCTGCAAACAGTGAGAGTTTCACTTCTTCTTTTCCTATCTGGATTCCTTTTACTTCTTTTTCTGCTCTGATTGCTGTGGCCAAAACTTCCAACACTATGTTGAATAGTAGTGGTGAGAGTGGGCACCCTTGTCTTGTTCCTGATTTCAGGGGAAATGCTTTCAATTTTTCACCATTGAGGGTGATGCTTGCTGTGGGTTTGTCATATATAGCTTTTATTATGTTGAGGTATGTTCCTTCTATTCCTGCTTTTTGGAGAGTTTTAATCATAAATGAGTGTTGAATTTTGTCAAAGGCTTTCTCTGCATCTATTGAGATAATCATATGGTTTTATCTTTCAATTTGTTAATGTGGTGTATTACATTGATTGATTTGCGGATATTAAAGAATCCTTGCATTCCTGGGATAAAGCCCACTTGGTCATGGTGTATGATTTTTTTAATATGTTGTTGGATTCTGTTTGCTAGAATTTTGTTAAGGATTTTTGCATCTATGTTCATCAGTGATATTGGCCTGTAGTTTTCTTTTTTTGTGGCATCTTTGTCAGGTTTTGGAATTAGGGTGATGGTGGCCTCATAGAATGAGTTTGGAAGTTTACCTTCTTCTGCAATTTTCTGGAAGAGTTTGAGTAAGGTAGGTGTTAGCTCTTCTCTAAATTTTTGGTAGAATTCAGCTGTGAAGCCATCTGGTCCTGGGCTTTTGTTTGCTGGAAGATTTTTGATTACAGTTTCGATTTCCTTGCCTGTGATGGGTCTGTTAAGATCTTCTATTTCTTCCTGGTTCAGTTTTGGAAAGTTATACTTTTCTAAGAATTTGTCCATTTCATCCAAGTTGTCCATTTTATTGGCATAGAGCTGCTGGTAGTAGTCTCTTATGATCCTTTGTATTTCAGTGTTGTCTGTTGTGATCTCTCCATTTTCATTTCTAATTTTGTTAATTTGGTTCTTCTCTCTTTGTTTCTTAATGAGTCTTGCTAATGGTTTGTCAATTTTGTTTATTTTTTCAAAAAACCAGCTTTTAGCTTTGTTGATTTTTGCTATGGTCTCTTTAGTTTCTTATTGCATTTATTTCTGCCTTAATTTTTAAGATTCTTTCCTTCTGCTAACCCTGGGGTTCTTCATTTCTTCCTTCTCTAATTGCTTTAGGTGTAGAGTTAGGTTATTTATTTGGCTTTTTTCTTGTTTCTTGATGTAAGCCTGTAATGCTATGAACCTTCCCCTTAGCACTGCTTTTACAGTGTCCCATAGGTTTTGGGTTGTTGTGTTTTCATTTTCATTCATTTCTATACATATTTTGATTTCTTTTTTGATTTCTTCTATGATTTGTTGGTTATTCAGAAGCGTGTTATTTAGCCTCCATGTGTTTGAATTTTTAACAATTTTTTTCCTGTAATTGAGATCTAATCTTACTGCACTGTGGTCAGAAAAGATGACTGGAATGATTTCAATTTTTTTTGAATTTTCCAAGACCAGATTTATGGCCCAGGATGTGATCTATTCTGGAGAAGGTTCCGTGTGCACTTGAGAAAAAGGTGAAGTTGATTGTTTTGGGGTGAAATGTCCTATAGATATCAATTAGGTCTAGCTGGTCCATTGTGTCATTTTAAGTTTGTTTTCCTTGTTAATTTCTGTTTAGTTGATCTATCCATAGTTGTGAGGGGTATTAAAGTCTCCCACTATTATTGTGTTACTATTAATTTCCTCTTTCATACTCGTTAGTGTTTGCCGTACATATTGCGGTGCTCCTATGTTGGGTGCATATATATTTATAATTGTTATATCTTCTTCTTGGATTGATCCTTTTGATCATTATGTAGTGTCCTTCTTTGTCTCTTTTCACAGCTTTTATTTGAAAGTCTATTTTATCTGATATGAGTATTGCGACTCCTGCTTTTTTTGGTCTCCATTTGCATGAAATATTTTTTTCCAGCCCTTCACTTTTAGTCTGTATGTGTCTCTTGTTTTGAGGTGGGTCTCTTGTAGACAGCATATATGGGGGTCTTGTTTTTGTATCCATTCAGCCAATCTTTGTCTTTTGGTTGGGGCATTCAACCCATTTACATTTAAGGTAATTATTGATAGTGTGGTCCGTTGCCATTTACTTTGTTGTTTTGGGTTCACGTTTATACAACCTTTCTGCATTTCCTGTCTAGAGAAGATCCTTTAGCATTTGTTGAAGAGCTGGTTTGGTGGTGCTGAATTCTCTCAGCTTTTGCTTATCTGTAAAGCTTTTGAGTTCTCTTTCATATCTGAATGAGATCCTTGCTGGATACAGTAATCTAGGTTGTAGGTTATTCTCTTTCATTACTTTCAGGACGTCCTGCCATTCCTTTCTGGCCTGGAGGGTTTCTATTGATAGGTCAGCTGTTATCCTTATGGGAATCCCTTTGTGTGTTATTTGTTGTTTTTTTTTTTTTTTTTTTAATATTTGTTCTTTGTGTTTGATCTTTGTTAGTTTGATTAATATGTGTCTTGGGGTGTTTCGCCTTGGGTTTATCCTGTTTGGGACTCTCTGGGTTTCTTGGACTTGAGTGGCTATTTCCTTCCCCATTTTAGGGAAGTTTTCAGCTATTAATCTCCTCGAGTATTTTCTCATGGCCTTTCTTTTTGTCTTCTTCTTCTGGAACTCCTATGATTTGAATGTTGGGGCGTTTCACAGTGTCCCAGAGGTCCCTGAGGTTGTCCTCATTTCTTTTGATCCTTTTTTCTTTTTTCCTCTCTGCTTCATTTATTTCCACCATTTTATCTTCTACCTCACTTATCCTATCTTCTGCCTCCGTTATTCTACTCTTGGTTCCCTCCAAAGTGTTTTTGATCTCATTCATTGCATTGTTCATTTTTAATTGACTCTTTTTTATTTCTTCTAGGTCTTTATTAAACAATTCTTGTATCTTTTCAATCTTTGTCTCCAGGCTATTTATCTGTAACTCCATTTTGTTTTCAAGATTTTGGTCATTTTTATTATCATTATTCTAAATTCTTTTTCAGGTAGATTCCCTATCTCCTCCTCTTTTGTTTGACTTGGTGGGCATTTTTCATGTTCCTTTACCTGTTGGGTATTTCTTTGCCTTTTCATCTTGTTTAGATTGCTGTGTCTGGAGTGGACTTTCTGTATTCTGGAGGTCTGTGGTTCCTTTTTATTATGGAGGATTTACCCAGTGGGTGGGGTTAGACGATTGGCTTGTCAAGGTTTCCTAGTTAGGGAAGCTTGCGTCAGTGTACTGGTGCGTGGAACTTGATTTCTTCTTTATGGAGAGCAATGGAGTGCCCAGTAATGAGTTTTGAGATGGGTCTATGTGTTAGGTGTCACCTTGGGCAGCCTGTATGTTGACATTCGGGGCTATGTTCCTGTGTTGCTGGAGAATTTGCTTGGTATATCTTGCTCTAAAACTTACTGGCTCTTGGGTGGTGGTTGGTTTCAGTGTAGGTATGGAGGCTTTTGGACGGTCACTTATTGCTTAAAGTTCCATGTAGTCAGGAGTTTTCTGGTGTTCTCAGGTTTTGGGCTTAAGTTTCCTGCCTCTGGATTTCAGTTTTATTCTTCCTGTAGTCTCAGGACTTCTCCAACTATACAGCACTGATAATAAAACCTCTAGGTTAATGGCGAAAAGATTCTCCCCTGTTAGGGACACCCAGAGAGGTTCACAGAGTTACATGAACAGGAGAAAAGGGAGGAGGGAGATAGAGATGAGCAGGAAGAGAAAAAGGGGGACTCAAGAGGAGAGAGACAGATCTACGCAGCTGTCTGTTCCCAGAGTGTTCTCCGTATCTCAGACACCTACAAGGATTCACAGAATTGGATTGGGAAGAGAAGGGGAAAGGAGGAAATAGAGGTGTTCTGAGGTAGAAAAAAGAGAGTCAAGATTGGGAGAGAATAATCTTCGGTTTAAAGATAGGGCTTCTTTTTTTTTTGGTAAGGTTATAGTGTAGTGAAAATGAAAATGAAGAGTAGTAGAGGAGTACTAGAGGACTTTAAAAGAAATAAGAGAAAAAGAAAAATAGAAAATAAAAGAGAAAACGGAAAGAAAAAAAAGAAGAAAAAAGAAAAAAAAAAAAAAAAAAAAAAAAAAAAAAAAAAAAAAAAAAGGAAAGAAAAAAAAATTTTTTTTTCCCTAATTAAAAAAATTGTAAAAATCTATGAAAATGAAAGTCAAGGAGTAATGGGGGAGTAATAGGGAATTTTAAAGGAAAATAAAAGAGAAAAAATAAAAAAGAAAAAATATAAAAAGAAAAAAAAATTTTTTTTTTTTTTCCCTTACTTAGAAAAAAAAAGTAAAAATATATCTAGGAGTTTCTCTGGAGCTGCTGCGGTCAGTGTGGGTTCGGCTCAGTTTCAGATAGCTCCTCGTTCCAGCTTACACTTCTCGATATCTACAGGGCCCTTCCGTGAAGTCGGTGTTTTCTACAGGGATTTTAATCTGTTGCACCAGTCCCTTCTGAAGCGGTTCCCTTTGTTTATTTGGCTTCTGTTTGCCGGTCTCTTCAGAGCCTCATTTCCGCCCTGACACAGGCGGGCGGAGGTGGGCTCTTATTCAGTTAGCTAGTTCCGTTGCGCTGCGGGGCGGGGCTGACGCTGCGGGGCGGGGCTGACGCTGCGGGGCGGGGCTGGCGCTGCGGGGCGGGGCTGACGCTGCGGGGAGGGGCTGGCCCTGCGGGGGCGGGCTGGCGCTGCCGGGAGGGGCTGACGCTGCTTTCTCCGTCTGCGCTGCTCAGGCTCCCGGCTGTTCTATATGGAGCGCGCCCAAGCTGCGCTAGGTTCCAGCCCTCGGGTGTTACACAAAAGCGCGGAAGGAAAAGCTGCGCCTGCTCTCTGTGCCTTCCCCGTCAGAGCGGTCCAGGTAGCGAGGGGCTTGATGGGCGCACTATCCCCAGGTGTGGCACACTCACTCCCTTCCGCGGACCCAGTCTCAGTTTCCGCTGACGCCAGTCGGGTGCGCGCGCCTTCCGCCCTCTGCGTCCCCAGCCCCAGTCCCCGCCCGCGCCGGTCGGGTGCTGCGCCCTGTGTCTCGCCGCGACCTTCCCCTCCCCCCTGCCTCCTGCCTCCGGCGGGGCTGGGCGGGTCCGCAGCCTGCGACCTCTTCTTGGGACTTTCTCCGTCCCTTTGTTCTGCGAACGGCAGGCAGTGTGTTCCGGCCGGTTAATTTTCTCTCTTTTGGTCTCCCACAGTTCAAGTTGGCACCTCACAGAAGCTCCCTCCGATTGTCCTCAGGGCACTCAGGCCCGGACCCTAGCCCAAGCAAGGCCGCCTAAGGCTCCCTTCCCGGGACGGGTCTCTGTCCTTAGCTCTTTTGTCTCACTTTTTATCTTTTATATTTTGTCCTACCTCCTTTCGAAGACAATGGTCTGCTTTTCTGGGCGCCTGATGACCTCAGCTAGCGATCAGAAGTTGTTTTGTGAGGTTTGCTCTGCATTCAGTTATTCTTTTGATGAATTTGTAGGAGAGAAAGTGGTCTCCCCGTCCTACTCCTCCGCCATCTTCTATTGTACTTCTTAAAATACTTTATTAACACTTCTCTGAAACTAAAAATTAAGTATTTTTCTGAAATAAAATAAGATTAATTATATTTGAAATGACAGTGAGGGTTTGATTTGCAAATTTAAATAATAAGGTATATATTTTCCATTGGTTGAATACACTAACTACTACAGCTCCAAGATTTGAAAAAAAGATTTTATATACACATAGTAAAATTAAAACCTTTTATCAAAAACATTGTATTGGTAAAGATCTAATAAAGAAAAACTCTTTGATTTTTCAAAGTTTTCTGAGTTAATTGAATTTAATGTGGAAATGAATAACTAATGTAATTAATAGTTATTTGATACTTATTGGAAAGGTCATTTGGGGATCTATTCTAGAAACTGAAATAAATGAATGTCATAGTGGTCTATAATATATTATCTGGGAATTCAATTAGGTCTTTCAATGTCATTTTGACATATAATTCATAAGATGTTCAAAGAAATAAATGAAATTGCCCTAGTACAATTCTTTCAATTACCTTCTAATTATTTACATGAACAATGTTTCTCAAAGTTGATAAAAAAGAAAATAAAAAACAATAATAGAATAGACTAGCTTCCTTGGTGGCTCAGATTAAAGAATCTGCCTGCAATGCACAGAGACCCAGGAGTCTCGAGTTCAATCTCTGGGTAGGGAAGATCCTCTGGAGGAGGAAATAGCAACCCACTTCAGTATTCTTGCTTGGGAATTTTCATGGACAGAGGGGAATTTCCATGGACTGGTGGGCTACAGTCCACAGGGGTCTCACAGAATTGGATACAACCAAGCAACTGAACATACAACATGCAAAAACTGACTCTAGGATTTTTATTACATTTACCCACAGACATATAAACTAATCAAAGCATTAAAAAACCCTATTTGGTTCATGAAGAGGTACATTTCCAAAAGTATATATTTGCACTGGACACATTTAAAAGAGTGCTGTATAACAGTTTCATGTTAAAATGTCAGTATGTACTATGTTACAGAAATTGCATTGTAGTGTTTAGGCTCCTATAAAGAAATTGGATGTCATTTTAAAATATGCTGAACAGAGGTCCCTACAAGTTTAAAATTCCTTGGGGGAGTTGTGAGCAATGAAGTCTGGAGAACATTTCATTCTCTTACCAACTTTTTTTTTCCTTCACAGTAGTTGGCATTTCACAGTTGACTACATTGTTGTTCAGAGTCTCAGATATTAATAAAAGACTACTCTTTGGTATCAAAAGGCTTACTGAATGTTATAAATACTTCTAGAATTTCCAAGAGTACTACAGCTCTGAACCCTAAGACTATGTTATACTGGTCACAATTTCCAACCACGTTGTGTGGTCTCTGGCAATAATACCACTGCCACAAGCGCTCAGTCATGTGACACTTTGAACTACCACTCTGGATTCTACGTGCCTCTCCTCACACCTGCCAGGTGACTGACTCTGCCCCCCACCCTGCCCCTGACATTTGCTTCTTCTATCTTCTCATTTGCTTGGGTACTAAGGACGGGAGAAACCTAGACCATCTACCTGCAACTGGTCTAAAGGGAGTGGAGAGTATGATTTTTGTTCTGTCTTTACAAGCTAGAACTCAAAATACAGACCATTACCAAAAATGAAGAAGGAAATGTAACAATTCTGGACAAGCACAAAGGAAAAATGTCTACTATAGCAAGGTCTTTAACTGTATTCTCCAACAGAGAATAAGCTGCTTGGAAACTGTGCCTTTGTCTGTTTTGACTCCATCCACCACAATGAAGAGACCATATCTTCAGGGGGAAAGTGTGAGACTCTCATTGCCTGGATTTGGAAAATAGAGTTGGAATAAGGAGAGAATTTCTCTGGCAACAACAATGAGCAACACGTTATAATCCATGGTCGGCTGCCTCATATTTTGGTTGATAAAGCCCAACCTTGTAACCCAAGGTCTTGAGTTACAAGACATAGAAGGAAATAAATAAAATACCTTCCTTATCCTTCTTTGTGTGGATTCTCCTGCTTTTTCATGAGAGAAGCATTGTTATTTAGTTGCTCAGTCATGTCCATCTCTTTGCGACGCCATGAACTGTAGCCCTCCAGGCTCCTCTGTCTATGGGGATATCTAGGCAAGAATATGGAAGTAGGTTGCCATTTCCTCCTTCAGGAGATCTGCACACTCCAGGGATCGAACCCACATCTCCTGCAAGCCTCCTGCATTGCAGAAAGATTCTTTACCACTGAGCCACAGGGGAAGCTTGGTGAAAGAAGCAACGAAAGGCCCCAGACAGCAATTTACATTCAGTATTACAGACACTGCATGGTCTGTCAGTTTCTAAATTCGCCATGATTCAGGGCTTTTCAAAATATGTTGGGATGAATATTGTCTAAACATGTTTGCTTTATGTTTTCAGTGGATTCACTGAATTTATATTCATTGGTATATCCTGTACATTATTAATCTATTTATCACACCACATTCTATTAGCCTAGTATAAGTGAAAATTGATCTTCTAACTTCTGAAAACATGCATTATTACTAGAAAAACACTAGGAGCCACTAAAAAATGTTCTGATGATTGCACATTACAAAGCCAGCTTCATATACTTATCAACATTAAGTTTCACTGACCTTGTTGTGAATTGAATTTTATTCATATGTGGAAATCCTAACCCCCAGCACCTCAGGATGAGAGCTTATCTGGGGAGATAGGAGGTAATCAAGTTAAAGTGAAGTCATTAGGGTTGGCGTAATCCAGTGTGACCTGTGTCCTTATAAAAAGGGAAACTCTGAGCACAGACATGTGTTTGAAATGCTGTGTGACTGTGAAGGCAGAGATTGGAGTGATGCATGGGATGAAGCCAAGAAATACTACAGACTGACAATAAAACCACCGGAAGCTAAGAGCATGGAACCGATTATCTTTCAGCCTTCAGAAGGAACTAACCCTCCAAACATCTTGATCTTGGACCTCCAGACTCCAGAACTGTGAGAAATTAGATCCCCATTATGTCATTTGGTTTGTTGCACTTTGTTATGGCAGTCCTGGCAAACAAATAACACCTTATTTAACATCGGCTCTTTTCATAATTTCTCTTTCTTACATGGTTCTCTACAGCTTTGAGGAATTTTTTAATCTACAAGAGAACAACAGAGCTTGTTTTGACATTGTACTCAAGCTTCTGGTGAAATGCTCTGGGGGCACAGGCCACTTCTAAGGCCATTTGTTGGATCACTAAGCCTGAGGTCAGCTTTCCTAGGGAACTGGAGAAAAAAGATACAGCTCTGGAAGTCAGACTAGGCAGCCTGGAAATGAGTAGCTTGGATAAACTGAATCAGGGTGGCAATAGCTTATCTCTTCTTTCTTATCATTTTTTGGACTTAGATTTCTCATTTGTTTGTGATGAAATAGTCACATCTAAATGGCTGAGACCCTGATATGAACCAAAAGAAAAAGACCAAGGAGGCAGCTCACTCTGTCCTTATTACCTGAGGGTCCTTGTAGCTCCATATTGCCCATGGAACTACATCGAATTTATAGGTGAAGTTGGGAAGAACTGACATCTTAACAATATTGATATTCCAACAATAAATACCCTTCTATCTCTCCATGTATTTGCATCTTCCATGTCTTTCATCAGAGTTCTGTAGGTTTCTACACGTAGATCCTGTACACATTTTTGTTGAATCGGTAACAAAGTATTTTTTTTGGTGCTTTTGTAAATAGAGTCAAGCTTCTAGTTTCAAATTTCAATCGTTCATTGCTGGGATTCACGATAGCAAAAATAGCTTTTATATCTCAACCTTTTGCCCTGGAAACTCATTATATTTGCTTATTAGCTCCAGGAAATTTTTTGTAGGTTCTTTGGAATTTTCCACATAGGCAATCACGTTATCTGTGAACAAGGATAGTTTTGTCTCATTCCAATTTGTATATGTTATATTTAATCTTATCATCTTATTGCACTATCTATGACTTCCAGAATGATATTAATAAGTGTGGTGAGAGAGGACACGTCTTGATCATAATGTTAGGGAGAAAGCGTCCATTTTCTGACCAATAAGTATAATGATAGTTGTAGTTTTTTTTTTTTTTTAATACATGTTCATCAAGTTGATAAATTTTCCTTCTATTCCCACTTTTCTGAGAGACTTTATTATTTATAGCTGTTAGATTTTGTCAATGGCTTTTTTTGGCATCAATTTATACAATCATACAATCATACTAGTGATGTGATTTTTTTTTTTTTTTGAATGTTGAACCAGACTTGCATACCTGGAATAAGTCTCACTTGGTAAGACATATTATTCTTTTCATTCAGTTGGATTTAACCTGCTAATGTTTTTGTTGAGGATTTTGTATCTATATTCATAAAAAGCTATTAGTCTGTAGTTTCCTTTTTTGTAATGTTTTTACCTTGCTTTGGTATAAACATAATCCTGCTCTCATAGAATGAGTTAGGAAGCATTTACTCTGCTTTGATCTGAAAGAGATTGCAGAGAGTTGCTGTAAGACCCACTACATTATAAAACTGTGACAAAACTCAGCAGTGAGTCAATCTGAGTATGGTTCTTTCAGCTAAGTTGTTAATTATTGATCCAATTTCTTCAGCAGATATAAACCTGTTCAGATTATCTGTTTCTCCCTGTATGAACTTTGAGTAGATTGTATTTTTCAAGTAATTATTTCATTTTATCTAGAAATTTATAAGATTTGTGGCATAGATATGTTAATAATATTCTCATTATCCTTTGAAAGTGATCAGTAGTAGTAGCCCAATTAAAAATTTATGATATTAATACTTTATGTCTTCTCTCATTTTTCCTTACTTTGGCTAGAGATTTATCAATTTTATTGATCTTTTAACAGAATCAATGTGATTTCTAGGTGGCTCATTGGTAAAGAACCTGCCTGCCAAAATAAGAATCACCAGTGACGCCAGTTTGATCCAGGGTCTGGAAGATCCCCTGAGGTAGAAAATGGAAACCCGTTCCAATATTCTTGCCTGGATAACTCAATGGAGAGAGGAGCCTGGTGGGTTACAGTCCATGGGATTGCCAAGTGTCAGACTTAACTAAGCATGGCACGGCAACAGAATCAACTTTTGATTTTGTTGATTTCATTATTATACCATCTTGTTTTCACTCTATTGATTTTTGTTCTAATTTCTACTGTTTTCTTCTGCTTTCGTTAGACTTGCATTCATTCTTTGTCTCTTTCATGTGATGGACACTTTTGTTGTTGTTGTTCAGTTGCTCAGTTCAGTTCAGTTGCTCAGTCGTGTCCGACTCTTTGCAACACCATGGACTGCAGCATGCCAGGCCTCCCTGTCCATCACCAACTCCTGGAGCTTACTCAAACTCATGTCCATCATGTCGGTGATGCCATCCAACCATCTCATCCTCTGCCGTCTCCTTCTCCTCCAACCTTCAATCTTTCCAGCATCAGGGTCTTTTCCAGTGAATTGGTTCTTTGGATCAGGTGGCCAAATTATTGGAGTTTCAGCTTCAACATCAATTCTTCCAATGAATGTTCAGGACTGATTTCCTTTAGGATTGATTGGCTGGATCTCCTTGCAATCCAAGGGACTCTGAAGAGTCTTCTCCAACACTACAGTTCAAAAGCATCAAGTCTTCAGTGCTCAGCTTTCTTTATAGACCAACTCTCACATCCATACATGACTACTGCAAAAAACAGCTTTGACTAGACAGACCTTTGTTGGCAAAGTAATGTCTCTGCTTTTTAATAAACTGTCTAGGTTGATCATAGCTTTTCTTTCAAGGGGCAAGTGTCTTTTAATTTCATGGCTGCAGTCACCATCTGCAGTGATTCTGGAGCCCAAAAAAATAGTCTCTGACTGTTTCCATTGTCTCCTTATCTACTTCCCATGAAATGATGGCACCGGATGCCATGATCTTAGTTTTCTGAAAGTTGAGCTTTAAGCCAACTTTTTCACTCTCCTCTTTCACTTTCATCAAGAAGCTCTTTAGTTCTTCTTCATGTTCTGTCATAAGGGTGGTGTCATCTGCATACCTGAGATTATTGATATTTCTCCTGACAATCTTGATTCCAGCTTGTGTTTCATCCTGCCCAGCATTTCTTATGATATACTCTGCATATAAGTTAAATAAGCAGGGTGACAATACACAGCCTTGCCATAGTCCTTTCCCAATTTTGAACCAGTCTACTGTTCCACATCTGGTTCTAACTGTTGCTTCTTGACCTGCATACAAATTTCTCAGAAGGTGGGTCAAGTGGTCTGGTATTCCCATCTCTTGAAGAATTTTCCAGTTTGTTTTAATCCACACAGTAAAAGGCTTTGGCATAGTCAATAAAGCAGAAATAGATGTTTTTCTGGAACTCTCTTGCTTTTTCGATGATCCACCAGATGTTGGCAATTTGATCTCTGGTTCCTCTGCCTTTTCTAAATCCAGCTTGAACATCTGGAAGTTCATGGTTCATGTATTGCTGAAGCCTGGCTTGGAGGATTTTGAGCATTACTCCAGCATGTGAGATGAGTGCAACTGTGCGGTAGCTTGAACATTCTTTGGCATTGCCTTTCTTTGGGATTGGAATGAAAACTGACTTTTTCCAGTCCTGTGGCCACTGCTGAGTTTTCCAAATTTGCTGGCATATTAAGTGCATCATTTTCACAGTATTATCTTTTAGTATTTGAAATAGCTCAACTGGAATTCCATTACCTCCACTAGCTTTGCTTGTAGTGATGCTTCCTAAGGCCCACTTGACTTCGCATTCCAGGATGTCTGACTCTAGGTGAGTGATCACACCATCGTGGTTATCTGGGTCATGAAGATATTTTTTGTATAGTTCTTCTGTCTATTCTTGCCACCTCTTCTTAATATCTTCTATTTCTGTTAGGTTCATCCCATTTCTGTCCTTTATTATGCTCATCTTTGCATAAATTCAGACTTAAATTGAGGAAAGCAGGGAAAACCACTAGACCATTCAGGTATGATCTAAATCAAACCCCTTATACAGTGGAAGTGACAGATAGATTCAAGGTATTAGATCTGATATACAGAGTGCCTGAAGAACTATAGATGGAGGTTCATGACACTGTACAGGGGGCCGTGATCAGGACTATCCCCAAGGAAAAGAAATGCAAAAAGGCAAAATGGTTGTCTGAGGAGGCCTTACAAATAGCCAAGAAGTGAAGAGAAGCTAAAGACAAAGGAGAAAAGGAAAGATATACACATTTGAGTGCAGAGTTCCAAAGATCGCAAGTAGAGATAAGAAAGATTTCCTCAGAAATCAGTGCAAAGAAATAGAGGAAAACAATAAAATGGGAAAGACTAGAGATCTCTTCAAGAAAATTAGATATACCAAGGGAACATTTTATGCAAAGGTGAGTACAGTAAAGGACAGGAATGATATGGACCTAAGAGAAGCAGAAGATACTAAGAAGAGGTGGCAAGAATACACAGAAGAACTATACAAAAAAGATCTTCATGACCCAGATAATCACGATGGTGTGATTGCTCTCCTAGAGCCAGACATCCTGGAATATGAAGTCAGGTGGGCCTTAGGAAACATCACTATGAACAAAGGTAGTGGAGGTGATGGAATTCTAGTTGAGCTATTTCAAATCTTAAGTCGTATCCAACTCTTTGAAACCTCATGGACTGCAGCATGCCATGTTTCTCTGTCTTGCACTATCTCCCAGAGTTGGCTCAGACTCTTGTCCATTGAGTCAGTGATGTCATCCAACTATCTCATCCTCTGTTGCCCCCTTCTCCTCTTGCCCTCAGTCTTTCCCAGCATAAGGGTCTTTTCCAATGAGCTGGATTTTCTCATCAGGTGACCAAAGTATTGGAGCTTCAGCATCAGTCCTTCCAATGAATATTCAGGGTTAATTTCCTTTAGGATTGACTGGGTTGATCTCCTTGCTATCTAAGGGACTCTCAAGAGTCTTCTCCAGCACCACATTTTGAAAGCATCAATTTTTTGACACTCAACCTTCTTTACGGTTCAACTCTCACATCCATTCCATGACTACTGGAAAAACCATAGCTTTGACTATAAGGACCTTTGTCAGTAAAGTGATATCTCTAGTTTTCAATATGCTGTCTAGGCTTGCTATCACTTTTCTTCCATGGAGCAAACATCTTTTAATTTCATGGCTGCTTAGGTTGTTTACTTATTTATTTTAGGTCTTTCTCCTCTTATAGTACATGCATGTAATGCTATAAATTTCCCTCTAAACACTGCTTTTGTTGCAACTCTCAAATTTTGATGCTGTATTTTCATTTTTACATTCTTCAAAATATTTTAAAATTTCTTTTAAGACTTTTTATGGTCTTATGTGTTATTTAGTAGTGTTTTTTAATATCCAAATTTTTGTGGATATTTTCCAGCTATCTTTCCCTCACTGACTTTTAATTTAATCCATTGAATTCTGAGAACATACTTCATATGATTTCTATTCTTTTAGCTTTGTTAAGCTGCATATTAAAGTTAGGAAGTTGGTCTCTCAGTCAATGTTCTATGTGAACTTGAAAAGGATGTATATTTTGTTATTAAATGGAGCATTTTATAAATGTCTATTCAATCAAGCTGTTCAGGTCAATTCTATTCTTACTGAATTTGTGCCTGCTTGATTTATCACCTGATAAAAGATGGATGTTGAAGTCTAAATATAATGGTGGATTTGTCTGTTTCTCTTTTCAGTTCCCTCAGTTTTCAGTTCTCTATCACCTTTTGCCTCTGCCTCATGTAGTTAAGCTGTGCTGTTAGATGCACACATATTTAGGACTTTTAGGTTTTCCCGGAGATTTGATCTCTTTATCATTATTTCATGGCCCTTTTTAATTCCTGTTAACTTTCCCTATGTGCTTCCCTCATAGCTCAGTTGGTAAAGAATCCACCTGCAATGCAGGAAACCCTGGTTTGATTCCTGGGTCAGAAGATCCCCTGGAGAAGGGAAAGACTACTCACTCCAGTATTCTGGTCTGGAGAATTCCATGGACAGTATAGTCCATGGGGTCACAAAGAGTCGCAGAGTCAGACACGACTGAGTGACTTTCACTTTCACCTTTCCCTATTCTGAGTTCTGCTCTGTCTGAAACTGATACAGCTACTCTAGCTGTCTTTCGTTAAGTGTTAGTGTGGTATGGTTTTCTTCTTATTTTCCTTTATTTATTTGAATTTTATAACTAAAGTGGGTTTCCTGCAAACAAAATATAGTGGAATCTTATCTTTTTAATTACAGCTTGGAAAATTTCTATTGATACGTTTTCAGACTAACTGATTCTTTCCTTGGTCATGTCCAGTTATAGATCAGAGGCATTCTTCATTTCTGTTACATTGTTTATATTTCTACTATTTCCTTTTGATTCTTTCTTAGTGTTTCCATATTTCTGTTTGCATTACTCATATGTCCATGAATTTTGTGTACTTTTTCCTTTAGAATTCTTATAATTATGCTATTTTTACATTCTCAGTATGATAATTTCAATATCTGTATCATGTCTGAATATGATTATGATACTTCCCTTTTATGTTTAGACTCAGAGTTTTTTTTTTTTTACTTTTTGACCTATCTTTTGATATTTTTGAAAGCTGAACATTTAGATCAGTAATAGAAACTGTGGTGAAAGTGGAAAGTAGAAGTGTTAGTCACTCAGTCATGTCCAACTCTTTGTGACCCCAGGGACTGTGACCCACTAGGCTCCTCTGTCCATGGAATTCTCCAAGCAAGAATACTGGAATGGGTAGCCATTCCCTTCTCCAGGGGATCTTCCTGACCTAGGGATCGAACCTGGGTCTCCTGTACTCGCAGGCAGATTGTTTACCATCTGAGTCACCAGGGAAGCCCTCAGAACTGTGGTAAATAGTCTTTTTAGTATGAAAATGTATTAATCTGGCTAAGAGTTGGGACATGTTTAATGCTTACCATAGTTGAGGAAATGGCAACCCACTCCACTATTCTTGCCTGGAGAATCCCATGGACAGAGAAGCCTGGCAAGCTATAGTCCATAGGTCACAAAGAGTCGAACGTGAATGAATCGACTTAACATAACAATATAGTTGTTAGTGCAAAGGCTTCAAAATCTTCTGTTGTCTTTCTTTGACTCCTCTTGATTTTGGGCTTTCCTAAGCACTTCTCCTCCAATTTACCTTGATTCATGGACCTAACATTCCAGGTTCCTATGCAATATGTTTCTTTATAGCATCAGACTTTACTTCCATCACCAGTCACATCCACAACTGGGTGTTGTTTTCACTCTGGCTCCGTTTCTTCATTCTTTCTGGAATTATTTTTCCACTCTTCTCCAGTAGCATATTGGGTACTCACTGACCTGGGGAGTTCATCTTTCAGTGTCATATCTTTTTGGGTTTTCGTACTGTTCATGGGGTTCTCAAGGCAAGAATACTGAAGTGGTTTGCCATTCCCTTCTCCAGTGGACCACGTTTTGTCAGAACTCTCCATCATGACCTGTGTGTCTTGGGTGGCCCTACACTTCTCCTCAGAGAAAGTCTGTATCTTGCAGTTTTTTTTGCTGCAATCCGTGATTACCATCCCAGGACCCTATTGCTGTGGTGGTCAGGAATGGGAGAGAAGAAATCTCCTATAATCTAATGATTAAATCTCAGTCTTTTAGTCCATCTGTGTCTCTAGACTATGACTCACAAGCATGTCTCAAATGATATAGCTTTTCTCACCCTTACATAAAAAGGAAGTCTAGATGGGGCTAGAATAGGAGAAATGTCCTGTTTTGAGTTGGAATAAAGCTCCAACAAAATCATTTCCCTAGCGAATAAACCTTTTTAATGGTGAATTCTCTAGACCTGTTTCACAATGATTGCTCTTCCCTTCTTCCTGCCAGAGCCAGAAGGGTATCTTTCTAGGACTTTCAACATGAGAATCTGATGAGGTTACTAGAGGTAAAGTAGTGAAAATGTGGGAGAGTACCTGCGATTACAGCCTCCAGGGATTTCTTATTCTTAGGTTAGTGCATAGTCAGCCTCCAGCGATTCATCAAAATTATTGCTGAAGTGTTCCTACCGGTTTATGCCTCCAGCAGCCTCTGCTCCAGATGAGCACATGAATATCCGGATTATGTGTCTTTTTAGTTTACAGGGTGTTAACTTTCCCTGAAACCTCAGCTGTTTGTTGGACCCAAGGGAACTCACTGATTTTCAGTTTGTTCAGCTTTTTCATATAGTAAAAACAGGACTGATAACTATCAAGCTCTTTACATGTTAGTGCTGAAACTGAAAGTCTTTACTCTCATTACTAAAAATTCAAATTAATAAAGATGATGACAACAATAATAATTATCAGAAGCAGTAATAGTATGAATTCTAAGGACATACTTGCTTTAGATTTACATACATATTAAGCAGTTTCTTTGCTTGCCATCCTTCTTGCATCTCAGATATTCCTGATTCCTTCTGGGACAATTTTTTCTCTTCCTTAAAGTATATTATTTTATAGTTGTGCTTAATTTTTTCATTTATTCTGTTTTTTGAAAAAAATCTTAGTTATATATTCTAATTCCAGATGCTAGTTGTTTGTGGGCCATGATTCTAGGTTAACATATATTTTCCACTAAAATTTTAGAGCTTTTATTATATTTCCTCTTGGCTCCCTCATTACCATTGAAAATCCTTTTGTCAGTCTATGAGACATTTCTTTGGATGGCACATCTTCCTCTTCATTTTCCTTTTGTATTTATTTTTCTTCCCTTTCATCTCCTCTTTATCCTCCTTCATCATTTTCATGAATGCCTTTAGATATTTTCTTTTCTTTTTATAAACCTAGAGATTCCTCATAGGGACATCTCTCATCATATATATAGTATCTAACTGTGTAATAGTCAGATGGCCTCATTATTTTGTCTACAATATGTCATAGTTGCTTTATAACCTTAGCTTTCACTATTCCTTTTACTAAAACATCTATTAAATTATTTCTGTAAGCCAGAATTTTACATTAAGTCCCCCCACTTAATCCTGTCAGCAATATTATAAAATTAGGGATTATCAGTGTCCTTATTTTACACATAATAAGACAGGGTGAGATTTCTTAAGGAACTGAAGTGGACTCTGAGCCCAGGTCTATCTGGCCTCAGAGTCATCTCTCCTAATTATCACCATCATGTGACCTTTCAACCTAAATTCTCAGCCTGGCTGGTCTACTGAGTCTTCCACATTTCAATTCTCCTACTATTTGGTACCTATACTACTTACTTGACTGATAATAGTTCTTTAGTTATTTTCACCTAAATATTCATGCACCTTTCTCTTCCTCAGTATGGTATTAGTCTCATCAGGGCATAAAATGTGTCATTTGCCATGCTCTACATACAGTGTTATGGAAAAATTGTGTGCAGTGTATACTCCTTAAATCATGAAAATATTACCTTTCAAATCTTAAAAGTTTTTTTTTTCCAAACAAATGCACCAATCAGAATGCTATAATAATTGTATTGAATTAAAACACATGTATATAATAATTAGGGCTTCCCTGGTGGCTCAGTGGTAAAGAATCCATCTGCCAATGCAGGAGACACACATTCAAACCCTGGGTTAGGAAGATTCCCTGGAGAAGGAAATGTCAACCCACTCCAGTATTCTTGCCTGGAGAATCCCTTGGACAGAGGAACCTGGCAGGCTATAGTCCATGGAATCACAAAAGAGTCGAACATGACTTAGCAACTAAACAGCCACAAATAAAACAGTTAACCAAAAGTAAAAGAAAATCTATGGCCACTAAAGTGTGTGTGTTTGCTAAGTCACTTCAGTTGTGTCCAACTCTTTGTGACCTTATGGGCTGTAGCCCACTAGGCTCCTCTGTCCATGGGATTCTTTAGGCAAGAATACTGGAGTAGGTTGCTGTGCCCTGCTCTGGGAGATCTTCCCAACCCAGGGATCAAACCCAAGTCTCTTAGGCATTGGCAGACAGTGCCCCCCACCTCCACCCCCCACCGCTGCTGCCAGCCACTAAGGGCAAAGTGATGTTTGGGCTCATAATATGTCACTAAAATCATTAAAATGACTGTGGTCTATTTTGTTCTTTGTTAACATATGTGAATACATTGGAGTTATACTCTTCATTTCTGAGTTTGTGTTTTAACTGAAGTAATTTGTCATTTTTTAAACATACCCAAAGTTTCCACATTTCTCCAGGGCACACTGGATGATAATTTTAAAAGCAGGCATCAGAAATTAGCCTGTGACCAAGGCCACAGTCAGTGTGGACAAAAATGTGCTGCTAGCATTACAGTAATAGACTGAGTACTTTGACATCAACAACATGCTTTCCTTACCGCAGTGTGTTCCCCTATATTGTTTCATCATTATGAGTATTTGTTTAAAAGCCACTTACAAAGCTGACTGCCAAGTACTGTATTGTCTAGAACCACTGCAAGAGATGTAGGTGCATGAAGTTCACATGCGGTTATTAGACCTTTAACCACTTTTTGCTTGCCAAGCACAGTTAATACACAAAAACAAAATAATAAAGATGATGAAAGTTTAAGTTCCCCATGGTTGCCTGCCCTTCTCCACATCCACCTTTGATTTTCTTTCCAGAAAATTTACTGCCTCCCAAAAGATTCTTATGTTCTTGGAATCAGTTCCAGTAAGGCTAGTTATGTGGTGGTCTAATTCCTTCTTGCTGTGCTCCAAGTTGGTTGGCTTTTGATGGCTATTTCAAATAAAATATTTTTTACTGCCTCTCTAACATGTCCATGTAGTAAAAGTCTCAGAATACTCTTGACGCCTCTTTTTGAGATGAGTGAATGCAGCCTTGGGGAAACTGCGGGCAGATTCGGGTGGTTATTGATACTATGCAGAAGAACTCATGACGAGCCTGTAATTCAGAAACAGCTACACATGCAAGCATGTCTGCACACACAGTTACTAGCCTTGTGACCAGAGGCGCTGGCAAGGATGGGTGGCAGTCTGGTGACAGTGATGGAGGCATTTGGGGAACACGGCCAGAGGGCTGCTGGCCTATGGGGTCCCTGGAGTTCTCAACCACTTGCAACCACTGTGACGCAAATGTGCTGCCAAACTGAACTCAGGAACACAAAAGAATGGACGGAATGACAGACAAATGTAGGGAGGAAGGCACATTAAGGGAAAGTGGAAAAGAACAAAGGAAATAAGAGATCAGTGTGGGGAAGACAGAATTTCTCAACATTATCAGCACTCCAGGCACACAAAACAAGATTCCCAAGAACCGTTTGTCTTGACATTACAAAACGAGACAGCCAATCTCTTACTCACAGTGAGAATCACTTCCATTGTGTCATTCATTAGAGGTGCCAAGAAAACTATCGATTTGTTCTTATTGAACACAGATTAGCTTATGGACTAAGACCTGTGACATGTCCTATGTACATTAAAAGCTGAGTTCGATTAGGCTCCTCAGGAAATTGATCCATGAGGCAGTGCGGAGCAGCTACGTTGTGCAAATGGGTTTCTCACGTCTCAAACCCATTTGAAAGCATTTAGAGGTAGAAATAATTACGTGTTGCTTTTGTCCCTCAAGCCCAGAAAAATTTGCTTATTTCTGGATACAAGTATATCTGTGGTATTTTAAAAATCATTTAATTTTTGGTCATTTTCTGGGATAGTGAGATATAGAAATTGATATGGAAGTAAACACAATCTTCACTATAATTTTTGAATTGTTGTTTATAGACATTCGGTGGCTATGAAACAGTTTAATTGGAATTGTTTGGACTTTCTTAAAGGCAAGATTAAAAAGAAAATTGAACTAGAAAACCAGGGACATAACTCTAACTCTGATCTTAGATAAGTCACTATTAACTAGAGATCTTAATGTGAGAAAACTACTTTTCTTTCATTTCATATGTATATGTATTATGTATTTCTTAAATATATATATATATATATATATATATATATAGCAAAGTTTAGTGTATTTTCTCCAAATATTTTAGGGTAAAAACAATCTTATGATACTTGCTTCATGTAGTAAAATTTAAAGTAAATAGCTACAATGGATATTTCTGGAACTGTATTTGAAGGAGTTATCACCTTAATGTAATGTACTTAACCTTTTCTTGCCACTGGTTTGCAAAATTTGCAAAATTATAGAGTAGGATAAAATAATTAACTCAAAATTAAATTAAAAACACAGCTAATTTTAAATTACTGATTTAAAATGTGATATTCTACAAATATTTTTTACTGATAATCTTAATAACAATTTTGTTTCAGAAAAACTTTAATAAACATATAAAAATAATTTCCATGATCTGCTTTTACTTTCACTGTAGTTTACACTTCCAAAGAAACTATGTTCAAAGTTTTTATGTTCTACATACAATCACAGGGTATTTTTAATCCTCTAGATAGCCAGTGATGATAGAATAGAAATTACATGAAATTTTATATTGTAACAATGTATAGTGATTCAAATTCTTCTAAATATCACTGGAACATCAGTAGAATGACAGATGAACTAAAATGATTCCATATACTGTCTTTGATATCTCATTGACTGTTAGTGAAACCTTACACATATTTTTAATTTTATTGTTTTGAATGTGTATTTATGTCAGAGGATGGGGCATCTTTTATTAAATAGTTTGTGGCTTGATTTATAGCTTTTAAACATATAGACATATGGTAAACAGGCCTTCATTTGTACTCTTGCCCCAGGTCATGCAAATGTTGAGACAATCTAAGTAGATAGCCAAGATATAGCACAAATCTTACCTTTGCCAGATGTGTGGAAAGGGTTGTTTCTTTATGTTTCTTTCATTAATGTAAGAATCCTGAATAAAATGCTTGGTAATTTATTTTGAGTAGAAATCAATTCATAGAATTTTCTAAAATTATAACATAAATTATTTAAAAGTTGTTTTAAGTGCTTTAAAAATTTTATTTATTTATTTATTGGCTGGCTGGGTCTTCATTGCTGCACACAGGTTTCTCTAGTTGTGGCAGGTGGGGGCTACAATCTAGTGCAATGCATGAGCTTCTCATTTTGGTGGCTTCTCTTGTTGCAGAGCACAGGCCCCAGGGCATTCAGGCTTCAGTGGTTGTAGCATGTGAGCTCAGTAGTAATGGCTCATAGGCTCTAGAGCGTGGGGTCAGTAGTTGTGGTGCACAGGCTTAGTTGCCCCGTGACATGTGAAATCTGCCCAGACCAGGGATCAAACTCACGCCCTCTGCATTGGCAGGAGGGTTCTTAATCACTGCACCACTTGGGAAGTTCCATGAAGTGCTTTTTTTAAAATATGAGAGCTTATTTATAATTTCAGTGAATATCCTGGGTATTAACTTTGGAATTATCTAGTTGGACAATAGAGAAAGCAAGAGAATTCCAGAAAAAACATCTGCTTCATTGATTACACTAAAGCCTTTGACTGTGTGGAGTACAATAAACTGTAGAAAATTGTTGAAGAGATGGGAATACCAGACCACCTTACCGGCCTCCTTAAAAACCTGTATGCGTGTCAAGAAGCAGCAGTTAGAAACTTACATGGAAAACTGACTGGTTCCCAAATTGGGAAAGGAGTACATCAAGGCTATATATTGTTACCGTGCTTATTTAACTTATATTCAGAGTACATTAGGTGAAATGCCAGGCTGGATGAATCACAAACTGTGATCAAGCTTGCTGGGAGAAGTGTCAACAACGTCAGATATGTAGATGATAGTAATCTAATGGCTGAAAGTGAAGAGGAACTAAAGAGCCTCTTGATGAATGTAAAAGAGGAGAGTGAAACAGCGGGCTTAAAACTCAACATTCAAAAAATGAAGATCGTGGCATCCAGTTCCATCAATTCATGGCAAATAGAAGGGGAAAAAGCCAAAGCAGAGACAGAATTTACTTTCTTGGGCTCCAAAATCACTGCAGATGGTAACTTCAGCCATGAAATTAAAAGACACTTGCTCCTTGAAGAAAAGCTATGACAAACCTCAGTTCAGTCGTGTCCGACTCCTTGTGACCCATGAATCGCAGCACGCCAGGCCTCCTTTTCCATCAGCCAATCCCGGAGTTTACCCAAGCTCATGTCCATCGAGTCGGTAATGCCATCCAGCCATCTCATCCTCTGTCGTCCCCTTCTCCTCCTGCCCCCAATCCCTCCTAGCATCAGGGTCCTTTCCAATGAGTCAACTCTTCACATTGGGTGGCCAAAGTATTGGAATTTTAGCTTCAGCATCAGTCCTTCCAATGAACATCCAGGACTGATGTCCTTTAGGATGGACAGGTTGGATCTCCTTGCAGTCCAAGGGACTCTCAAGAGTCTTCTCCAACACCACAGTTCAAAAGCATCAATTTTTCAGCGCTGAGCTTTCTTCACAGTCCAACTGTCACATCCATACATGACCACTGGAAAAACCATAGCCTTGACTAGACAGACCTTTGTTGACAAAGTAATGTCTCTGCTTTTTAATATGCTGTCTAGGTTGGTCATAACTTCTTCCAAGGAGTAAGCGTCTTTTAATTTCATGGCTGCAATCACCATCTGCAGTGATTTTGGAGCCCAAAAAAATAAAGTCTGACACTGTTTCCACTGTCTCCCCATCTATTTTCCATAAACTGGTGGAACCAGATGCCATGATCTTAGTTTTCTGAATGTTGAGCTTTAAGCCAACTTTTTCACTCTCCTCTTTCACTTTCATCAAGAGGCTTTTTAGTTCCTCTTCACTTTCTGCCATAAGGCTGATGTCATCTGCATATCTGAAGTTATTGATATTTCTCCTGGCAATCTTGATTCCAGCTTGTGCTTCATCCAGCCCAGCATTTCTCATGCCGTACTCTGCATATAAGTTAAATAAGCAGGGTGACAATATAAAGCTTTGACATACTCCTTTTCCTATTTGGAACCAGTCTATTGTTCCATGTACAGTTCTAACTGTTGCTTCCTGACCTGCATATAGGTTTCTCAAGAGGCAGGTCAGGTGGTCTGGTATTCTCATCTCTTTCAGAACTTTCCAGTTTATTGTTATCCACACAGTCAAAGGCTTTGGCATAGTCAATAAAGCAGAAATAGATGTTTTTCTGGAACTCTCTTGCTTTTTCAATGATCCAGTGGATGTTCACAATTTGATTTCTGGTTCCTCTGCCTTTTCTAAAACCAGCTTGAGCATCTGGAAGTTCATGGTTCAAGTATTGCTGAAGCCTGGCTTGGAGAATTTTGAACATTACTAGCGTGTGAGATGAGCGCAATTGTGTGATAGTTTGAGCATTCTTTGGCATTGCCTTTCTTTGGGATTCGAATGAAAACTGATCTTTTCCAGTCCTTTGGCCACTGCTGAGTTTTCCAAATTTGCTGGCATATTGAGTGCAGCACTTTCACAGCATCATCTTTCAGGATTTGAAATAGCTCAACTGGAATTCCATCATCTCCACTAGCCTTGTTCGTAGTGATGCTTTCTAAGGCCCACTTGACTTCACATTCCAGGATGTCTGGCTCTAGGTGAGTGATCACACCATTGTGATTATCTGGGTTGTGAAGATATTTTTTTGTACAGTTCTTCTGTATATTCCTGCCACCTCTTCTTAGTATCTTCTGTTTCTGTTAGGTCTATACCATTTCTGTCCTTTATTATGCCCATCTTTGCAGGAAATGTTCCCTTGGTATCTCTAGTTTTCTTGAAGAGATCTCTAGTGTTTCCCACTCTTTTGTTTTCCTCTATTTATCTGCTTTGATCACTGAGGAAGGCTTTCTTATCTCTCCTTGCTATTCCTTGTAACTCTGCAGTCAAATGGGAGTATCTTTCCTTTTCTCCTTTGCTTTTCACTTTTCTTCTTTTCACAGCTATTTGTAAGGCCTCCTCAGAGGGCCATTTTGCTTTTTGCATTTCTTTTCCATGGAGATGGTCTTGATCCCTGTCTCCTGTGCAATGTCATGAACTTCTGTCCATAGTTCATCAGGCACTCTGCCTATCAGATCTAGTCCCTTACATCTATTTCTCTATTATACACTTCCACTGTATAATCATAAGGGGTTTGATTTAGGTCATACCTGAATGGCCTAGTGGTTTCCATACTTTATTCAATTTAAGTCTTAATTTGGCAATAAGGAGTTCATGATCTGAGCCACAGTCAGCTCCTGGTCTTGTTTTTGCTGACTGTATCGAGATTCTCCATATTTGGCTGCAAAAAATATAATCAATCTGATTTCTGTGTTGACCATCTGGTGATGCCCATGTGTAGAGTCTTCTCTTGTGTTATTGGAAGAGGGTGTTTGCTATGACCAGTGCATTCTCTTGGCAAAAATCTATTAGCCTTTGCCCTGCTCCTAGGCCAAATTTGCCTGTTACTTGATGTGTTTCTTGACTTCATACTTTTGCATTCCAGTCCCATATAATGAAAAGGACATCTTTTTCAGGTGTCAGTTCCTAAAGGCCTTGTAGGTCTTCATAGAACCATTCAACTTCAGCTTCTTCAGCATTCCTGGTTGGGGCATCGGCTTGGATTACCATGATATTGAACGGTTTGTCTTGGAAACGAATAGAGATCATTCTGTCGTTTTTGAGATTTCATCCAAGTACTGCATTTCAGACTCTTTTGTTGACCATGATGGCTACTCCATTTCTTCTAAGGGATTCCTGCCCACAGTAGTAGATATAATGGTCATCTGAGTTAAATTCCCCACTCCAGTCCATTTTAGTTTGCTGATTCTTAGAACGTCAACGTTCAATCTTGTCATCTCCTGTTTGACCACTTCCAATTTGCCTTGATTCATGGACCTAATGTTCCAGGTTCCTACGCAATACTGGTCTTTACAGCATCGGACTTTGCTTCTATCACCAATCACATCCACAACTGGGTATTGTCTTTGCTTTGGTTCCATCCCTTCATTCTTTCTGGAGTTATTTCTTCACTGATCTCCAGTAGCATATTGGGCACCTATCGACCTGGGGAGTTCCTCTTTCAGTATCCTATCATTTTGCCTTTTCATACTGTTCATGGGGTTCTCAAGGCAAGAATACTGGAGTGGTTTGCCATTCCCTTCTCCAGTGGACCACATTCAGTCAGACCTCTCCACCATGACCCGTCTGTCTTGGGTGGCCCCACACGGCATGGCTTAGTTTCATTGAGTTAGACAAGGCTGTGGTCCTGTGATCACATTGGCTAGTTTTCTGTGATTATGGTTTCAGTGTGTCTGCCCTCTGATGCCCTCTCACAGCACCTACCGTCTTACTTGGATTTCTCTTACCTTGTATGTAGTATCTCTTCACGACTGCTCCAGCAAAGTGCAGCTGCTGCTCCTTCCCTTGGACGAGGGGCATCTCCTCACGGCCGCCCCTCCTGACCTTGAACGTGGAGTAGCTCCTCTCGGCCCTCCTGCACTTGCGCAGCCGCCCCTCAAACCTAGACAGCATATTATAAAGCAGAGACATCATTTTGCAACAAAGGTCCACCTAGTCAAAGCTATGATCTTCCCAGTAATCATGTATGGATGTGAGAGTTGGATCATAAAGAAGGCTTAGCAATAAAGAATTTATACTTTCAAATTGTGATCTGGAGAAGACTCAAGAGTCCCTTGAACTTCAAGGAGATCCAATCAGTCAATCCTAAAGGAAAATAACCCTGAATATACACTGGAAGGACTGAGGTTGAAGCTGAAGCTCCAGTACTTTAGCCACCTGATGCAAAAAACTAGCTCATTGGAAAAGACCCTGATGCTGGGAAAGATTGAAAGCAAAAAGGAAAGAGGGTGGGAGAGGATGAGATGGTTGGATAGGCTCACTAAGAACAACAGTAATATACCACCAATAAAACAGAGATCATGAACAATCATTGTTTAACTGATTATTCACTGTTTTTTCTGATTATACACTGTCTTTTTTTATGAGAGAGTTCCATGTGACATACTATTTCCATCTGAAGAATGAAGATTGAGGCTTTTCACAGAGGGCCTCACTGATGACTCTATCTCATCAGTCATCATTTCTCCCTCTCACCCAATTGTTTGGTCTCCTTGACTCAGTGTTCATGATTCAAGATGTGAGTTTGTCTAATGCTTCCAGAGATGCTTGGTGGGGTCGCCATGTTCCAGTGGACATCTTTGATATCTGACTCAATTGGAAACTCCCTCTTTTTTGTACTAATCTCATAGTGTATATTGAAATTTTCTATAGTTTTCTTTTCTCCTTATATACACCCTCAACTTGTCTGCTTGTGAATTGTTCATCTTTACTTTCCAAGAAATCATAATCTGTAACCTTTTCCCTACCTCCCAACCTTCCAAGTTCAAGTAGCCTCACCAGGCACAAAATCAGGGCAAAGATCTATCAGTGATCTTTATTCTATTGAGATGTTACTCATCTCCAATATGCTGCAGGGTTTTTTTTTTTTTTTAACTATAAGAACTTTACTGAGATGTAATTCACATATTATAAAATTCACACATTTAAAGTGTACAATTAAACAGTATATTAGTATGACCAAAGATATGTTACATCACATAATCAATGTGAGATTAAATCATAGTTTTATATAGGGATAACTGATGGAAAAAATTAGAAGCATACTTTCTATTTTGCTTATAAATGTTTTGATATAACACCCCCCACCTCTGCAACACGCTCACACACACACACCCTTTTTTAATTGGATTGGAGAAGACAGCAAAAATGAAATGGAAGCATGATATATTTTAGTCATGTATTGTTTTTATATGTTTGAGAAAATAACATTGTACTACATCTCATGTGACATAAAATATGTCAGGTTGAGTATGGGTGGAATCCATTGAGCAATTACAAAATAGAAGAGATCTCCTGGGTGTTAAAGTATCCAGGTTTTAGTTGTAATGATCAATGGAAACTTTGTACCTCCTGCTCTGCGCCATGTTTGTATCTTAAATACATACATACATACATGCATACAAACTGCCATTTTTATATAATATATTTTATTCATTCTCTTCCAAATATCAAGTAGTATTTTTAGGGACTTTTATTCTACTCTAAATATTCATTATTCTTTCCAGAGACTTTCAAAAACAGCATTCTTTAAACTAGGGTACATGTATCCCAGGGGTATATAAAGACTTTCCATGTGGTAAGAAGGCAGAAATAGTAATTTGAATGGGATTATTTTAATATAGTAAATTACTGGATCTTCAAAATTTACTCCTAAATTTAATCTCCTAGAATATATCTCCCTGAGAACTCAACTGTGGTCCAAATATCCCCCTCAAAATCACTCTTTCCTGATATCTACACAATAAAGCCACACCCTTCATCAATGTTCAGTCTTACCTTACCCAGGAGCATGTATCAAAACTTTTCTAGCATCAAATAAAGAGAGATAATTTGAAATAATGGTAAGAGAGATGTGTAAAAATGAGTAACTATAATGAATAGGTAAGAAGTCCTTTTTTCAAGTCTGGTGGTTTGTAATTCTTTACTTTTAAGAGCGTTCAAGGAAAATGTAATAAAAATGTCAGCCAATTCTTCATTAAAAATATTTTTGATGAAAGAGTGCAAGGTGACTTTTGGCACAAAACTTGGATGAGATGTAAAGAATTGATTGATAATGCACAAGGAAAACTCTTTGTGTTTTTATTTACTTAGTATGTGAACACAATTTCTCAGCCCTTAAATCTGTAAAAGCAAAAAATTATGAATATAATTTATGCTGTCTAATCTAGGAAAAACTAATATTATTGATAAACATATTAACTCATTAGTGACTAAACCAACACAAATCAAGAGCAGATGCACTTCCAAAAATACTCTTTATGATTAGTATTTTGCTTCAAGTTTATATTTATATCATTTTGATCAATTATGAGCTAACAGTTGGAATGACTTTTTAATACAGAAGAACTTTCTTTTTAACACTTAGAGATTTGTAGGTGACAAAGTTTAAAAAATTTAATTTCAGTATGTACATATTTTTCTTAAATAAAGGTAGGAGTAATGAGTAAAAGATCTACAAGCATGAAATTATATGACATTAAGATAAAACATTATGTGGGAACCAGGGTGAAAACTGCAGCTCATGAAAAAAAAAAGAGATAAAGCTGAAGACTGTTGAAGACATTGTTTATGCTTTTGTAAATATAATAGTGAGTATGAAAAATAATAGTGAGTATTGAGTCATCATGGTACTTAGACTACAGGAGATACATTAAGAGTACTACAGGGGTTTTATTTTAAAAGTTAATATTTACAATATACTGGAATTCATATCTTTCTCAACTAATTAAACTTGCATTGAAAAATTATCAATATCAACTTGTAAAAGTGTGTAGGATGTTATTTTCAATATTCCTTTAGGAATATAAAAGCAAAAAAGCTTTGGAGACCCTAATCTATGGACTAAATCATCACATATCCTTCAACCTCTTTTAAAAACAAGAAGTGTATAAACCTGGGTAGCTAAACTATCCAGATATCCTCTAGACATCATGATTTTGTAAAATTATTAAATATTTTCTTTTATGTAGTAAAGATATCAAGTAATTTCCTTTAAATGAGATATTTCGCATTTGATTGAAAATTAACTTTGTTATTATTTTGGACTTACTGAGAAAAGTTGTGCTTTAAGATATATCCGTAGTGCCCTTCATACTGAATTAATGACGTTCTCTGTACCCAGCACGAGCCATAAATTCTAGGTCATGTTTCTTTCATGATGCTTCTCTGGTACTCCAGAACTCCCAAATTCATCTTGGTCTTGCTGGGCAGAGTTCTATACTTCTACACTTTATATTTTACTAAAACTTATTATTTGATAAACATTGCATAGAAAAGGATATTCTAACTTGCTTAGGGGTCCTGGAAAGATGACATTAAAAGTAGTGATAATTATAACGATGTGAAAATGTGTTAGCAGCTCAGTCGTGTTCGACTCTTTGGACTGTAGCCCTCTAGACTCCTCTGTCCATGGAATTCTCCAGGCAGGAATACTAGAGTGGGTTGTCATTTCCTTCTTCAGAGTATCTTCCTGACCCAGGGATCGAACCCAAGTCTCCTGCACCCTGGGCAGATTCTTTACCATCTGAGCCACCTGGGAAGCCCAATTATAACAATAACATCATAAACAACAGTTAGAAAATTGTACCCAAGGCTACATGACAATTAAGTAGCAGGGTAATTTGAAACCAGGATCTAAACTTTTTTTTTTTTAGTTTTTATTGGATTTACTACAATATTGATTTCTTTCAATGTTTTGGATTTTTGGCCAGAAGGCATGTAGGATCTTAGCTCCCCGACCAGGGATTGAAACTGTAACCCTTGCATTGGAAGGTGAAGTCTTAACCACTGGACCCCCAGGAAATTCCCCAAAACCTAAATTCTTAACTGTTATACTAAAGTAGTAGCTACAGTTATTACTAGGATCTGCATATACTAGTATACATAACTGCCCTTTCAACTTTCTAATCTTTTAAAGACTAAATTTATTAATTCAAGTTTTAAGTGGTTAGGTCATAAAATAGTATAATTAGGAATAAATGATGAAATCTCATCTATCCTTGATGGAAGATCACAGATCTCTCCATTGATGTGGTCCATTTGTCTTCAAAATGGTAATATTGGTTATATCACAGACCAGTGTGACCAGAACTGAGCAAAGGATCATGTCCTAAAAAGCTTAGAGTTTAATTCTACAAACTGAAACTATAAGAAAGTCATCTTTATTAATAAACTGTATTACTGGAAAGACAGAGAAATTAAATATATTTTCCTGTTGAAAAGTTTCTTTTTTCCTTTTTGCAAGCCTAGTTCCCAAATCAGTCTGAAGTCAGATTTTGCTGTTAACAGTAGTCTTAAATTTAAAATGTCATAGTATGTTTTTTAAAGTTGATTTATGCGAGCCTCAGCCATGCCAATGGAAAAAAAAGATGGCAATCAAATTTTGCACTTAAAGTCCATCATGCCTTTTATTACCACCACTCTAAAATATTTTTTAAAAGTAGTCATAGGAACTGCAAATACCACTTTATCCTCTGAAACAAATGTGACAGAATCAAATAAAATTATTTTTAGTAGCTTTTTACCTCTAATGAGAGAGTATTTAATCAAGTTGTCCATCCATTGTATAACACTGCATGTTCTCCAGAAATATCCTTCTTAAAAACATCATTAATTGGTATTCTGAAATCACCACAATAGAAAAATAATTCCATAGGTATGACAACTATAAAATAATATGATTTAGGAAGAAGGTTTCAGGATTAGAGTGAAATAAAAGAAAACCAGCCTATATAGGCCAAAATTGGAAGAAGAGAAAAGCTAGAAGCTGACTAATTCAAGATAAGTATCAGAAATAGAAAACTAAAAGTTATATTTTTTACTAAGATAAGACAAAAAACAATGGACAAGTAGTTTTGAAATTGAATGCTTCTTTCCAGGGTCTTAAGAAATGGGTGAACATTGATGATTCTATACAAAATGGAAGACCAAAAAAACAACCTTTTGTGAAACGTTTGATGAAAATATGTTTAACTCTAGTGCTGACTTGTTATTCATTGTTCAGTTCAGCTCAGTTCAGTCACTCAGTTGTGTCCCACTCTTTGTGACCCCATGGACTGCAGTATGCCAGGCCTCCCTGGCCAACACCAACTCCCAGAGTCTACTCACCGATGTCCTTCACGTTGGTGATGCCATCAACCATCACATCCTCTGTTGTCCCCTTCTCCTCCTGCCTTCAATCTTTCAGCATCAGGGTCTTTTCAAATGAGTCAGTTCTTTGCATCAGGTGGCCAAAGTATTGGAGTTTCGGTTTCAACTTCATTCCTTCCAATGAACATTCAGGACTGATGTCCTTTAGGATGGACTGGTTGGATCTCCTTGCAGTCCAAGGGACTCTCAACAGTCTTCTCCAACACCACAGTTCAATAGCATCAATTCTCAGTGCTCGGCTTTCTTTATAGTCCAAATCTCACACCTGTACATGACTATTGGAAAAACCATAGCCTTGACTAGACAGATCTTTGTTGGCAAAGTAATGTCTCTGCTTTTTAACATGCTGTCTAGGTTGATCATAACTTTCCTTCCAAGGAGTAAGTATCTTTTAATTTCATGGCTGCAGTCACCATCTACAGTGATTTTGGAGCCCAAGAAAATAAAGTCTGCCACTGTTTCCACTGTTTATTCATCTATTTTCCATGAAGTGATGGGACCAAATGCCATGATCTTAGTTTTCTGAATGTTGAGCTTTAAGCCAACTTTTTCACTCTCCTCTTTCATCTTCATCAAGAGGCTCTTTAAGTCTTTTTCACTTTCTGCCGTAAGGGTGGTGTCATCTGAATATCTTCAGTTGTTGATATTTCTCCTGGCAATCTTGATTCCAGCTTGTGCTTCATCCAGCCCAGCATTTCTCATGATGTACTCTGTATATAAGTTAAATAAGCAGGGTGACAATATGCAGCCTTGATGTACTCCTTTTCCTATTTGGAACCAGTCTGTTGTTCCATGTCCAGTTCTAACTGTTGCTTTCTGACCTGCACACACAACAGAAAACTGTTGCTTTCTGACCTGTTGCTTTTCTAACTGCTTTCAAGAGGCAGTTCAGGTGGTCTGGTATTCCCATCTCTTTCAGAATTTTCCACAGCTTATTGAGACCCAAACAGTTAAAGGCTTGTTGTTCACTGTAATTTGAAAGAAATCAGTATATACATTGGATTTTACACATGGAAATTTGTGGAGCGGAGTTAAAGGGAAACTTCTAAGTGAAGTCCAGCCATCATTCATTCATTCACACATTTATTTGATATTCCATAATTCACTCAAGGAATATATTCATCAACAGCTGGGGGCAGAACAGTGAGTAAACAGGTAAAAATCCTTACTTGTTGGCTGGTAGGAAGATACGAATAACAAACAAGTAAAGAAACACATAAAACAGCAATAAGGGCTCTGTAGAAAGAAAAACAATAAGGAATGGTGATAAAGAGAATGGAAATAATTGCATTGGTAAATGCAACTTAAATAGGATTTTGGGAAGAAGGTTTCACTGAGAAGATGGCATCTGAGTAAGATCTGAAGGTAAGAGATGACACCTGTAGATATTAGGCTGGCCAAAAATTCATTCAAGTTTTCCATACCAGCTGATGGAAAAACCTGAATGAATTTTTTGGCCAACCCAATACCTAGTTGGAGAGTTGCTCAGGAGTAGCAAATGCAGAGAGCTTGCGATAGTGGTGTGCCTGGCATTAGGGCAGGTACCAGAGGTGTATAGTTATTGCTCAGCCACCCAGTTGAGTCTGACTCTTTGAGACCCAATGGACTGCAACACGCCAGGCCTCCCTGTTCCTCACAATCTCCCAGAGTTTGCTCAAGTTCATGTCCATTGCATCAGTAATGCCATCCAGCCATGTCATCCTCTGACCATCATCTTCTCCTTCTCCTCTCAATCTTTCCCAGCATCAGGAAAATTTCCAGTGAGTTGGCTGTTCACATCAGGTGACCAAAATACTAGAGCTTCAGCTTCAGCATCAGTCCTTCCAATGAGTATTCAAGGTTGATTTCCTTTAAGATTGACTAGTTTCATCTCCTTGCTCTCCAAGGAACTCTCAGGAGTCCTCTCCAGCACCACAGTTCAAAGGCATCAATTCTTTGTCACTCTGCCTTCTTTACAGAACAGCTGTTACAATCTTATGTGTCCACTGGGAAGACCATAGCCTTGACTATACAGACCTTTGTCATCAATGTGATGTCTCTGTCTAGGTTTGTCATAGCTTTCCTGCCAAGAAGCAATCGTCTTAGATTTCATGGCTGCAGTCACCCTCCACAGTGATTTTAGAGCCCAAGAAGAGGAAATCTGCTCAGTGCTTCCACCTTTTCCCCTTCTATTTGTCATGAAGTAATGGGGCCATGATCTTAGTTTTTGTTTTTTTTTAATATTTATTTGTAAGCCAGACTTTTCACTCTCCTCCTTCACTCTCATCAAGAGATTCTTTACAGGTATAGAACATGCCAAAAGGCCCACTCTGGGCAGATAAACTATTAAAAGATGTCCTGTTATATGGACCGATGCAGAATTTCAGTCAGGAGCACCCTAGCTTGTAAGACGTCCTAGGCAAGTAATTTCTGTGGGCTTTGTCTTTATAAAGAATTTGATTAACTGGTATTACATTTTAACGGTCCATGTAAGAAGATTTAGAATAATGAGTAGATTTATTTAAGTGAAAGTCACTCAGTCATGTCCGACTCTTTGCGACCCCATGGACTATATAGTCTATGGAATTCTCCAGGCCAGAATACTGGAGTGGGGAGCCTTTCCTTTCTCTAGGGTATCTTCCCAACCCAGGGATCAAACACAGGTCTCCTGCATTGCAAGCGGCTTCTTTACCAGCTGAGCCACAAGGGAAACCCAATGAATAGATATGAGGCACTTATTTGTTTATTGGGAGCAGTCATCCTGGCTGCAGAAGGTCAGGGATTACTATTCAGCCTTTCTGTTCCCAGCTCCTGGTACTCAGACCCTTACGAGAGGTACTTTCTACCAATCTGTTAATTCCATTGCCTGTTTCATTAGCCTGCTGCCTAATCATCAATTCAATCTCTAGGCCTTGGCAAGATTCTGTCCAATTAACTGTGCAATTTTATTAGACCAACTGGTGTACTTGAAATAGAGACTTCAGTAAGAAGACTATTGTAATAATCTGGGAAATGGATGATAGTGATGAGCTGTGTCAAATACTGCTGAAACATCAAAAAACTTGAGGTCTGATGAATGACCATTGGATCATCAGTCTTCCCTGATTGTTCATCTGGATTAATGAGTGAACACCACCAGAAATAGAAAATTCCTTGCTAAAGTACTCATTCTGTATTTCCAAAGCTCTGCATGTTGCATTGCTGCTTAAGGTAAGCAATGTCTAAAATTTAATATTTAATTCCCTGATAAGTCCATGCACTAGTTTAGTTTTTATCTTCTGAGAGCACCACAAAGAACATATCAACATGGAAAACTTTCCTCCATTAAATCTGTTTTTAATAGTAAAGGAGAGCTTCAACTAAGAATTTGGTGCAAGGAAAACTTAAATTCTCATCCACATTCATAATTCCCTAAGAAACTTATCCATTGTTGTATTTTTGCCAAGGAGCACAGACTGAATTGGTGATTTAGGCATTGTGCGTACATGCTCAGTGGCTCAACCGGTACAACTCTTTGTGACCCCAAGGATTATAGCCTGCCAGGCTCCTCTGTCCATGGGATTCTCGAGCCAAAAGTATTGGAGAGGGTTGACATTTTCTTCTCCAGGGGCTCTTCTCATCCCAGGGTATGAACCTGTGTCTCTTGAGTCTCCTGCATTGGCCAGCAGATTCTTTACTACTGTGCCACCTGGGAAGCCCCAAATTAGGCATCAGAGCAAATTAGAGAATCCACCTGCAATGCAGGAGACACAAAAGATATGGGTATGATCCCTGGATTAAGAACATCCTCTGGAGGAGGAAATGACCACTCCAGTATTCTTGCCAGAAAAAATCACATGAACAGAGGAGCCTGGCAGACTACAGTCCAAAGGGTCACAAAGAGTCAGACATGACTAAGCAAATAAGTATGCAGTTAAATAAGCAATGGAATTAGCAGGATAGCAAAAAGTGGCTCAAGTAAGGATTTGGTTACCAGGGGCTAGAAATGAGGGTGCTCTTATAACAGATCCTGCCCCCCATCTATAACCAGGTTGATTGTTGACACTCTACCATGCACCTGGTTAGGCAAGTGTCACCTTCATGCTTTTTGCTTTGGGTCACAGTTGATTTCAGAATGTGGGTCAATTCAAACTCATAGACACAGGTAAATAGGCACTTTTATCAGGATGTTTCTGAACATTAGAATATGGTCAGAGACACTCCAACTGTGGAATGATTTCCAAGAACAGAAACTTAGAGCTAGGCCTTCCTTATGATAGCAGAAGTATATTCTACATGCAAAACAGGGTCATTAAATGGTTTAGATGAACTAATATTTGTGAATATCTTATTATTTAAAATGGTATTTTAGTTCAAAGAGCATTTTCTTTTATATCTGATACATATATGTACATATACATATATACATATACATATATATATGTCATTTTTCAGACTCATCTGAGATATTTCTGGTAAATGAGGTACAGAAATCAAAATATTGAAGCTGCAGACAGTAGATTTTCCTATTTATGTTTTATTTTCTTAAAAAATGCTTTAAGAAATTACTTGAGAATTTGGTTCAGGTTATAAATAAGAAGCATCCAGGGATAAGACCCATCTATGAGTCAGCATGAGTCAGTAATTCAGTAAGCCTGGGAACTGGAAATGAGTTGGAATGTAATAACTTTCTAGTGCTTAAATGTGAATAAAGCTTTTTGAACGCCTGGAATTGCAAATGTCTGTGGTTGTCTGTTTGAAGATGATTTTGTAACACAAAGAAATTCAGGGAAAGGTCTTTCAGACAGGACAAAGAGTGGCTGCCCTGTCACATGAAGAGAAATTTTGACTTGAGTAACTCAAACATGATGAAGTAAGAAGTTCTATCGTGTGAAATCTGGGAGCATCCATAACTAGTTGAAAGCTTGAATTGCTGGAAATGAAATTTGAAACAAGCCATTTCAAGGATGGATGCCAAAAAATCTAACATTATAAAACAACTAGAACTTTCAAGTTTTTTAACACTGTAAGATAAAGAGGGGTCCCCATTTATTGAAGGGAGTAGCTAAATTTTATTTTATCTGTGTCTTCAGATCTATAGATGGTAGGTTCTGTGGTGATGATGGTATGATCTCTAAGTAAGTGGCTTGTGAATTCCTGTTATAGGAAAGCAAACAAACAGCAAACTATTACTCAATGCCAACCACTGAGCTAATTAACTTAGAGATGGAAACAGGGATATTTAGAAGTTATACATTGTAAGCAGTAGTGACATTCTAAGTGATTAAAAAAAACAGAACAGCATAGTCAGAGACCAATCAGAATGGGCTGTAGCATCCTCCGGAAAGGATGCCTCCTGCAGCCAACCAGTAGAGCCTTAGTATCTAGTGAAAGTCCCTCAGTCGTGTCTAACTCTCTGTGACCCCATGGACTATACAGCGCATGGAATTCTCCAGGCCAGAATACTGGAGTGGGTAGCCATTCACTTCTCCAGGGGATTTTCCCAACCCAGAGATTGAACCCAGGTCTCCCACATTGCAGGTGGATTCTTCACAGGCTGAGCCACAAGGGAAGCCCCAAGTAGAGCCCTACTTGTAAGTAACTGATGAATATCCGTCCTGATTACAAGTAAATTCATCGAACAAGTTAACGATATGAGTGAGACCTTAGTTTCAACCTAGTTAACTGAGTAACTCTCCCTGTCACATATACATCTTTAGTTCATTTTTTGTGTGTGTGTTGGGATTTGATCATCACTATCTAAACTACTATTTGGAAAAGAATACAAATTGCTGGGATTGTCAGGAGCAATCTTAAACATTTTCAAGCAATGCTGTTGTTCAGTCCTAAGTCCTATCTGACTCTGTGACCCCACGGACTGCAGCATGCCAGGCTTCCCTGTCCTTCACTAACTCCTGGAGTTTGCTCAAATTCATGTCCATTGAGTTGGTAATGCGTCTCCTTTTGCCTTAAATCTTTCCCAGCGATAAGCAAATTAATTTCAGTAAGAGCTTCCCAGGCAGCTCAGTGGTAAAGAATCTGTCTGCCAAAGCAGGAGACATGGGTTCGATCCCTGGGTCAGGAAGATCCCTTAAGAAGGAAATGGCAAACCACTCCAGTATTCTTGCCTGGGATATTCCATGGACAGAGGAACCTGGCGGGCTAGAGTCCATGGGGTCGCCTAAAAGTCAGATATGACTTAATGACTAACAACAATAAAGGGTAGATGATAACTGACTAAGTCAATTATTTCTCAAGAGTTTTGTAAGAGTATGATTGCTACTTATTTGATTTTAGTTAAAAACCCCCAAAATGGCTGGGTTTGTAGGATATATTAAGGAAGCTCACCTAGTGTATACACTTTCCTGTGACTTTGAGTAGTATTCTGTGGCTTGCCCTTTGTGCTTGGTTCAGTTCAGTTCAGTTCAGTCGCTCAGTTGGGTCCGACTCTTTGTGACCCCATGAACTGCAGCATGCCAGGCCTCCCTGTCCATCACCAGCTCCCAGAGTCCACCCAAACCCATGCCCATCGAGTCGGTGATGCCATCCAGCCATCTTATCCTCTGTCGTCCCCTTCTCCTCCTGTCCCCAATCCCTCCCAGCATCAGGGTCTTTTCCAATGAGTCAACTCTTCGCTTCAGCATCAGTCCTTCCAATGAACACCCAGGACTGATTTCCTTTAGGATAGACTGGTTGGATCTCCTTGCAGTCCAAGGGATTCTCAAGAGTCTTCTCCAACACCATAGTTCAGAAGCATCAATTTTTCGGCACTCAGCTTTCTTCACAGTCCAACTCTCACATCCATACATGTGCTTGGTTAGGGTGCTACAATCAGCATTGCTGATTTCTTGTTTATGGTGCTGTAATTTTAAAAGCAGCAAATTGGAATTACTGATGTGGCAGCTGATATTTTACCACACTTCTAAATCATACTGTTGGCTGTAATTTAGAGTTAGATGATCCTGGATGCATTCCCAAGTGCCTTCAGACCTACTTGTGTGGTAGGCCAGTGCTAAGTTAACAAAAACTTCGCAATAAGCTGTGTACCTGAATAGGTAGTTGAAAGTAAATGCTATAGAGAAAGATTTATAAGTAGGAGACCTTTTTTAAACTATTATTTTCAATCAGATTTATCATATTGAAAGGCTTTTGATTTTCATACAATTCACATACAGATTATCCAAGATCTATTTCTTTAAACAATTTTTTTCATTCTTATAGAGTATATAGAAATAAAATGGATTCAAAACAGGCAAAATTCTGTTTTGCAAGATGAAGAGTTCTGGAGATTGGTTGTGCAACCATGAGAAGGTACTGACTACTGAAATGCCCATTTAAAAATGATTAAGATGATAAAATCATGTTGTGTATATTTTACCAAAAAGTTTTAAAATGCTGGAAGAAAACGGGCAAAAGACAAGCAAAAAACTATGATATGTGTTTGAGGACTCCTAACTCACTTCACTCATGAAAGGTCTAGCAAACTTCAAGTATCTTTAGTCATGTAACTTCTTAATCAGCTGTCTTTGAAGCACCCACAGTAACTTATTTCCTGTAGATTGGATATATGAAGGTGGAAGCTTTTGTTTTTTTTGTTCAATGCTATATCCTCATTGCCTGGAACAGTGTATGACATGGTGCACACAACTAATATGAGATCACATTTCTTAGTTTCTGTTAACTTATTTTTTAAGAGCTAAAAAACAAGTCAATCCGTGAGGATAAATTTTTTATGATCCTCAATTCTAGAAACAATGTATTCTAAAGCTCTGGTTTTGAATATAATATACAGTCCATTTCACAATATTGTTTATGCAACCATATTTTACAATCCCACAACACTATCTCCTAAACATACCTCACACGTTTTACTGCTCTCTGGAAATTTAGCAGATGTAGTGAGCACAGAATTTTAAATTCCAGCAAGATTGGGAATGCCTAAGTTATACCTTCCAGCTTTTCATATTAGCAAGAATCCTCATAATGTTTATAAACCAATGAATATCAGGAATCCTCAAGAGGGAAATTATAACATACTGTGCTTCCCAAACACTTTTAATCACAGAACACTGTGAGTGTGTGCATGTGTAAAGTAGCTGTTAAATATTTCCTGGAAAGAATGTTCTCCATCCCCAGCATTCATTCCAAAGAATAGAGTTTGGAAATTAACCCTCAAAGAGGGTTGATTCTGGTTGATTATAAGTCAGTGGCACTATCTGTTGGGTGGAACCCATATTAAGTTTCCACTTGGTTAATGTGGCCCAGGTGTCCTGTTGCATGAGCTAATTAGTTTTAATATTTACAGAATCTCCAAGAAATCCATCAATCCCCTTTATTAGTTTAGCCTCTGACACCAAGTTATGTGTAAAGAAGTAGTGTTCTCAGAACCGTTCATTTTCAGACCACAATCAACTTCTTAGCAGATTCTTCCTTTCTGCTACTTTTTATCAAAGCTCTCCACTATTCAGTTCTACAAGGTCAACAGTTTGTTTTTCTAATATAAAGTGATTCGTTTTATTTTTTTCTTAGCAGTTTTTTAGTTCATTTGCAGCATAATATTTTTGCAAGCACCTAACTCAGCCAATAAGACAAGACAAAATACAGTATATGAAATATCAATTATGTATACAATATGTTCTTTAAATTATTGTCACATCTTGCAGATGTAAAGTTTTAGTAACATTTTAAAATTAAAATTGTAAAGCAATTCACTTTCGTTTTTCCAACATGAGAGAGTTTTTCCAGTTCATTAACAGGTAGAAAAGCTTTTTATTTTTGGAGTCATGTTTTTGTATTATATTTAAAATCCATCTCACAAAGATTTAGGTATATATAATCTTTTTTTCTAGTTGATGTATATTCATAAACTGTTTAAGTTGATGTTTTATTATGAGATATTACTGAAATATATGATGAACACAATTTATATGGAGCAACCAACTCCAAAGAAATTTTTTGGTAAAGATAAGAATCCTTTCTGTCTTATTTTAAAACAATAAATATATTTGGTTATTTGCATAAACTAGGATGCAGCTGCAATTATGATATTTTAATTATAGTGGTGTTGGTAAAAAACATTATTGATAATTTGAAATCACCAAAGAGATTTTGTCTATTTATTCTCATCTAATATTTGCAATTTTCCTGCAAGGTAGATATTTTTATAAAATGCAAAATGCTACTGAGAAAGAAAGAAGTTAAGTCACTTCCTTATGTTTCTATAGTTAGTAAGATGAGCTAAAACTTAAATCTAAATTTACCACATCCAGTTTTGAGTCTTCTTTCATTAGATGACAACTACTTGTGTTCTTGCTAAAAATATATATAATTCAAACAATTCAACCAGTTTTTGAATGATAAATTCTTAGGAAAGGAACTGATGAATCAAAAGACACATATATTAAGTATATTAGTATAAGTTGTCAAAATCTTTCCAAAGGCTGAGCCAGTTACATTTTTACACAGGAGTTTCTATTTACTCATGCTGCAGACAAATGCATGTATTACTAATACTAAAAAATTAATACCTTCTTTTTTTCCAGTAGTTTTGATTTCTTAAGCATGAACTACTTCGAGGATTTTCTAATGTTTTTATACACATGTATAGTTTTTTTTAATAAAATACTTTTATTTTACTCTTCTTTAGAAAAACTCTTGGCTTTTTCTTATTGATTTGTAAAAACTCATAGTACCTAAAGAAAATTATCCATAATTTACTGGCATATAAATTAGTGTGGAACTAAATTTATCCTTATGACAGCACTCTTCTCACACTTGCATTCCAATATATTTTCTTTAGTGGTAGAGAAGGAGTGGAGTGCCAGTCTAACATACTGGGAATTCAACACAATCTATGGTCTATTTTTTCTGTGCCTTACTCTGTCTGTAGTTTATTTATTTCCCATCAGATTCTCTTTTATTCAAAATATGGATATGCTCATAGGAGAGTGTCACACATGCAAAAGTCATCTGTTGTGAAAGTCACAGAAGAAAGTTTGAGAAATATTTATCTAGCATATCATCCCATTTCTAACGAGTAGAGTGGTGGAAGTAAATAGGTAGGAGGGGAAGTAAACCCATGCGCAGGGACAGGGTGACTCATGAAGAGTCATGGGACTAATGAGCATCAAGGCCAAAGACTAAGACCCTCTTAGAACCCTTACTTTTCTACCCCCGCTCTCTTTTGATGCATAAATTCTACTGCCCTGGCATTCCATTTCTTCTTCAGATCCAAGCAAGGAAAAACAGCATCCTAAGAAGCTCTGCAACATTCTTGATACGGTTTCCCATAAAACCCCCTTGACAATTAGCTAATATGAAGCATTCACATGAGTTTATTTGGGAATTGGCCGCTGCTGTGTTTTCACTGCTGTTGCTGCTGCTGAAATAGTTTGAGTCTGAAATCATGATGGCTGTGGTTACATGTCTTTGGCCAAAGGATATTGTGAAAGACTCCATCGCCACAGAAACAGATGAATATTCCTCTGCTCATACTGGAAAAAAAGTGAATTGGTGACAGCAGCTCCGGCCACTCCATGGGAGGCCTCTAGCCGTGACTCAGGCTCGTGAGCTGATGTCCCCAAACCAGATGATCCATTTCCTCTCCTGTTGGTCCATGTGGCAGCTTGCAGGATCCCTGGACACTGACCAGTTCCTTTGATTTGAAAAGTTATTTTCCACCAACTATTTTCCAGGTTTCTGTTAGCTTTCGCAAAGGAAGGATGGCCCTGTTATCCTGTCTGGAAAAAGAAGCTACTCTCTTAAAGCTAATAATTAGTGTCTGACTTTTGAGTCATAATTTTTTCCTTTAATGTTTCAAAATAATAAATCTAAGTATAGGAAATTTGAAAAATACAAACAAGAATCCAAAGAAATCACCTTCTGTGCCAGCATCCCAATATTAAATCTATCGACGTAGTGAGTAGTTTCTTTCCTATGAATTTACGTCTCATGGCCTTTTAAGGGTTTGATTTAACTAGAGGAAACATAAAAGAATACAAGATCAATTAATTTTATATACTCAGATGATATAGCATTTTCATTTGATGAAACATTCATCTCTACGGTATGAAATACTCAGAAATATGTAATGTAGGAGTGTGGCTAACAGGCTGATTTCAGAAAGCTTGTCATAAAACTGGCTTCTCGGTTAACTTAGTGGTGAATGTTTCTGTAAAAAAGAAATCACTAAGCACTTTAGCTTTACTTTGCCCATCTCCAAAATAGGGTTTCATGACCCCTAAATTATTTTTAAAATTTATACTTTTATGATTCTGCTCAAAGGAAGACATAGGGAAATCTTTCAACCCAATTAAGTGTGTGAGAAACATCAGAACTAGTTATAATGTCTTAATTTACCATCTCAGAAACAGGAACAACATCAGACTGTTAGTTATTTTTAGTTACAGATATATTTTGGCTTTTTGAGAAACCAAGAAAATGACTCTTCCTTTGCAAGAATTCTATCTGTTGCATAGTTTAACAGTTTCCTTTTAAATTTGATCACAGTTTTAAAAGGCTTCTGGGATTTATCAAGATGGTATCTTTCTTTTTCTTGTAAATAATGGTCTCAATATTTTAATTAAAGAACATGAGTTCTTTATGGAAATCCAAACAAATCCAAAAAAGTACAAAGCAGACGTAAAAATTTCTCCAAATCCCATCACCACAAAATAACTAGTATTAGCATTTGGTCAACATCATTACAAATAGCATCTGGACATTTATATAGAGAAAACCATGAACAAAAAAACTAACAAAAAGGTGGAAAGGAAACATGATAAATTTGCATAGTATGTAATCCCAGCTCTCTATATAGGATTACTTTCATAGTATTATGATCATTCTACATGTATAATTTTAATACAATTTTAAAGTTTGAATGTACTTGAAGCAAATAGAAAAAATAAGGAAACTGAATTTGAAGTGAAGGGTATACTGAACTTCACTCAGATCAATATTTCCTCAATCTGAAAAATAGAGGAAACAATTATGAAGAATATGAGAAGGCTATAATCAATTCCCTGGTGGCGCAGACAGTAAAGAATCTGCCTGCAATGTAGAGATCTGCGTTCGATCCCTGGGTCAGGACGATCCCCTGGAGAAAGGAAGGGCTACACATTCCAGTATTCTTGCCTGAAGAATTCCATGGACAGAGGAGTCTGGTGGGCTACAGTCCATGGGGTGGCAAAGAGTCGGACACGACTAAATGACTAACACTTTCACTTTTTCACTTATTGTTTTTTAAGATTTTTAAATTTCTGCAGACACAATCCTTACAGTTGTTTAACGTTTGCTGTATGTTTAATTAATTCAGTGATCATCACCAGTTCTTTCCTCAAAGCTTCTAAGTGTCCGGGTTGTGTGTCTTGTGTTCAGTCGCTTAGTCGTGTCCGACTCTTTACGACCCTATGAACTGTAGCCCACCAGGCTCCTCTGTCCATGGGACTCTCCAGGCAAGAATACTGGAGTGGGTTGCCATGCCTTCCTCCAGGGCAGCTTCCCGACCCAAGGATTGAGCCCATGTCTCTTACGTGTCTCCTACATTGGCAAGCAGGTTCTTTACCCCTAGTGCCACCTATTTCAGGCTACAGACAGCATTGTTTTATGAAGATACAAAGCCAGCATGACTAAGCACAGGCAACAGGATACAAAAGCTACAGTTAAAGGAATATATCCATATGGAGTCAGGTTTGTTTTTCTCTGTTACAATTTCATTTCCTTTTCTAGCTGTTTGTTTGTAGTTCACTGACTTCATTAAGATGAATATTCTGAATTCTTTGTCAGGCAGTTCTCAGATATTCATTTCTTCAGGGTCAGTTATTGAAGCTTTGTTAGTTTCCTTTGGTGGTGTCAGGTCTGCCTGATTCCTTAATTTTTGCATTAGTTTCTGTGCATTTGCAGATGGGTCTTCTCCTCTCGTCTCTGTCAGCAGTTGAGTGGAACTGCTGACTTGCTCCCTGCCCCAGTGGGCTGTAGGATGTGCTGCACAGCTGCCTGGCACCTCTAGCCAGGCTTCCTGATTTGATGGGCTGGAGGCTATGCTCAGCATCTGGGTGGTACTGAGAACTTGCTTCTTTGTCCAGCCGGCTCTAGAATTGCCTCTGCACCCATGAGGGCCACTGGACAGGGATTCAAATTGAGCAAAACTACCCATCAAACTCCCTGTGTTAGCAAACACAGGGATACAAGTGTAAATTCTCTATTTACTGAAGAATTTTCTCTTTTAAGTATCAATTCTAAGAAAATTTAGCAACAGAATCATACTGTTCAGAATCTTGGGTACTTTTCCTCAATAACCATTTCTCAAGCAGCATTAAGTCCTACCTATTTATCCAGTGAATGTTTATTGAGATTTTTACAATTTCTATTTCACTTAGGTCTTCAGTTTAGTTCAGTTCAGTTCAGTCGCTCAGTCGTGTCCGACTCTTTGCGACCCCATGAATTGTAGCATGCCAGGCCTCCCCGTCCATCACCAACTCCCGGAGTTTACTCAAACTCATGCCCATCGAGTTGGTGATGCCATCCAGACATCTCATCCTCTTTCGTCCCCTCCTCCTCCTGCCCCCAATCCTTCCAAGCATCAGGGTCTTTTCCAATGAGTCAACTCTTCACATCAGGTGGCCAAAGTACTGGAGTTTCAGCTTCAGCATCAGTCCTTCCAATGAACACCCAGGACTGATCTCCTTTAGGATGGACTGGTTGGATCTCCTTGAAGTCCAAGGGACTCTTAAGAGTCTTCTCCAACACCACACTTCAAAAGCATCAATTTTTCGGTGCTCAGCTTTCTTCAAAGTCCAACTCTCACATCCATACATGACCAGTGGAAAAACCATAGCCTTGACTAGATGGACCTTTGTTGGCAAAGTAATGTCTCTGCTTTTTAATATGCTATCTAGGTTGGTCATAACTTTCCTTCCAAGGAGTAAGCATCTTTTAATTTCATGGCTGCAATCACCATCTGCAGTGTTGTAGCACAAAAATATTAAGTCTGATACTTTCCACTGTCTCCCCATCTATTTCCCATGAGGTGATGGGACCAGATGCCATGATCTTAGTTTTCTGAATGTTAATCTTTAAGCCAACTTTTTCACTCTCTTCTTTCACTTTCATCAAGAGGCTTTTTAGTTCCTCTTCACTTTCTGCCATAAGGATGGTGTCATCTGCATATCTGAGGTTATTGATATTTCTCCCGGCAATCTTGATTCCAGCTTGTGCTTCTTCCAGCCCAGCGTTTCTCATGATGTACTCTGCATATAAGTTAAACAAGCAGGGTGACAATATAAAGCCTTGACGTACTCCTTTTCCTATTTGGAACCAGTCTGTTGTTCCATGTCCAGTTCTAACTGTTGCTTCCTGACCTGCATACAGGTTTCTCAAGAGGCAGGTCAGGTGGTCTGGTATTCCCATCTCTTTCAGAATTTTCCACAGTTTATTGTTATCCACACAGTCGAAGGCTTTGGCGTAGTCAATAATGCAGAAATAGATGTTTTTCTGGAACTCTCTTGCTTTTTCAATGATCCAGCGGATATTGGCAATTTGATCTCTGGTTCCTCTGCCTTTTCTAAAACCAGCTTGAACATCTGGAAGTTCTCGGTTCATGTATTGCTGAAGCCTGGCTTGGAGAATTTTGACTTAGGTCTTAGGAGGATCCAATTCTGTAATCTGGCTTTACTCTGACATCTGTACTCGGAAAAGCAAATAGGATAATTCGTCTTTTCTTTTTCCTTTCTTTATCCTTTCATTACCTTCCTCTTTCACTTTATTATGCTTGTTAAAAAATTAACTTCTTTGTAAATGTAATACACTAACATGATTAAAAAACTAACAAGTTTATTTAAAAGATATGTCTTATTTCTATTCCTATCCTTTAAATTTCCATGCATCTCCCATAAATCAGAGCTTCCATTAGTCTTATACTATACTTCTCAAGGTTTCTTAAGTATATAAAAATACAAATGAATATAACATCTAATTTTTTCCATTTTACACAAAACATGCCATATTATATACTTTCTTATGCATATATTTTCCCAATGTTCTGGAGATTTTTTCAAATTAGAACATGGAAACCTCATTCATTTTTTACAGCAGCCTAAAATTCCTTTGTACAGCATATCAAAACTTCATTTAAGCAGTTTACTATTGGTAGATATTTGGGCTAGTTTCAAATTTTGATGTTAGAAATAATGCTAAAATCTGCCAAATGCAATTTTAAATTTGACGTTCCAGGGTTTCAAAAGCTTATGTTGTTGCTTAGTTGCTAAGTTGTATCCAACTCTTTGCCACCCCAGGAACTGCAGCACTGCCATGCTTCCCTGTCTTTCACTGTCTCCAAGGGTTTGCTCAAACTCATGTCCATTGAACTGATGATGTCATCCAACCATCTAATCCTCTGTCACCCTCTTCTCCTCCTGCCCTCAATCTTTTATAGCATTAGGGTCTTTCCAGTGAGTTGGCTCTTCCCATCAGGTGGCCAAAGTATTGAGCTTCAGCTTCAGCATCAGTCCTTCCAATGAATATTCAGGACTGATTTCCTTTAGGATTGACTGGTTTGATCTCCTCACAGTCCAAGGGACTCTCAAGAGTCTTATTCAACACCACAGTTCAAAAGCATCAATTCTCTTCATGAAAATTAGAGATACCAAGGGAACATTTCATGCAAAGATGGGCATAATAAAGGACAGAAATGGTATGGATCTAACAGAAGCAGAAGATACTAAATGTAAATCAATTACACTTCAATAAAATAAATTTTTGAAAATATGCAGGAGGAAGAATCTTCTTTGGCTGGTAATCTGAACCTTAAAGCTGATGCTTTTATGTATATATAATATACACATAAACAGAAAAATTAGCATTTCTAAGTATTAAATAAACACTAGATTATTAAAGAAATAACCCTGAGAAATCTGATTAACAACTTAGGAAAAAAACGGAGACCCTTACTTCACAAAATGCTACAAAATAAAATTACAAATTGAGAAAGGAAATGTAATAAACCAAAAGTAAATTAATAAATAAAACCACTTAAAAGTATTAGTTGAAAAGTTATGTAAATATTTACCTTACTCAAGCCTGGGAAAGGTCATTCTCTGGGAAAAACAAAGTACAAAAAGACAGGTCCTTAAATTTACTACATAAAAATTAATATATTCTACATTCCAAAAGGCCATAAAATTAATAAGCTATCTGAGAAAATGATAGATAGATATCTTTCTGGAAAATAATTAAAAAATAGTAATCTCAGGAAAAATTGCACTTTGGATCATGTTTAGAAAATGCTTAATGATACAGGAAAATGATAATGATTTACTATCAATTATAACTGCAAAGAGAACCAATTGAAATATGAAATGTTCATGGTCATTAGCTTTGCTTGATGGGATTATACAAGCTTTTTACGTGTTCATATTTTTCCAAATTGTCTCAATTTTCTTTTATACTAAAAAAGTTACATTTTTAAAAATGCAAAAGTCTGGAAAAAATAAGCACAATTATTGTTCTTCACTAAATCCATTTCAGAGAATGGTGTGGGGAGCTATTTGAATAATGTATGTGATCTGCTTTTGAAGAAAGATTATTGTTAGAAATGTTCATGTTTGTCCTATTGAAAATGTGATGGAGATGATTCATTTTATTTCAAAAAGGCTGTATTTGAAACACCCAAAAAATATGTCCTTTTCATTACAGGGGACTGGAATGCAAAAGTAGGAAGTCAAGAGACACCTGGAATAACAGGCAAATTTGGCCTTGGAGTACAGAATGAAGCAGGGCAAAGGCTAACAGAGTTTTGCCAAGAGAATGCACTGGTCATAGCAAACACCTTCTTCCAACAACACAAGAGAAGATTCTACACATGGACATCACCAGATGATCAACACAGAAATCAGAATGATTCTATTCTTTGCAGCCTAAGATGGAGAAGCTCTATACAGTCAGCAAAAACAAGACCAGGAGCTGACTGTGGCTCAGATCATGAACTCCTTATTGCCAGATTGAGACTGAAATTGAAGAAAGTAGGGAAAACCTCTAGACCATTCAGGTATGACCTAAATCAAATCCCTTATGATTATACAGTGGAAGTGAGAAATAGATTTAAGGGACTAGATCTGATAGACAGAGTGCCTGATGAACTATGGATGGAGCTTCATGACACTGTACAGGAGACAGGGATCAAGACCATCCCCAAGAAAAAGAAAGGCAAAAAAGCAAAATGGCTGTCTGAGGAGGCCTTACAAATAGCTGTGAAAATAAGAGAAGTGAAAAGCAAAGGAGAAAAGGAAAGATATTCCCATTTGAATGCAGAGTTCCAAAGAATAGCAAGGAGAGATAAGAAAGCCTTCCTCAGCAATCAATGCAAAGAAATAGAGAAAAAGAATAAAATGGGAAAGACTAGAGATCTCTTCAAGAAAATTAGAGATACCAAGGGAACATTTCATGCAAAGATGGGCTCAATAAAGGACAGAAATGGTATGGACCTAACAGAAGCAGAACATACTAAGAAGAAGTGGCAAGAATACACAGAAGAACTATAAAAAAAAAAGATCTTCAAGGCTCAGATAATCATGATGGTGTGATCACTCATCTAGACCAGACATCCTAGAATGCAAACTGAAGTGGGCCTTAGGAAGCATCACTATGAACAAAGCTAGTGAAGGTGATGAAATTCCAGTTGAACTATTTCCAATCCTAAAAGATGATGCTGTGAAAACTAAGATCATGGCCTCTGGTCCCATCACTTCATGGCAAATAGATGGAGTAACACCGGAAATAGTGACAGACTTTTTTTTTTTTGGGGGGGGGGCCTCCAAAATCACTGCAGATGGTGACTGCAGCCATGAAATAAAAGACAGTTACCCCTTGGAAGAAAAGTTATGACCAACCTAGACAGCATGTTAAAAAGCAGAGACATTACTTTGCCAACAAAGGTCCATCTAGTCAAGGCTATGGTTTTTCCAGTGGTCATGTATGGATGTGAGAGTTGGACTATAAAGAAAGCTGAGTGCTGAAGAATTGATGCCTTTGAACTGTGATGTTGGAGAAGACTCTTGAGAGTCTCTTGGACTACAATGAGATCCAACCAGTCCATCCTAAAGAAATTAGTCCTAAATATTCATTGGAAAGACAGATGTTGAAGCTGAAACTCCAATACTTTGGCCACTTGATTCGAAGTAGTGACTCATTTGAAAAGACCCTGATGCTGGGAACGTTTGAAGGTGGGAGGTGAAGGGGACAACAGAGGATGAGATGGTTGGATGGCATCACTGATGTGATGGACATGAGTTTGAGTAGGCTTCGGGAGTTGGTGATGGCCGGGGAGACCTGGCATGTTGCAGTCCATGGGGTCACAAAGAGTCAGACCTGACTGGGTGGCTAAATTGCACTGTATTTAAAAAGTTTGCTTGCATGCTTAACACTGTATATCCTATTATCATTTTGTAAGCTTACAAAAATGTCACAAGTGGAATAAATAACACAGTAGGTTACGATTGCCTAAACTCCATCACTGGGGGTGTGTCTTGGGTACATCATTTATCTTTCTGCCTTTGAGCTTATTTCCCAGGTGGCGCTAGTGGTAAAGATCCCTCCTGCCAGTGCAGGAGATGGAGCAGACACAGGTTTCATCCCTGGGTCAGGAAGATGCCCTGGAGGAGGACATGGCAAAACAGTCCAGTATTCTTGCCTGGAGAATCCCCATGGATGGAGGAGCCTGGCTGGTTATAGTCCATGGGGTTGCAACGAGTCAGACATGACTGAAGTGGCTTAGCATGCATGCATTCTACACCTGAGGTTTAAGTTTTAAACTTAAGTAATGTCTAGGCATGTCAGGGAGCCTCTTGGCTTGGGAATGCATGAATGCATGCTAAGTCGCTTCAGTTGTGTCTTACTCTTTGTGACCCCATGGACTATAAGTCAGCCAGACTCCTCTGTCCATGGGATTCTCCAAGTAAGAATACTGGAGTGCATTGCCACGTCCTCCTTCAGGAGATCTTCCTGACCCAGGGATCGAATCTGTGTCTCCTCCATCTCCTGCATTGGCAGGAGGGTTCTTTACCACTAGTGCCACCTGGGAAGCCCTTGACTTGGGAAGCTAGCAGTCTATTTGCATGGAACAAAGGGGACCATTTAGGCCATAATATCCTAATATTGGGCTTCCCAGGTGGCGCTAGTGGTAAAGAAACCACCTGCCAATGCAAGAGACAAGTAAGACATGCAGGCTCAATCCCTTGCTGGAGGAGGGGAAGGAACAGCTACCCACTCCAGTATTCTTGCCTGGAGAATCCCATGGACAGAGAATCTAGTGGGTCACAGTCCATGGGGTTGCAAAGAGTTGGATATGACTGAATTAGCATGCATGCACATCCTAACATTATTAGCAGGGAGTCAGGTGGACCAGGAGTGCCCTTTAATCAGGTTAATCACACATAGAGAGTGAGTCTAAAAACACATAATTTCTCTTATTTGAATTTGTTTCTGGCTTATTCTTGTGATTTAAGAAAACAGCAATCGAGCAAAAACCATGAAAACAATTTTAGTAAAACTTCCATAAGGTAAGAGAGTGTGAGGTACCTTACTAAGGAAGTCAATTGTTTATCCCATCACTTGAGCCTTCTATGGAGCTCTGTAAAGTCAGGATAAGTGACGATGCCTGACAGGAGAGGACAGAGTGGCACTGATGCCCAAAGACATGCATTGATTAGACTCCCTCATGGGTCCTCCCAGAAAAACTTGAAAAGGAAGGACTTTTGCATAAGGTTAGAAAAATGCACCATCCTTGGGGCAAGAAGAAGTAACAACGAGTCATAATTTTGAGGCACAAACGAGATAAAGTGGGAGACCTGTGGAAAATACAGACTTCAGTCTAACACTCTCTCAACTGAGCTATTTTGGCTACTGTTGAAAATACAGACTCTTATACTGTGTATTTGCTCAGTTCAGACACAATGTGACCAACCAAAAAGAAGGAGAACAAAGCTCAGTCTTTGGACTGGCTCTTCATTTTCTGTTTTCTCTTGCAGGGACCATAGCTCTTCACCTTTAATGTTCTGTGAGGCAGTGTCTCACATAAGTATTTGTGAAAAGACTTAAAAAAAAAAAAACCAGGAAAGAATTTTAAAAATTAAAACAGGACCAAATTTAAAATCTGTGTTCAATTCAAGATATTTCCATATGTGTAAACAAACTCATATATAATTGATGTATACTGGGTTATACTAAACATACTATTTGGCAGCTTCGTTTTTGCACCCAGTGCTATTCATTGACAATTTCCTGGGAGACATACTCCATTCAATGTAGAGGTTGCATAGTATTTCACCGCATGGAAATATCATGTTTTTTTAACCAGTCATGTACTGATGGAGATTCATCATTCTGTAAGTTTGTATTGAGTATATGCTATGTAACAGACAACTGTGCTGAACATTGAGGCTCTGCAGTGAGCAGGGTGGAGATTTTTCTCTGTGTAAAGAGCATAGAGCCTGGTGCAGAGCTTCCAAACAGATGTGCAGAGACATGAAATGACGAGCCAGGAGATGCTGATCTGGTCTGCCCTTGCAGTAGCTGGGCAGTGCCCAGGAGAGTGGGGAAGAATTTGATTCTGTTGCCTCTCCCTGTTTGATGCTCCTCTCAGGAGGGCAGTGATTAATGAGGCAGTCTGTGGTCTTTGCAGGCTGGGAGGAGAAAGTGACTTGAGCATGTGCTGCCCCATTACATCGTGGTGAAAAGGTCAAGGAGGTGCGCTCAGCTGTCACCTGCTGAGGTCACCATGGTCGCCCATTGTGACCCCGAGCTCGTGAGACCTATTGAAGGAGTTTGTATGCCAAGTGCCCAGGAACATGTGGCAAGATGCGATCAAAAGGAAGGGAGGCCAGGTGAGTTAACCTGGCAATGGCAGCTCCAGGTACCATCCTTTATTTCTGGTTCCACATATCAGGAAATTCTGTCCATTTCCTCTTTTTTTTTTTAAATTTTATAATTTTTTTTTCATTTATTTTTATTAGTTGGAGGCTAATTACTTTACAATATTGTAGTGGTTTTTGTCATACGTTGACATGAATCAGCCATGGATTTACATGTATTCCCCATCCCTATCCCCCCTCCCACCTCCCTCTCCACCCCCTATATGCAAAACAGAAAAAGAGATACAGATGTCCATTTCCTCTTGATGAGACTTCTGAGCGCTGGGTTCAGGGAACTGCAGCAGGACTGCTCTAACAATGCCTGCTCATTCTGCGAATTAGCGCATCCATTCTTGCCTGGAGAATCCCAGGGATGGAGGAGCCTGGTGGGCTGCTGTCTATGGGGTCGCACAGAGTCAGACACGACTGAAACGACTTAGCAGTAGCAGCAGCAGCAGCAGCAGCAATATTTTGAAATGCTTGATATGAAAACAGTCTAACTGGGTTAAAAATCATTAGCATTCTTAAGCAAGAAATTTCGAAGTTTCACTTGTTGAGGGATTGAAAGGAAAATGTGTTTGACTCCTTAAATGTAAATTCATCTCTCATGTCCTGATGCAAAGAATCAGCTTCACAAGGATAAGTTCAAATTCAAATTTCTCACTTAAAAAAATTAGAAAGTATTTTATTTGGCTCAACAATTAATACCCTCCTTGTTTTTAATTATGCTTTTCTTATTATAAATATGTGGTATAAAAGTAATAATATTTTCACCCAATCTCAGCCAGAAAGCAACTAAATACCCCTGATTTTACTCCGGTGTCCCATGCAAATATTACCAGTCTTTGTTTCATCTGTGTTGTGAAATTATGCAGGCTAGGAAGCACTGACTAATCACTACTTCTTAAACTAACTGTCGTAAAGGATAATTTTTCGAAGAATTTCCACTCTGCAATGCATTTTTACCTCTGTGACAAATTAAAATGAACAAATTAAGTGACAAATTAAAATGTAATATGAATCACAGATACATCTTTTTTAATCCATCTCCCAGAATAATGGAAATAAAAGCAAAAATAAGCAAATGGGACCTACTTAAAAACTGTTGCACAGCAAAGGAGACAATAAACAAAAGAAAACTTACAGACTGAGAGAAAATATTTGCAAATTATGTGGTGGATAAGGGATTAGTCTCCAAAATTTACAAACAGTTTATGACACTTAATAGCATTAAAATAAATAAAACTCATTCAAAAATGGGCAGAAGACCTGAACAGACTTTTCTCTAAAGAGAACATATAGATGACCAATAAGCACATGAAAAGATGTTCAACATCAATAGCTATTAGAGAAATGGAAAACAAAACTACAATGAGATAAAAGCTCACACTGGTCAGAATGGCTATTATAAAGAATCCACAAACAACAAATGATGGAGAGGGTATGGAGAGAAGGGAACCCTCCTGCACTGTTGGTAGGAATGGAAATTGGTACGGACCACTATAGAGAACGGTATGGAGGTTCCTTAAAAAACTAAAAATAGAGCTACCATATGACCCTGCAATACCACTCCTGGGCATATATCCAGAGAAAAACATAGCCTGAAAAGACACATGCATCCCAATGTTCATTGCAGCACTATTTACAATAGCCAAGACATGGAAGCAACCTAAATGTCCATTAACAGAGGAATGGATAAAGAAGATGTGGATATATATGTGTATATAAATATATATACACACATATAAGGGAATATTTCTCAGCTGTTGAAAGGATGAAATAATGCCATCTGCACCATCATGGATGGACCTAGAGAGCGTCATACTGAATAAGTCAGAGAAGGAGAAATATCATATGACATCCTTTATATGTGGAATCCAAAAAGAAATGATACAAAGGAGCTTACTTACAGAACAGAAAGACTCACAGACTTAGAAAATGAACTCATGGTTGCAAGGGGAAGGGATAGTTAAGGACTTTGGGAAGGTCATGTACACACTGCTATATTTAAAATGGAAAGTTGACAAAAACCTATTATATAGCACATGGAACTCTGTTCATGTTAAGTGCCAGCCTGGATGGGAGGGGCATTTGGGGGAAAATGGATACATGTATATGCATGACTGAGTCCCTTCACTATTCACCTGAAACTATCACAACATTGTTAATTGGCTATACCTCAATACAAAATGTTTTTGGCATTAAAAATTAAATTAAAAATATAAAAAGGAAAAAAGTGAATGTCAAAAATAAATGACTAAAAAAGAAAAGGAAAAAAGACATAAAATACAAGCTTCTTTTTTAAAATCACTAAGTTCAACAGATATGACATTGTCTTGGCAAACTGCTACGAAAGTTTAAATGTGTTGGTCACTTAGCTGTGTCTGACTCTTTGCAACTCTATGGACTGTAGACTGACAGGCTCCTCTGTCCATGGAATTCTTCAGGCAAGAATACTGGGGTGGGTAGCCAGTCCCTTTTCCAGAGGATCTTCCTGGCCCAGGGAATGAACCTGGGTCTCCTGCATCACAGGCAGATGCTTTATCATCTCAGTCACCAGGGAAACCTTGTAAGTTTAATGCTTACTCTCAATTCCTTATCATATCAGACTCACTAAAAACCAAGTTGCATACTAACATTAGAAAGCAGACCATACTTTTTTTTAAGTTTTTAAATTTTTTAAAAAATTTATTTATTTTTAACTGGAGGATAATTGATTTACAATATTGTGTTCATTTCTACCATAAATCAACATGAGTCAGCCACAGTATGCATGTATCGCCTCTCTCTTGAGCTTTCCTCCCACCTCCCATCCCACCTACTCCTCTAGGTTGTCACAGAGTATTTGGTTTGTGCTCCGTGAGTCATATGGCAAACTCCCACTGACTATTATTTTATGTATGGTAATATATACGTTTCCATCCTATTTTCTCAATTACTTCCACTTTCTCCTTCCCTCACTGTGTCCACGAGTCTGTTCTCTATGTCTGTGACTTCATTGCTACCCTGCAAATAGGTTCATCAGTATCATCTTTCTAGATCCCATATATATGAATTAGTATATGATATTTGTTTTTCTCTTTCTGACTTACTTCATGCTGTATAATAGGCTCTAGGTTCATCCACCTCATTAGAACAGACTCAAATGCATTCCTTTTTATGACTAACATTTCTTTGTATATATATACCACAGCTTTTTTATCCATTCATCTGTTGATGGACATCTAGGTTGCTGACCAAATCCCCTCAATTAAGTCTCACTCTCTTCCCTGGTGGCTCAGTTGGTAAAGAATCTGCCTGCAATTCGGGAGACCCTGGCTCGATTCCTGGGTTGGGAAGATCCCCTGGAGAAGGGAACAGCTACCCACTCCAGTATTCTGGCCTGGAGAATTCCATGGACTGTATAGTCTGTGGGGTCGCCAAGAGTCAGAAACAAGTGAGCAACTTTCATTCTCGCTCTGTCACTGGCTCTCATAGTCCTGTTTAGAGTTAGCCTCGTTCTTCCTGAAGTTTACCACTCCTTTGCTTCAAGCCACACCAAAGACAGTCTCTGAAACCCTGACAAGCAGGACCTTAAACAGAGAGTGTGGTTGGTAACTTAACCCATTCATTCATTCAGTAAACTCCAGCCTGAATTCTGTGCTTGTCTCTTGAGTGAAGAGTTTTAGGTTTCAGAGAAACAGGAACTATGAAATGTGCCCTGTGGCCATTTAGAAACTTAAGGAAGGGACTTTCCTTGTGGATAAGAGTCTGCCTGCCAATAACGCGACACAAGCTCAATCCCTGGTCTGGGAAGATGCCACATGCCATGGAGCAGCATGTGCCACAACTATTAGAGCCCACAAACTCTAGGGTCTGTGAGCTGCAAGTACTGAGCCCGCACGTGGCAACTACTGAAGCCCATGCACCTAGAGCCCGTGCTCTGAAGCAAGAGAAGCCACTACAATGAGAATCCTGTACAACCACAACAAAGAGTTGCCCCTACTCTCCACAACTAGAGGAATCCCGAATACAGCAGCAAAGACCCAGTGCAACCATAAATAAATAAATACATAAATAATTGTTTAAAAAAGAAAGAAACTTACAGAAGACTTAAAAATACACTCCTGAAATGTCAGGGAGGTGGTATGACATGATGACTAAGAGCTGCTTAGGCTTCAGAGTAGGACAGAGCTTTTAGGCTTGACTCTGCCACTTACTTAACCTCTGTCAGTTTTCTTATCTGTAACATGGGGTTGTCAGGCTGATGCATGTAGTAAGCACTCATGAAAGATTAGCTATTGGTATTTGAGAAAAATTATAGGAGAGCACATGTGGTACAAATACTTTCCATTTGCACTGGACTTTACTGGTATGCTATGGTTATTGTTTAGGAGTTGGTTAATTAAACTATTGCCATAATCATCTGGCAACATGTCAAATCATGTATCAGATGGTCAGTTATATACTTTAAACTTACATACTGTTACATCTCAGTAGAGATGTAAAACATTACATCTCAACAGAGTTGAAAAAAAGTTTGTTAATCAGATGAATCCAGAGATGAAGTCACACCCTAGTAATTAAGGGGCAGAAGTATCTCAGTGAAGGAAGAAATCATTTGGTGTCAGTAATCAGTAAGAGTGGTGTATCTTCAGATCAGAATTCAGAGCTGAAAGGACAGGTTCAAGGTTGACTGGTAAGGTTTATCCATTCACTTATCTCTTAAGTAGTTTTTGAGCCCTCTTCTGCTATGCATGGCATAATAGTGTTTCTCTTTGACCACGGAGGTGACAGTGGGACCGGGAGGAGGCACGCCCCTGGGGGAGTTGACTTGAGACCTAAAGAGGAAAGAGCCTGCAACATGGTGCTTACAAGGCCCCAGGGCTGGAATTTGCTATCTGAGCCAAGGGTTGGCTGAAGTGGGATCAGAACTCCTGTGTTGGGTCAGCTGAACTATTTTTGTACATTTTTGCTTATATTTATATCCCAGTTGCCCTCCCTTGGTATTTAGCTAAGTCTTTTAAAAGTGCTCTGCAAAGGAAAATGAGGAACAGATTTGTGAAGACTTTTGAGAGTCCCTTGGACTGCAAGGAGATCCAACCAGTCCATCCTAAAGGAGATCAGTCCTGGGTGTTCATTGGAAAGACTGATGCTGAAGCTGAAACTCCAGTACTTTGGCCACCTCATGCGAAGAGTTGACTCATTGGAAAAGACCCTGATGCTGGGAGGGATTGGGGGCAGGAGGAGAAGGGGACGGCACAGGATGAGATGGCTGGATGGCATCACTGACTCGATGGGCATGAGTTTGAGTAGACTCCGGGAGTTGGTGTCGGACAGGGAGGCCTGGCATGCTGTGATTCATGGGGTCGCGAAGAGTCAGACACGACTGAGCGACAGAACTGAACTGAGGACATTCATAGTGGCTACTGCAGCCTGGACATTTGAGGTGACTCCCCAAGCATGGTGAGTTTCAGTCATCTCCTGGAGGGCATTTTGGAAACGTGTCTTTAGTGGAGACCATGATTAGGAGCAATTGGTTTTTCCAGTACTCATGTACACATGTGAGACTTGGACCATAAGAAAGGCTGAGTGCTGAAGAATTAATGCTTTCAAATTGTGGTGCTGGAGAAGACTCTTGAGAGTCCCTTGGACTTCAAGGAGATCAAACCAGTCAATCCCAAAGGAAATCAACCCTGAAGATTCAGTGAAAGGACTGATGCTGAAGCTGAAGCTCTAAAACTTTGACCTCCTGATGTGAAGAGCTGACTCACTGGAAAAGACCCTGATGCTGGAAAAGATTGAGGGCAAGATGAGAAGGGAACGACAGAGGATGAGATGATTGGATAGCAGCACCAACTCAATGGACATGAATTTGAGCAAATTCCGGGAGATAGTGAAGGACAGGGAAGCCTGGCATGCTGCAGCCCATGGGGTCACAAAGAGTCAGACTCGACTGAGCAAGTGAACAACAACAACAATGAAGAATTCAGAGCAATGATAGTAAAGACGATCCAAAACCTCAAAAACAGAATGGAGAAAATGAAAGAATCAACTAATACATTTAATAAGGACCTAGAAGAAAGAAAGAATGAACAGAGACGAACAACACAATTACCGAAATTGAAAGTGGACCATACTTTGAATAACTCTGATCTGTTAGCATTTGGTTCAAAATGTGGGCTATTACAAGTACTACTGCAATTTAAATAGTTAGGTGTACAATTTAGTACAATTTTCTGATTATTTGCATACAATAAATTCTTAGAAAAATAGTCTTCTAAAATTTCTTTCTTATATTATATATATATCAAATTTTTAAACTGAAAGTGTGATATTTCTTGTTACATATGACTACAAGTCAGCATTTCTGTTGTTAGTTTTAAGTATCAGTAGAATATGCATATTTTCTTCAAAATTACATATCTAGGCACAGCCAAAGCAATTTTGGAAAAGAATAAAGGGAAAGTGATCAGTCTTTCCAATGTTAAGATTACCATCATCAAGACAGTCAAGGGATACTTGACTGGTCAAGGGATAGAGACATTGATTGAATAGAAATGTATCATCCACACATATATGTTCAATTAATTTTGACGTAGAGCAAAAGCAAGTGAAGAAGGGATTGGGTTTTCTATAAATGATGTTGAAGCAATGGAGAAATCTATACGGAAAATGTGAACCTAAACTACAACTCACATTTTATAAAAAGAATTATCTCAAAAATAGATCATGAACTTAAATATGAAACAGAAAACTATAAACACTTCTAAAAAAAACCATGGGAGAAAATTTTTAGGACCTAGCATTAGGCAAAGAGCTCCCAGAGGTTACACTAAAATAAACAATAAGATCCTGCTGTATAGCAAAGAGAACTATATTCAATATCTGGGGTAAACCACAATGGAAAAAATAAAAACAAGAATGTATATATGTGTATAACTGAGTCATTTTGCTATATAGCACAAATTAACATATTATGTCAACCATGTTTCAATAAAAATAAATTAAAGAAATATTGATAGATTGAAGTTCATCGAAGTTAAAAATTTGTGCTGTGAAAGATTCTGTTAGTAGGATGAAAAGGCAAATTATGAAATTGGAAAATACTTGCAAATTACACATATATAAAAGGATTTGTGTTTAGAATATATGAAGAATTCTGAAAACTAAGCATTAATTAAAAAGCAAATAATGAGCAAAAGGTACATATAGACATTTAACTAAAGAGAATATACAGATGAAAAATAAGCACATGAAAAGATATTCAACATTATTTCAGGGTTCAAATCTGAGAGTGAAAAAAAGGCAGAGTTTACCAGCAGTTCTCAAAAAAGAAGCTATGAAAAATATTATCATCATCAACATTGTAATTATCATTCTTAGTCATTAGAGAAATGCAAGTTAAAACTGAAAGGAAATGCCACAATACACCTATCAGAACAGCTACTTTTTAAAAAAAAATGTTAACCTTAAATGTTGGAGAATGTACAAAGAAACTGTATTATTCATTCATTGCTTTTAAGAATGTAAAGTGGTGCAGCCACTCTGAAAAAAAGAGTTTGGCAGTTACTTTCAATATGAAAAATAAAGTTATGACAAGACTGGGACATGTATCACAGAGAAAACTCTGAAAAAGTTTATGCAGAAGTGTATACATGAAAGTTAATAGCAGCTTTTTTTCCCCCTAATGATCAAGAACTGGGAAACCTTCAGATGGTCCTTCAGTGGGTACATTTAAATCAAGGATTATTGCTGTTGTTCAGTGATTCATCATGTCCAACTTTTTGCAACCCCATGGCCTGCAGCATGCCAGGCTCCTCTGTCCTCCACCATCTCTCAGAGTTTGCTCAAAGTTTGCTCAGAGTTTGCCCACTGAGTTGATGATGCCATCTAACCATCTCATCCATTGCCCACCACCCCCCCTTCTCTTCCTGACCTCAATCTTTCCCAGCATCAGGATCTTTTCCAGTGAGTCAACTCTTTGCATCAGGTGGCCAAAGCATTGGAGCTTCAGCAACAGTCCTTCCAAAGAATATTCAGGGTTGATTTCTTCATGGAATACTATTCAAAAGTAAGAAAAAAAAAAAAAAGAGCTACTGATACAGATAACAACTTGGAGGAGCCTCAAAAAAATTAGGCCAAGTGTAAAAAGCCAATTTCAAAAGAATACATACTTTTGATCGATTCATGAAACCACTTATATAATATTTATGAAGTGACATGATTATACATATGGAAATATAGAAATCATTGGTTGCTAGGGGTTAGGCAGGGGCATTAGGATGGCCTGAAAGTGGCTATGAAGGAGGAGGACAAAGGAATCTTGTGGCAATAATATAGTTAAATATCTACATTGTATTGATGGTTACATAGAGCTGCACATTGGTAAAACAGCAGAAAAATACAGGTACATACACTAACATATACAGAAGTACATTTATGACTGGCAGTGTATGAATAAGGTTTTTGGATTGTATCTGTCAATTTCTGATGTTGATGATGTATTATAGTTAGGCAAGACATTAACAATAGGGTAGACATTGAAAGCTATATATATAATCATTTTTACAATTTGCCATTCTATTTTGATGACTCATTAAAGCATTTGGAAAAAAGCATCATATAATAATCTGAGAAGAGGTTGGGAGGATTTTTAAAACAGAAAAGAAAGAATTCAGTATTCACCAATAAAAACTATATGTACAGTGACATCTCAGTTTTATATCTTTATTTTATAGTAAAGAAAAATCAAAGAAAATAAATAGGGGCCTGGTAGCAGAAATTCCAGGCAGACTGGTGAGTTGGCACTCAGCTAGTGAAAGTATGCAGCATTCTTTGGTATAAGGGCACTGTCCAAGTTCATGGCATTATTATGTCTATGACTCCAAAAGCCTTATTGGGTAAAGGCAAGAGGACTTTCTATAAACATCCTGTTTTACCCAAATGATTTCCTAGAATTATAATGAAAAATGATAGTGAAATATTAAAAGGATAAGCACCAAGTAAGGAGATGCTTTTGAAATGGTGCCTGGGAATATTTATACTTTACTCACTAAGATTTGAAAGAATTCTCACAGCCCATTGGTGATAAAAGTATTGATATGATGGAATCACCAGCCCACCAAATAGTTCCTCCTTTCTGGTATACTCTTCCTGGAGTTGGTGAAAACTCTAGGACCTTCCCTGCCTGATGTGTATTGAGACTAATTAGAAAAGTGATTCCAAAGGATACTTGAGAAAAAAAAGAAAGGGCTTGAAGGTGAGGGGAAAGGGAATGGTTCAAGTGAAACAAACAAACAAACAAACAAAAACAACAGAAATGAGGAAACCTGTGCCCTCATGTGAGTTTGTCAGATAGAACATAACTCATGGCTACAATTTCTCATCCTGCATATTCTCAAAGACAGAAGACAGAATAGGAGGCAGGTCCTGCCATAAGAAAATCCAGGTGGAAGATCTCCATTTCAGGCATCCTGAGTGTGCAACCCACCCATAACATCAGGGATGGAATGGCATGTGTAGGTTGTAGGGTAGGAGATGGGGGATGAGAATCTATCTGTTTTCCTTGGATCCTGAAATAAGTCTAACAGTAGAATTTTTGCTAATTAACTTATATAATGACAATAGATATTTAAAGTCATAACTTCTACTAAATAGAGTTGATTTGTCATAATTTTAAATTAAACTCTTTGGAGGTATTATATTCTATTGGAATTAGGTATCACACTGAAGGACTTCCCAGGTGGTGGTAGTGATTAAGAACCCACCTGCCAAAGCAGGAGACTTAAGAGACCCAGGTGTCAGGTAGACCCCCTGGAGGAGGGCATGGCAGCCCACTCCAGTATTTCTGCCTGGAGAATCCCATGGACAGAGGAACCTGGTGGGCTACAGTCCATGGGGTCTCACAGAGTCGGACATGACTGAAGTGACTTAGCACAGCATGACATTACTCTGAAGTCGATTGTGATGTTAGAAATGCAAACCACTAAGAAAATAATAAGTAAAGTAATGCTCAAAATTCTCCAAGCCAGACTTCAGCAATACATGAACCATGAACTTCCAGATGTTCAAGCTGGTTTTAGAAAAGGCAGAGGAACCAGAGATCAAATTGCCAACATCTGCTGGATCATCGAAAAAGCAAGAGAATTCCAGAAAAACATCTATTTCTGCTTTATTGACTATGCCAAAGCATTTGACTGTGTGGATCACAATAAACTGTGGAAAATTGCTCAAGAGATGAGAATACCAGACCACCTGACCTGCCTATTGAGAAACCTGTATGCAGGTCAGGAGGCAGCAGTTAGAACTGGACATGGAACAACAGACTGGCTCCAAATAGGAAAAGGAGTATGTCAAGGCTGTATATTGTCACCCTGCTTATTTAACTTATATGCAGAGTACATCATAAGAAACGCTGGGCTGGAGGAAGCATAAACTGGAATCAAGATTGCCGGGAGAAATATCAATAACCTCAGATATGCAGATGACACCACCCTTATGGCAGAGAGTGAAGAGGAACTAAAAACCCTCTTGATGAAAGTGAAAGTGGAGAGTGAAAAATTTGGCTTAAAGCTCAACATTCAGAAAACGAAGATCATGGCATCTGGTCCCATCACTTCATGACAAATAGATGGGGAGACAGTGGAAACAGTGTCAGACTTTATTTTTCTGGGCCCCAAAATCACTGCAGATGATGATTGTAGCCATGAAATTAAAAGATGCTTACTCCTTGGAAGGAAAGTTAAGAGCAACCTACATAGCATATTAAAAAGCAAAGACATTACTTTGCCAACAAAGTCAGTCTAGTCAAGGCTATGGTTTTTCCAGTGGTCATGTATGGATGTGAGAGTTGGACTATAAGGAAAGCTGAGCACAGAAAAATTGATGCTTTTGAACTGTGATGTTGGAGAAAACTCTTGAGAGTCCCTTGGACTGCAAGGAGATCCAACCAGCACATCCTGAAGGAGATCAGTCCTGGGTGTTCATTGGAAGGACTGATGCTGGAGCTGAAACTCCAGTACTTTGGCCACCTGATGTGAAGAGCTGACTCATTGGAAAAGACCCTGATGCTTGGAGGGATTGGGGGCAGGAGGAGAAGGGGACGACAGAGGATGAGATGGCTGGATGGCATCACCGACTAGATGGGCATGAGTTTGAGTAAACTCCGGGAGTTGGTGATGGATGGGGAGGCCTGGTGTGCTGCAATTCATGGGGTCGCAAAGAGTCGGACACGACTGAGCGACTGAACTGAACTGAACTGACTGAAGAAAATAATTCAAAAACTATGGCTAAAACCATCTGCTGAGGAGAAAGTTGATACTCTGAAATATTTTTAACACAAAAAAGGCAGTAGGGAATAAGGAATATTAAAGACATGAGACAGAAACAAAGAGTAAACTGACGGGCATTAATCCAACTATGTTGATAAGTGAAGCACCTGTAAATAAACACTCCAATCAGAAGACAGAGATGCAGTTACTGCCGTCTATAAGAGACAAATTTAAGTTCAAAGATACAGACTTGCTGAAGCAAAAGGATGGAAAAATATATATCATGCAGCAATACCCACAAAAGTGCCAGAATAACCACATTAATATCAGTCAAAATAGACTTTAAGAAAAAAAATATTTTTAGATAAAAAGAGATCCATGTTTTAGTACTAAAAGGATCAACATACCAGGAAGACATAACAATTGTAACAAGTATAAAGGTATACATACACTTCAAAATCCAAGCAGGGCTGAGAAGGCAATGTTTTGGGTTTCCCAGGTAGCACAGTAGTAAAGAATCCACCTGCCAATTCAGGAGATGCAAGAGACACAACTTCCATCCCTGCGTCAGGAGTATCCCCAGGAATGGGAAATGGCAATCCACTCCAGCATTCTTGCCTGGAAAATTCTCATGGGGTCACAAAGAGTCGAACACGATTGAGCACACATACACACACACACACTTTAAAAGAGAGCCACGATATACATGAAGCAAAACTTGAACATTCCAAGAAGAAATAGACAAAAATGTATAGATTGAGATTTCAGTACTTCTATTTAATAATTAGCACAATGAAAAACAAGGTTAGACTATAGGCTTGTGAACCCTATTAACATATATAGAACACATCACGAAATGACTGAAGAATACACACTCCTGTTAAGAACATGAGAAGAGATCCTTCATGGTAGACTCAATGTTAATACATAAGCAAAAGGAATGAAATCCTGCAAAATATGCTCTATGAAAACAAGAACTTGAATTGTTAACAAAGAAAAGATATCCGAGAGATTCCTAAATATATATATATTAAAAAACAAAATTCTAAATAACTCATGACTCAAGATATAAAAAAAGTAAATTTAAAATATCTTAAAATGAACACTCAAAGGTATGTAATGCTATTAATACAGTGTTTAGAGAAAAAATTTAATCTATAACTGCTTATATTAGAAAGAAATATGCAAAATCAATAATCTAATCTTTCACTTCAAGAATTTAGAAAAAGTAGAGTAAATCAAACACATAGTAAGAAGGGAAGGAAATAATAAAAAATAGAGCAGAAATTAATTACATAGAGGAAAATAGAGAAAAAAATCAATTAACCAAATTAGATCTTTGTAAAACGCAACATAATTGATATTCTAGCTAGACTGATTAAGAAAAAAAAGGTGAGATGACATGAATTATCAAAATCAAGAATGAAAGAGGGGAACAAATTCATATCCTACAGAAGGTATTATAAGAGAAGACTATAACTTTATGCCAACAAAATAGACAATTTAAATAAAACAGAAAATCTGTTGTTACGCACAGATATGTAAACTTTATTAGATGTGGATACTGCTACAAATTTTCCAAATGTCAGAATGATGCACATCCTGCTATAGACAGTGATAACACGGTCTGTCATATTCCTCTCCAGTATTCTGTGTATTGTAAATACACGGCCAGAATCTACACTTAATGCGCGGATCCGAACCACCATTCTTGTTAGTTCACGGTGTTACATTCAGGAGGTTACACTGTCCACCACAATTGGCTCTTTCACGTGACTCATCCCAGATCCAGTTTGGCTGATGTTCCACTGGAGAAAAGGTTCTAGTTCTTGCTCCCTGTGAGTTGGAAAAGATCAGTCAATTCTATCTCCTTAACTTTTTCTTCTTTTTCACCTCAAATTTGGAGGCAGGAATGTGGAGTAAGAGGGTCTGATATGCTTCACAAACCTGCTGAGATTCACCCTGAGTAAAAGCTGGTTCAGAGCCCATTATGTGGGCGTAACAGGAGAATGTATCATAATTTTCAGTGTCATGGAGCCTGCTCCAAAGATGGCAGGTAACAGATTTGAAAGGTTTTTAGTAAATTTTCATAAGCTGCCCAAAGGAAAAGCTCTGAATTTGACACTAGATATACTAGGTTTAATCCTGCTGCTCATTAGCTGCCTATCTGAATAAGTTATGACACCTCTCTGAACTTCTTTTTTAAATATGTAAAATGAGAATTTTATGTAATTAGTAGTCTCTGAGATGGGGCTTCTCAGGTGGCCCAGTGGCAAAGAATCCACTTGCCAATGTAGGAGATGCAGGAGATGCGGGTTCTATCCTTGAGTCAAGAAGAACCCCTGGAAATGGAAACCCACTCCAGTATTCTTGCCTGGAAAGTCCCACGGACAGAGGAGTCTGGCGGGCTACAATCCATGGGGTCGCACAAGAGTCAGACATGACTGAGTGACTGGGCACACACAATCTCTGAGATGCCTTTCAGATCCTACATTCCATAACTTTTATGACTTTAAGCTTGGCAGTGGTTCTGTACACCATCCCCTCCTCATGCTAATCACAACGGGATATTTTTGCAATGTATCAGGGACTTAGGAAGTCCAATCCTCTGGATTACTTATTTATTTAATTATTTGTAAAGGTATCAAATGTCCCATTCTTCATGTATTCCCACTTGTTTCTCAGTCTCTTTATATGTTTTATTTCAGGCTCAGTGGTGCTTTATCTTTGGGATCAAAGGCAGAACACAAGGAACAATGGAAAGAGAACAAAAAACATGTATTTACTCAGGTCTGTTGCTGGCTTCAGCACAGTAGTAAAAACTTGATGTGCATCCTACCAGAGATAAAGAGATCCCTCAATCACTGTCTCTGTCTAAGAACAGATGGTCTTAGGAAACATGCCCATTGCATTGTTAGGCTGGTCCCAGATAAGAAATGTATCCACATCTTTTCTTAACCAATCACAACATCCTGTCTCCGAATAGTATCAAAGACTGTTACTCTTTTTTCTTATGATACATATGACCAACTTACAAGAAAACATTTAGGTATACCACTGCCTAAAATCTATATTTACTTAGAATTTTAGGCCAACAATTGTAAATGGATCCTGAGTTGAAAAGCATAACAGTTTGTATGCCTTGGCAAAAAGTAAGTCCTACATTTGTCAAGAAATGAAGGTCAAAGGAGGCAGGCAGAGATCACTAGAAAAACAAGTTATAAAAACAGATTCCCATAACACTTCCACCAGATTTTCCTTATACATGCTCCATTTCTTGTTTGAAGTCTTTGGAATGCAGTGTTATGTTTTCAGTAACTACAAAAGAATGATAATGCGTTTTCTCACATTGGGAATTATCTTTGGAACCGATGATATGCTGAGCTTGCTATGTCCTCAAAAACTACGCATTATGATAAAATGATTAAAGACTTTTGTCTGGGAACTTTAGTCTGGTAGAATGTGTCCATGGAGGGAAAACTGCTTCTGCCTTCCAAGTAAGTCCAATTTTCTCAATATTCCAAGTCAGTAAGACTCTTCCTTTCGGGGAAGCAGTTGGATTCCGTGTGAGCGTGTGGGGGCAACACTCTCAGAAGTCGAGGGGCCTTTGCACCAAACCAAGTGCTTCTCTCCTGAACCCTGAAGTCATCCCTGAAGTACTTCCTGTTATTTTCTGCCTCCTTTATACAGATCTTGAACTGGGTGAAATCTTTGCCCAGAAATACATAGCTTCGAATCTTAAGTTGGTGATGCTAATCAGTAGGTGAATGTGAATATCACTTGGCCATGTTTTACCTTAGCCAGACAGCTGTTGAAGTTCAGCTAAACTTAGAAACTCATAAAAAATGACTCCAAACATTTCCATATGCATTCTTTAATTGTTTTTCCCTGAATCTGCTTAGGGGAAGTATTTTAGCAGATGTCCTGACCATATGCAACTGTCCTGGCAATTAATTTTCATAACTCTCGGGTTAAGAATGTGTGAAATGAAACTATGTCTGCAGGATGTATATGTGTTGTTGGCATTCATATAGAAACAGCTAGAGGTATGCTGTGGCAAACACATCTTCTTCATGGAAACTTTGTTCTCCTCTGGAGCCCTTCTCAGATATTCTTTTTCCCATTAAACTGCCATGAAGTTCATCAACATGTTAGCTATGCTTTTCTTGGAGCAATTTAGTCTTCTTTCCGGAGTTTCTGACACTTTTCTTTTTTTCTTTTCCTATCTGAAAAGATAGACAAGTACTTGTTTTCTTTTTTCTGTCCAGCAACTCTGCCCACTTCATTAAGCATTTCAAGTCCTACCCTTTATCTTCCCACACACGTCCCAACAGTTGACCATGGATGGGAGATTTTGAAACCCCCAATTTATTACCTCCACTGAAGCTCCACACTGATGGGCTTACTTCCTTTGATGTGCTATTTCCTTTCCCGGCAAGTAAGTACCCCTTCTTCAGTGATTATAGGGAAGTTGTCTTTTATTTACTTATTTACTTACCTAGTTACATGATTAATTCTTGAGGACAAAAGGTCACTCACCATGCACTCACTTAGTATTTATATTTGCACCTTGAGTGGAGGTTTATTTTTTAATTAGAGAAAATCATGGTTTTATAACTCAAGCAAACACTGCCAATCCTACAAGGCTCAAGCTCTCTCACAGTGGCCCTTTCAATGCTTCAATCCCCTCCCTGAAGGGCTTTGAAGTGAATAAACCATCTTTCTGGAGCCAAAGCCACCACTCCTGGGCTGCCAAGGGTGGTCGGGGTTCTGGCAGTTCCTACCAGCTGCCTGAAACTGCCTTCGCCAAGATACCAAACCAGAAGTTGTCTTTGAGACTTCTATCAGAGTCTTGCTAAAAATTTACAAGACAAAGAGTACTGAGAAGACCAGAGCACTGTTTTATGTGCTATCTGTTGGCTTCTTACAAATATAGATTGGCTATAAAAGAATTCATATTTAATTAATTGTATTATTTAATAGATTTGCATTATTTGATTGTAACTATTTTAATCTGTGTGTCCTGCTTATTCTGTTGGCGCACGTAGGAATACACGGCCCGGCATTAGAGCGGGGCTGAGAGTGAAGTCTGCTGTGTACATTGAGAGGATCCAGAAACACATATTTTATTACCACATAAATGCGTCCATCCCCCTATTTAAACTATTCCAGATCCCATATTCTCCCCTTGTTTACTCCTTCAACTAGTTTTTCTGTGAAGCATCTAAGTTTTGTTGTTTTCAATCAGCTTCTATCACTTTAAAAAGCCCTGAGGAAAGGAGATAGCTAAGAAATAGGAGGAAGTCTCAGAGCAGCAGTGTCCTGGGAGCCGGGGGCGGAAGGACTGGTTCCCTGTGTTCAGGAGACCACAGCCGGTGCAAGACATCGCTGAGAGGTCGTCTTGCACTTAGTAAGAAGGAGGTCATTTTAATAGAGTGACATTGGCAACATGGTTGTCATGGACTTAAGGAAAAAGAAAGAAAACTGCAGGCAGGGAGCACGGCTAAAAATCGTCTAAGAAATTCTGTAGTGAGGAGAAGTGGAGAAATGGAGCAGTGAATTCAGGGGGAAAACCAGGCCAAGGTTTTTGGTTCTGATTTTCCCTTTAACAGAAAATATTATTATTTTTTTCCCCCCTGATTGTAAAGTAATGAATCAAGAGAAAGAGAGAAAGTCATGCAACCACATCTGCGAGGAGGTAAAGGGGATGGGCAGCAAGGGTGGGACTTCGCCTTTACTGGAGCAGAGACCATTCATCCACATGAGTGATGGAGGGCAGGGTATGTGGTCACACATATGCTTGAGTGCTAAGTCGCTTCAGTCCTGTCTGACTCTTTGTGACCCTATGGACTGTAGCCTGCCAGGCTCCTCTGTCTATGGGATTCTCTAGACAAGAGTACTGGAGTGGGTTGCCATGCCCTTCTCCAGGGAATCTTCCCAATTCAAGGCTCAAACCTGCATCTCTTACATCTCCTGCATTGGCAAGCAGGTATGGTTTACCACTAGTGTCACACACATGTAAATAGGTAGATTGTTGGTGCAAGAAGGATTTCAAAGGAATCTTTTTTTTTTTCCATAAAATAAGAAGCAATGATTTTAATTAGTTTATGTAGAGCCTCTGCAGAGAATATAAAGCCCTTAATTCCATTCCAGTACAATTACTGAAGGAGCGTTTACCCAGACACATTTCATGTATTTATGTATTTCACTTTCTGTTTATAAAACTCTCATTCAACTCATTCCTTCCTCTTCTTTATAATTATAGCTTCAAGTTCAATCCTGTACTCCCAAAATAAGGAAAAACTTGGCAAGTATACATGAAAGTAATGAGTCTGTGTGTGTGTGTGTGTGTGTGTACAATTTTCTTCTCAGTTGAGAAAAAACACTTTTTTCTCCAGAAGTGTTGTAGCAAAAGGCACACACCTAATATGACTGAGGGTCATATGTCTCTGGGGCCCTGTATCTGTTCCCCTGGCCCACCTCTGAGTTAAGCCTCAGAAGTAGTGAGAATTCAGAATAATCTGAGCTTTCCACTCAAAGGTCTCCGAAACCTCATCCAGAACAAGAATAACTGAGGAGTCTCCGTCAGTGTGGGACAGAAGCAGGGGAATAAGCTAAGTGATTATATGTGATTCGTTTCACTGTATTAAAGGAGCCATTCTCATCCTTCAGGGAGCATTTCAGGGAGCGTGCTGTAAGCTCATGCGGATGTGAATAAACTGAGCCCCATGACCCTCATGGTGATGTTGGGAATGCCCTCTACTCCTCCTCCTCTTCTCTTGTCTCCTCCCTCACTGCTCCTTCCTGGAATGTCTTCCCTAAAAGACAGCCTGAGACCAAATGCTCAACTCAGGCCCTGTTTTGTGATCAATTAAATCAAAAGAAAACATTTAAAGCCATGCTGTGCGTGTGCTTAGCTGCTCAGTCGTGTCCAACTCTGTGTGACCCCATAAACTGCAGCCTGCCCGGCTCCTCTGTCCATGGGATTTACCAGGCAAGAATATTGGAGTGGGCTGTCATTTCTTTCTCCAAGAATCCCTAGATTTGTTCAAAAAGATTGTCCTTGTCCTATTGTTTGGGGCCACCCTTACACAGCCAGAAGCAAGGAAACTAATGCCTGTTCCCATGGATATGTTCAGTCTATAAACAGTAGTTTTGTGAACCATTACTAGCAGAAACTTCTAATAATGCAGCACTCCCAGTAGGTAGAGTGAGTTTTTTCCTGAGTAGTCTAAGATGTACACCAAATACAGGTTCAGAGCTTCCTGGATATGTTACCCCTTGTGTCAGCTGGAGTTCAACCAGAGAAACAGAACCAGTAGGAGATATAGGTTTAGAAATTCAGTGTGGGGCTGACTGTGTATGTGTGCTCAGTCATGTCCTACTCTTTGGTGACCCCATGGACTGAGAAGCCTGAAAGGCTTCTCAGTCCATGGGATTTTCCATGCAAGAATCCTGGAGGGCATTGCCGTTTCCTTCTCCAGGGGATCTTTCCAACACAGGGATCAAACCCACGTCTCTTGCATCTCCTGCATTGATAGGTGACTTCTTTACCACTAGCGCCACCTGGGAGTGAACAGGCAAGGCCAAAATTTGAAAGAAAGGCCAGAATATTCAGGCATTGAGCAAAGCTGCTGCTCACAGTGGAAATTCCTTCTTCAGGGAGGCCTCAGCTCCTCTCTTAAGGCTCCTGAATGGATTGGATCAGATCCACCAAGATTATCTAGGATAATCTCCTTTACTAAAGTCAACTGATCACACTTAAGTCATATGTACAGAGTACTTTCATAGCAACACCTATATTTATGTTTGTTTGGATCACTGGGGATTGTAGCTTAGCCCACTTGACACATCACACTGACCATCACACCCCTAAAGAAAAATTGTAAACTTTTGTAGGCTTTAACAAAACAGAAGCAGTCTGGCAAAGCTTGTTTGGAGAAAAGTAAACAAGAAAAAAGAAATTTGTAAAAATCCCTCTTCTTGGCAGTGTCTCTCTGATGAAGTACTTTATAGTTAATATGGTCAGTTCTTCAAGTATTACACTGATCCATCTTAAGTATTTGAATGCCTATAATTGAAATGTCTCAAGGTTTCCAGGAATTAATGACTGAACCAGACATATTCCACAGAGAATCCCGAGTGACAACATTCTGATCTTCCAGGACATCTTTGATGAATTGACTAAGATCTTTTGAGCAGCTAACATTAGAAAGATCAAAAAAAATCTCTATTGGAGTAATCTCAGTGATATTATCATGGTCCCAGAAGATGTTTGCATTAGTCAGATTTCTAGAGCATGGACTAGACAAACCTCTCATGCTATGTGGTACCTGCACTAAAAATGTCAAGACACCTAAGACGAAGACTGGTAACTTAGTGTGTGACACTAGCCCTTGTAAATTCATTGTGGGTATGGAAATTCTGAAGTGCAAAATATGTAAGGGTTAATAACAATTACAGACTGCCTGTGAGTAATGTGAGCCAAGAATACAGTCTACTGCTTTTTTACAAACTTGTAATTTACCTTTAGCTAGACTTCCTGTATTAGAAAATCTCCATTGGCAATTGTATGAAGTAGTTAATTATTATCATTTGGTTTCCCTCCACATCATATTTTTGTGTGAATTATGAGGATTGTGCCTTTCACAATTCTCATATTTCATCCCTAGCTTTTCTTGTAGCTTTGTCTTTATTACAGATGTTAGCAGAATGATAAACTGCCGCCCATGCAGAAAAAAGATCATGTCGTGCCAATCAGCCTGGCTTACTATCAATCTCTGTTCACAGCTGAGTTCTAAGTGAGATTTAAGGTTTTGCTGATTTTCCATATACCTCCCTGCACTAACATGTTAAATAAGTATAGTTGTGAAGTTAAGGAAATAACAAAAATTCTAAATACAAAGTTGAAACAAACATTGTACTTTCAAATGCACTATCCCCTCAAAAAGGCATTACAGGCAACCAACTAGACATTCCATGATCAAGTTGTTAACATATTTCTAGAAATTTACTTGTTTAAATTTTCCTCAGAAGCTTGCATTAAGTACTTTTGCATATTTTTGAACAAATAACATATACATGCATATAAATAAAGGATTGGAGTCAACCCTAAAGCATAGACAAATTATCAAGTGAATAATTTTATCTTTGATCAATGAATTATAAAGTTAAAGTTGTTTATGGGTATGCATCACTTAACTGAATCTGAAAATAATTTTCAAGAAGGATTTCCCCCAAACTATCTTGAAGTGTAATCTATATATATTTTCTTGCAGGAGTACAACACTGATTTGGATATATATTACTGGATATGTTTGCTTTAGATAGTGATTTCATGTGGGTAACTCTTTACTTAGGTGCATTAAAATTATTTACATCAATTTAAAATTGTTGTTGTTGTTCAGTTGCTAAGTCATGTCTGGCTCTTTGCAACCCCATGGACTGTAGCATGCCAGGTTCCTTTGTCCTCCATTATCTCCCAGAGTTTGCTCAAAGTTATGCCCATTGAGTCAGTGATGCTATCTAACCATCTCATCCTCTGTCACCGTCACCTCCTTTTCCTTTTGCCTTTATTCTTTCCCAGCATCAGGGTCTTTTCCAATGAGTCAGCTCTTTGTATCAGGTGGCCAAAGTATTGGAGCTTCAGCTTCCACAACAGTCTCTTTCACTAACAGATATCAATTACCGGGTGATCACTCGCAGGTAACAGAAATTTTGGGGTAAGTATTCAAAGGAAACTAGTTATTATTATGGGTAGGTGGTAGAAGACATACTTAAAAGATCCATAACAGAAAAAGAAATTTTAAAACTCTTCATTTTATTAGGTTGATGTAGAGTCAGATTATGCTTTAAAATTTCTAATTAGGAATTGGTTTTCTAAGATGCTCATCACTGTGAATTATTAGGGAAATGCAAAGCAAAACTACAGTGAGGTACAACCTCACTTCAGTCAGAATGACCACCCTAAAAAAGTCTACAAATAATAAAAGTTGGAGAGGATATAGAGAAAAGGGAACCCTCCCACACTGTTCATGGGAATGTAAATTTGAGCAGCCACAGTGGAAAATAGTTTGGCAGTTTCTCAAAAAACTAAAAATAGAGTTGACATATAATCCACCAATCCCACTTCTGGGCATATACCTAGACAAAACTATAATTCTAAAAGATACACACACTCCTGTATTTATAGAAGCATTATTCACAATAGCCAAGACATGGAAACAATCTAAATGTCCATTTATGAATGGGTAAAGAAGATGTGGTATATTGTTGTTGTTTAGTTGCTAAGTTGATTCTTTGTGACCTCTTGGACTGTAACCCACCAGGCTCCCAGGCTCCTCTGTCCATGGAATTTCCCAGGCAAGAATACTGGAGTGGGTTGCCATTTCCTTCTTCAGGAGATCTTTTGACCTAGGGATCAAACTTGCATCTCCTGCATTGGCAGGCAGATTTTTTTTACCACTGTATCACAGCATTGACATGGTGAAGGGGCTTGAATAACTCATGAAGCTATGAGCCCTGCCATCCATGCAGGCCTACCCAAGATGGACAGGTCATAGAAGAGTTGTGACAAAATGTGATTCACCAGAGGGTGAAACGGTAAACCACTCCAACATTCTTGCCAGGAAAACCCCATGAAAAGTATGAAAAGGCAAAAAGATATGACACCAGAAGTTGAGTCTTCTGGGTCAAAAGGTGTCCAGTATGCTACTGGGGAAGAGTGGAGGACAATTAATAAAAGTGCCAGAAAGAATGAAGCCACTAGGCCAAGTGGAAATGACCCTCAGTGGTGGATGTGCCTGGTAGTGAAAGTAAATTCTGATGCCACAAAGAAAAACATTGCATAGAAACCTGGAATGTTAGGTCCATGAGTCAAGCTAAATTAGATGTGGTCAAGCAGGAGATGGCAAGAGTAAATGTCGACATCTTAGGAATCAGTGAACTAAAATAGATGGGAATGGAAGAATTTAATTCAGATGACCATTATATCTACTACTGTGGGTAAGAATCCCTTAGAAGAAATGGAGTAACCCTCATAGTCAACAAAGGAGTTCAAAATGCAGTACTTGGGTGCAATCTCAAAAATGACAGCGTGATCTCAGTTTGTTTCCAAGGCAAACCATTGAACATCACAGTAATCCAAGTCTATGCCCCAATCACTGTTGCTGAAGAAGCTGAAGTCAAATGGTTTTATGAAGACCTACAAGATGTTTTAGAGCTAATACTAAAAAAGATGTCTTTTTCATTATAGGGGACTGGAATGCAAAAGTAGGAAGTCAAGAGATACTGGGAATAACAGACAAGTTTGGCCCTGGAGAACAAAATGAACAAGGGCAGAAGCTAACAGAGTTATGTCAAAAGAGCACACTGGTCAGAGCAAACAACCTCTTTCAACAACACAAGAGAAGACTCTACACATAGACTTCACCGGGTAGATAATACTGAAATCAGATTGATTATGTTCTTTGCAGCCTGAGATGAAGAACCTCTACACAGTCAGCAAAAATAAGACCTGGAGCTGACTGTGGCTCAGATCATGAACTCCTTATTGCAAAATTCAGGCTTAAATTGAAGAAAACCTAGGGAAAACCATTAGGCCATTCAGATATGACCTAAATAGAATACCTCATGAAGTCAAGTGGGCCTTAGGAAGCATTACGATGAGCAAAGCTAGTGAAGGTGACAGAATCTCAGCTCAGCTATTTAAAATCCTAAAAGCTGATGCTGTTAAAGTACCGCACTCAATACACCAGCAAATTTGGAAAACTTACCCGTGGCCACAGGACTGGAAAAGTCAGATTTTGTTTCAATCCCAAAGAAGGGCAATCCCAAATAATGTTCAAACTGTGTTACAATTGTGCTTACTTCACATGCTAGCAAGGTTATGCTCACAATCTTTCAAGCAAGCCTGCAGCAGTACATGAACTGAGAAATTTCAGATGTGAAAACCAGGTTTTGAAGATACAGAGGAACTCGAGTTCAAATTGCCAACATTTGTTGGATCATGGAGAAAGCAAAGGAATTTCAGAAAAATAGAAATTTCCGCTTCACTGACTACACAGCCTTTGACTGTGTGGAACACAAAAAACTGTGGAAAATTATTAGAGATGGGAGTATCAGACCACCTTACCTGCCTCCTAAGAAACCTGTATGTGGGTCAAGAAGTGACGGTTTGAACTGGACATGGTGAAACTTACTGGTTTGATGTTCTATTACTCAGCCATAAAAATGATTGAAGTTGTACCATTTTCAGCAACATGGATGGACCTAGCAACTATCATATGAAGTGAAGTAAGTCAGAAAGAGAAAGAAAAATAGCATAGGATATCACTTACATGGGAAATTTGAAATACAACACAAATGAACAGATCTATGAAACAAGCTATGAGCTGTGGTGTTGGAGAAGACTCGAGAGTCCTTTGGAGTGCAAGGAGATCCAACCAGTCCATCCTAAAGGAAATCAGTCCTCAATATTGTTTGTAAGGACTAATGATGAAGCTGAAACTCCAATACTTTGGCCACCTGATGCGAAGAACTGACTCATTTGAAAAGACCCTGATGCTGGGAAAGATTGAAGGCGGGAGGAGAAGGGGACAACAGCGGATGAGATGGTTGAATGGCATCACCGACTCAATAGACATGAGATTGAGTAAGCTCCGGGAGTTGGTGATGGACAGGGAAGCCTGGTGTGCTGCAGTCCATGGGGTTGCAAAGAGTCAGACACGACTGAGCGACTGCACTGAACTGCACTGATGAAACAAACAGATTCACAGACATAGAGAACAGTCTTGTATTTGCCAAGTCGGAGGGCTTGGGGGCGTGAGGGATTGAGAGTTTGGGATTAGCAGATACAAAGTCTCAAATATAGGATAGATAAACATCAAGGTCCTAATGTATAGCACAGGGAGCTATATTCAGTATTCTGATAAATCATAAGGGAAAAATATGAAAAAGAATTATATGTATATATTATATGGCTTCCCTGATAGCTCAATTGGTAAAGAATCCAACTGCAATGCAGGAGACCCCAGTTTGTTTCCTGGCTCAGGAAGATCCACTGGAGAAGGGACAGGCTACCCACTCCAGTATTCTTGGGCTTTCCTTGTGCCTCAGCTTGTAGAGAATCTGCCTGCAATGTGGGAGACCTGGGTTTGATCCGTGGGTTGGGAAGATCCCCTGGAGAAGGGAAAGGTTACTGGCCTGGAGAATATAGTATATATTCCACTACACTGTATAGTCCATGGGGTCACAAAGAGTCAGACATGACTGAGCGACTTTCACTTCACTGTATATAAAATTATGTATATATAATTGAATCACTGTTGTACAGCAAAAACTAATACAGCATTGTAAATCAACTATACCTCAATAAAATGGCAGAATTGAATTGATTTTGTAAATGTCAATGTAATTTGTGGACAATAATCTAATTTGTAGAAGATATTGCCAAAACTGAAGCCACTTTTCATGAACGTGTTGAAAAAAGGAATGGCTATTATCACACTGAGAGAAGAGTCTAGGTAATAAATAGAGATGATATGTAATGAGAGGCATTCTTTAGGATATCTAAGGTCCAGTATATACTCCAGTCTTGTTCCAGTGTGCCCTCCTATATGGAAAAGTGAGAGAGGAAGGAAAGGGATCAATCTGAAGAAGCAAGAGAGGAAGTGGGATGGAGTCCATGTGTGCCTACTTTATAATTTTTGGGACTGAGCCCACTGCCCATACTGACTTTTATTCTGTTTTCTGGTTTTCTTTATCTCCAACCGCTATGAAGTTCCTCTATGAAGTTCCCTATGAAGCATTCTTTTTCCTTCATTTTCTTTTTTTGACCACAGCGTGTCTTTGTTGCTGCCCACAGGCTCTTAGTTCTGGTACATGGGCAGAACTTTCTAGCTACAAGTGGGCAGGCTTCTGCTGTGGAATACCAGCTCTGAGCACACAGACTCAGTAGTTGAACCTTGTGGGCTCTAGAGCTCTGGTTGTGGTGCTGGGCCTAGTTGCCCCGTGGCCAGTGGGATCTTTAGTTCTCTGATTGAACCCACATCCCCTGCATTGGAAGGCAGATTTTGAACCACTGGACTGTTAGGGATGTTTCCTGAAGCATTCTGAAGAAACACTTAATCCACTTTACTTCCCTAAGGATGCTAATGAAGCTTCAACCACACAAACAAGTAACTATAGCCACCCTTTCAAATCCCGTTTTGCAGATTTTGCTCTTCAAATGGCCTCTTGAGAGCCACAGTTTTCAAATAGGCGGATTACGAACACGTTGACTCTTTGTGAATATTTTCCATTATTTCATCAGTGGTTATGCTAACCCTGCTCCTTCTAGCTGGACAAAGATATTAGATTTCCTAAGACTGTCTTAATGTATTTAAATAACTTTTAAAATCAAATTGTAAGTATTCACTACATAATGATCTAACTGAAAGAAGCTACAGATATTAAAACTGCATCAGAAAATACACTGTTAAGTTAGGAAAAGTACTGCTTCTGTTTTTGGAAAGATACTATTCAAGCTAATGTGAAAACGTTATTGTCTCAGGGATACTATTTTTATTTTAACAGAAATAATCTTCATGCATTTACAACCATTAGTTATATAAATGGAGCAATTAAAGTACATACCAAAGCACCAAAGTTAAAATAATTAGTCATGATCACAGTCAGTGAGAATGAGCCAAAAATTTCAGCAAAAGTCACATACCTCATGACAAATAGGTTTTTCAAATAAATAAAAGTGAATTCCTGGATATTGTAGAGACTTGAGTATCATTTTTGGGAAATTGGGACCGACCTATAATACCTTTGCTTGTCTAAACATAACAAGAGGACAGCATTCCCAACTCAACTGTGCCAGAAACAAAGTGAGACAGAAAACAACACAATTTCCAGTACTGTTATTTTTAGTCTTGGTATCAAGGCTATCTTTTTGAAATCTGTAGTCCTGTGTAAGAGAAGACTGTGTAGCGGTCATGGGTAATCAATTCAAAATCTTTTTGAAAGGTTCTAGTTTGTTTCAAAGTCCCAGAAAGTCATTGTCAAACTCAAGGTTATAATTTAATTAAGAAATGATGAGATAATCTCCTTTTGCATTAACAAAATATCACGGCCTGGGTGGCTTAAACAACAGATTATTATCTCACATTTCTGGAGGCTGGAATTCCAAGATGAAGGTGTTGGAAGCTCTGGTTTCTCTTGAGGTCATTCTCCTTGGTCTGCAGATGGCCACCTTCCTATGTGTCTTCACATGATTTTGTTTTTCTGTGCACTCACCTCCCTGGTGTCCCTCTTTGGATAAGGTTATTGGTCATACCTTATGGGACTGGGTCCCACCCACATGACCTCATTTAACTTTAATTACTCTTTGAAGCCTGAGTCTCCAGATCTAGTTCTTTGTGGTTTATGGCTTCAATAGATGAATTTGGTGTGGGACACAATTTCATCCATAATACCCTTCAAATAAAATATTAAGAAATCTTCTCTGATCTTCACAATCAGGAAAGATGTAAAAACAAATTCCACTTCTCCATACTTTTTAATGTACTTCACAAATCCATCAGTTTCCTTTCAGTTAAAGAAAGATGGAAACATACCATCTTAGAATGGTGCATACAAATACTGGGTACTTTAAAAATAGTGGTTATAGTTGCAATGATACACAGGCAAAGCTGTTTTGAAGGACGGTCTAAATTCCCAGGAAAATTTTTCCTGTGTGTGGGAGGCCACTACTGTGCGTAGCAGATGCTGAGTTCTGCTGTAACCACTGGATCTTTCTTTATGCTCAAGTGGACCTTCAATTGCCAGCATCTGTACACGTATTCCTGGGGACTTTTTACAGGAACTGTGGAAAGTGACTATCCAAGCAGATAAGAAATTATGGGAAACTGTCTGATTCCACCTCCTCAGCATTTCTCATCTGGGGTCTCTGGAACTGGAACAATTATCAGATGTATGTTTAGCAGCTTCCAGAGTTCCATATGGGATTAAGCCTCAGCTGTCCTCTGTGGTAGATGGCTTAATACTGTACGCTTTATTGGCCGGCATCCCTTTCCTATATCACTTTCCATTGTTCCTTGTATTCCATAGGTAAAGTTCTTTTTTTTTTTTTTTCATAGGTAAAGTTCTTGCACTTGGATCCTTGTAGTAGAAATCTGCTTCTGGGGAAACCCAATATAAAATCTTACAGGCAATGTTTATTGAAACATTGTTCACAATAGCCAAGACATAGAAGCAACCTAAGTGCCTGCCAAGGGATGAATGGATAAAGAATATGCAATATATACAGTATATACACAATGGAGTGTTAGTTAGCAATAAGAAAGAGGGAAATTCTGCCATTTGCAGCAACATGGATGGCAGTACAGTTAGTGAGATAACACAGACAAGGAAGACAAATACTATATGGTATAACACGCGGAATCTAAAAAACCAGAACTCAAAGAAACAGAGGGTAGAATACTGATTATCAGGGGCTGGATGGGGCGGTGGAGAAATTGAGATGTTGTTAAAGGGTACAAACTGGCACGTAAAAGATGAATAAGTTCTGGAGATCTAATGCTCAGCATAGTAATTATGGTTAACAATACTGTGTTATATTCGTCAAAGTTTCCAAGAGATTAGATCTTGTATGTTCTCCCCACACAAAAATAAGTGATAGTTATGTGATATGACAAAAGTTGTTAGGAATATTGTTACCGAGCCCACGTCTGACTGCTTGCTGCTCAAAAGCCATTAAAATGGCGAGCTTGGTGGAAAGGAAAATTTGCTTTATTTTGCATGCCAACAATCAGTGGGGAGGGCAGATGCCTGTCCAAAGGCCAACTACTCCCCGCCCTGCTACTCCCAAGAAGTTTTATAGATAGAGGGAGGGGGCTACATGCAGAAAAAGTACAGTCAGCTCTGACAGTCATCTTGAAATTGGTCATCAGTAGTCTGACCAGCATCATCCTGATTGTTTTAAGTACAGTTAATCTTCAGTTCTAGGGTGGGTTTGTTTCCATTTCCTTGAGGCCAGTTCTTGAAACTGTGGAAGCTTATGTCACAACTATAATCTGGTCATCACGTAGCTAACTTCTCCACCTGGTGGAGTATCAGTATCTAGAAGACAGTTCACAGGATATGGCTCAGAATATTAACTATAGCCCTTGAAAAGGAGTTAAAAGTCCTTGACTATGCTTAATGAGTACATTATTATTTTTTGGCCTTCTTTGACTTATTTTTCTCTGTTTCTGCATTTCTCATTTCTCTGATTAAACTTACTCTTTGACTAAAATTCTCCACACAGAAAAGGTAGGCAGAGGACATTGGAGGAGCAAGGACCATAGGGTCCATCTCCATTTCAGTATCAGAGTAACATATATCAAATCAACACATTGTACACTTTAAACTTATATAATGTTATACATCAAGTATATCTCCCTAAAATATATATAATTAAATTCTTAAAAATGAAGAAAGTCAACTGAGAGCTCAATAGTTCTCCAGCTGAACAGGCACACCTATTACATAGGATATTCTTGCTTATGGATCTTCTCATGTAGGCTTGAAGATAATTCCTTATTTTCTTGAAACTGATGGCATGTGAGCATAAGGTGAAAATTTTCTAATCAGAGTGGATAGAATTGTCATTTCTCCAGAGGTTCTGAAAGAATTGATTATTTACCAGATTTAGGTAGACATTACAAGAGAGTTGCCTGTGAAGATCAAGAAAACATAAAGGGGAAGATCCGAGGTAGGAACAGCTTTTAAGGAGAATTGAGTAAGAACATATAAGCCAGAGAAGGAGGATTTTAAAAGGTCATAAACAATAATGGGCTCATTTCAGCTGGCAAGAGCCAATTGTAAAATTATCAAGAATTTTAAAATTGTTTGTTTAAAACAGCCAAAATAAATATTATATGAAGTGATAATTAAATAGCATAATAAAAACAAAGCTAATAATCATTACTTCACTATTGTTTCACTGTTTTACTATTTTCCATGCTCTTGAGGTTCTATGTCTATTGTATTTATATGGTGGAAATATTAATACTATGGTGTGTTTTACTGAATTTCACTGCATCCCTTTCAACTTTTCATTTAGTGATATCTTATTGGTAGCCTGGACTAGGAAATGGTGAGATTACTGTTATAAGTCAGCATTTCTTTCCCCTGGAGATCTGGTTATTAAACACTTACCAGAACACCACTGATGACAAGGCAAAACATTTGTGATAATGGGGTATTCTGAATAGAGAAGAGGTAAATTTGAAAAAGAAAGCTCCTCATCTTTTAATCATTCTAGAAATTGTGCACTGTGGAGAAACTGAAACTGTCATTATTAAAAAGTACTTCAAAACTTACCCACAATGTGTTTCATAGGACAATTCTAATCATAAACAGCAGAGGTTAGTAGTAAATACCATGAACTTAGGATGGAAACCTAGTTCTGCAATGTATCTAACTTTATACATACTATTTAATCTCTCTTGACCTCAATTTTCTCTTCTGTAATGAAGAATAATGTTTGTTTCTTGAAGACATTGGGAAGAATAAATAATTTGATTCCTATAAAGTGCCTAGCAAAGTACCTGGCACATAGGAAATGCTCACTGTGATCACCTTCACCTGGAAGAAAGTGATCCCTGTAAAAATCCACCTTTGTAAGATTCATGACCTAGGAACTCTTTGTCTTTGGATGTAGAAGGCATGGGTGACAAAAGGAAGCTAAACAGTTAGTACAGCCATAAAACTTTGCAAACCACTCCCATTAACCCACTTGTCTGGAAAGAACCATTATTTCCCTTTAAGAAAGTATATTCCTCTCTAGCCAACACCCTACCTATATTCCTACAGGTATAAGAAGCCTACAGGCATACTTTATTTTATTGTGTTTCACAGATATTGCATTTTTTTATGAATTGAAGAGTTGTGGAGATGCTGCATCAGAAGCAAGTCTATTGGTATCATTTTTTCAACAGCATCTGGGTCTCTGTGTCCCATTCTGGTAGTTCTCTCAATATTTCAAACTTTTTGCCTTCGTATTCCTCACCAGCAAAAGTTCTCCATAAATGTCTCCAGATAATCATCTGCATTCCTTTCCTCCACTTGCTGACATCACATTATTCGTTACACCACTCCAACCTGAGTTTCACTCACCCCCATCCACCAACTACGTCAATGATCTGCTTCAATCGAGATTACTAAATTGTTCTGGCACCCATTCAAAGCTGGTGAACTTGAACTTGGAGTTTTGACAATGTGACTCGTCTTTCTCATCTCCATATATCCATTTATGGCTTGTACCCACGGACAAGACCAGTCTGTTCCAGTCCTTAGGCTCAGGTAAAGCCTATGCTTGAGTCCAGCTTAGGCTTGCAGTTAGAGTATTTCATGCTTATGTAAGTATCATAAAAGCTTGGGTTTTTTTTTTTTAGTTCATCTAAGAAGCAGATACTGAGATGGGATTAAATGGGCAAACATGATACTACACAGGAAATGCCTGAGTAAGAGAAAAAGATCCCTCATGTATCTCTCCTTCTCTGGCCGTCCTGTGCTGCACACAAATGCACGTGCACTCCACGAGCACCTTTTCTTCTTCAGTTCTTTAATTGCTCATGTCTCTGTATAATCTCCCACCCACCTTGAAATTAACCAGATTGTGGGAAGAGTGGGAGAGGTGACCTTAAGCATTTCCTCTGAGAAGCAGAATTCCCACCCAACCGTGACGATTCCTGAGCGTTTTTATCCTGCCATGCAGCCTAACACATAGCGAAGGGCTTGGCATAGGTGGGAGTCAGGGAATACTGGAAGGATCTGGCAGTTGAGTTCCTGTTCACCTCAAAACTGCAGTCACATAAGGATCAACAGAGACTGCTGAGGAAGAGGCCGAGGGAACGAATCATGTGCCCAACACAAAATCCTTCACAGCTTTGCGCCAGGAACTTGAGCCTGTCTGTGGGCTCATTTAGCTGGACCCATTGCAGGTGTGTTTCATAAGCTGGATTGTTACCACAGTTGTGTGCACATGTGTGTTTCTTCTTTCATTGGCTTTCATAGCCTGGAGTTCCTTTCATTTAGTAGAAGGCACTTGGTTTATGTTCATTTTTTGGCAATTATCAAAAAGATGTTATAAACATTCACAAACAGGTTTTGTGTGGACTTGTTTTCATTTATTTCTGACAAATGCCTAGGAGTGGGGCTAAAGGATCATATGGAGTAAGTGTATATTTAAATTTTTGTTTTTTAACAAGGGTTTTCAAGTGTGGATTTTCAAGTGTAAACAGTGTGGACTGGAAGCTGCTATAAACACTACCCAAAATAATCTCAGTCCATGCTTCTTAAAAGATTGCAGACTAGTCTCCTTGGACAGCAAGGAGATCAAACCAGCCATTCCTAAAGGAAATCAGTCCTGAATATTCATTGAAAGGACTTAAGCTGAAGCTGAAACTCCAATACTTTGGCCACCTGACGCAAAGAACTGACTCCTTGAAAAAGACCCTGATTCTGGGAAAAATTGAAGGCAGGAGGAGAAGGGGATGACAGAGGATGAGATGGTTGGATGGCATCACTGACTCAATGGACATGAGTTTGAGCAAGCTTGGGGAGTTGGTGATGGACAGGGAAGCCTGGTGTGCTGCAGTCCATGGGGTCGCAAAGGACTGAGCGACTGAACTGAACTGAACTGAGGCCACACTGACCAGGGCCTCCTTAGTGGGGCTATGCACCTCCAAAAAGCTGGACCTGAGGTAAGCAGGGCTGTCCAGAATGTTCTGTGGAAGAAAACGCCCTACAACTGTGCTGTTCTCAAATGGCTGCTGCATGCTTTCAATTAAATCAATTTAAAAAGTAGCCCATGTGGAGAGTGGCCGGCCCATCTAGATCTTCTTAATGGTTTACAGAGGTCACTGGGGTGGTGGTGGACTGGGCGGGCAGCATGTGTGCTAAGTTGCTTCAGTCATGTCCAGCTCTTTGCGACCCAAGGACTGTATAGCCTGCCACGCTCCTCTGTTCATGGGATTCTCCAGGCAAGAATACTGGAGTGGATTGCCATTGTCTCCTCCAGAGAATCTTCCTGACCCAGCGATCAAACCCGTGTCTCCTAATATGTCTTCTGGATTCGCAGGTGGGTTCTTTACCATTATCGCTAACTGGGAAGCCCTGGATTGGGGGTGGACAGAAGAGGCTAAACACCACTCAGAAACAAGATCAGTCAGATCCAAACACTGGGATATACTATGGGGCAAAACACAAGACAATTTCAACAAACAAATCACTAGTGAAAAAGACAGGAGTGTCAGAATGACTCTCTGGGGACTTCTCAGGACAGACCACCACCTTGTCCTCTGCCTGCCTTTTGTCTACAGAAAATAGCCTCCTAGGTCATCCCTGAGTTCAAAAGAATAAATCAAAGAAATGACAAAATGCAGAAACGAAGGAAAAGAGTCAAGACAATATAAGTGTGTGTGTATATATATATATATATATATACACCACAATTTCTTTCTTCATTCATGCATCAATAGATTGTTTCTATATCTTGGCTACTGTAAATAGTGCTGCAGTGAATGTGGGGTGTAGGGGCTTCCCATATGGCACTAATGGTAAATAACCTGCCTGCTAATGCAAGAGATGTGGGTTCAATCCTTGGATTGGGAAGATCTCCTGGAGGAGGAAATGGCAACCCACTCTAGAAATCTTGCCTGGAGAATTCCAAGAACAGAGGAGCCTGGTAGGCTACAGTCCATGGTGTCACAAAGAGTTGGACATGACTTAGCGACTAAACAAGGCAAACAAAATAGGTTTTGTTATTTTTTTTTTTTTAACAAAGATCAGTTCCTTTAATTAACTCAAAATATTAAAATAATTGAAGCACTAAACAATGATGTTTCCAGAATTTCCTTTTGGAGTGCCTGTAGACATTAATCTGAATGGAAGGTTGGAAAGGCTAAGAAACTTCTCCTGGAAAGTCATCTATCAGGTGCCTGTGGTTGTTTCATATTGTTTTGTTTATTTGGGTTATCTTTGGATGGCTGAATGGCTAGAGATAGCAGAAAGTGTTAAAGCAATGCTAAGTTTTCAAGCCTCCCCTTGGCACTGCTGTTGGTGCTAAAGTTTGTTGCTTGGTGAAATGGACCGTAATTCACCATGTTTATAGACCTCAGCTGGTAGTAAATGAGTGTACCGGTCAAAGGTCACGGCTGTAGTTATGTGGCAGGCTTGCTGGGAGCCCAAGGTGGTGACAACTAGTAAATCATCCTGTAGACAAAGATTCCAAGAAGGGAAATGAAAGGTCAGAAGTACTGCTTATTAAATTCCTGAAATCATGGCTTCCTGTCTCACTGTGTTCATAAGCCTCAATGACTACAGCTGATGGGCCTGAATTTTCTCAACAAACCTTTCTAGAAGGCTTTCAGGAGAATGGCTGAGCAACTTCTGACTGTGGACTCTGACTATTTTTATAAGCAGTCTGTGGGCTGTTGTAAATGAACTCATAAAGTAAGAAATTCTCCTGTGAAAGCAAAGCGAAGCCACTAAAGTATACAGTCAGAGCTTAACTCTGAAACGAGATGAAAAAGTCATTTGAGTTTGAGTAAGTCAGACATTAGGATAAAATCTCAGTATCAGAACAAACTACCAGTCCCTCCCCAGGAAGAAAACAATTATAATAATATAGAATCTGAATTTTTCACTTATCTACAAGGTTAGCTTTTAAACAAGCATTGCACAGCAATAGAAAAAGGAAGTAATTCCGTAGATTTATGCAATTGAAGGCCTTCCAATAAGGGCATCACAGGGTAACTGGGCAGAATCTCTAGAGATTTTATGCCTAACATCTAGTTGCCTGTAGCAACTAAAACACAACACTGAATGGTACAGGGATTTTGCTCTATTTAGCTGCCTGGGGGCAAACTGATCAATTCTGTTGTTGTTGTTCAGTTGCTAAGTCGTGTCTGACTCTTCGCGACCCCATGGACTATAGCCCACCAGGCTCCTCTGTCCATAGGATTCTCTAGGCAAGAATACTGGAGTGGGTGGCCATTTCCTACTCCAGGGGATCTTCCTTCTCCTGCTCAGGGATCAACCCTGAGTCTCCTGCATCAGCAGCCAGATTCTTTACCACTGAGCCATCAGGAAAGTCCTACTCTGATGTTTACATAAACAGATTATAAAAGGTATTGGCCTTCTGCATCTCTTCCTCATATTTCTGGTACAAAAAGTCTTCTTTACAATAGTACTATGGTATCTTCAGTTTTCCCAAGCAACATTTAAGAAATCCTCAGAATGAATTTGAGCATTAATTAAATGTGAGTCTGAAATTTGTCATTGTTATGTTTGCCAGACTATTTGCACTTATTTAACAGGCTAAGCAGATGTTTACTTTCTCCCTCACTGTTTTATAAATCTTCTCTGAAACTGAGCTTAGTTGTAATGATGCATAATCCCAGGTGAAGGAGTATGGTCAAATGTATATAATGAGTGCCAAAGGAACACTTAAAATCCATTTTATGCATTTGTACTCCTATTTACATTAGTAATAGCTAAGCTCTCTGGGTAATTTTTACTAACTTGAGTATATATGTTCTTTCTCTGCTTGTTGATAGTGTTACATTTGTTCTAATTTCCCTTTTTCATTTATTATATCATATTTTTACAGAACACTTCACAATATACTTTTTGTTTTCTCTTCCACAACTGAATTTTTAATTTCTTCAATGTAGCTCCAAGATCTCACTTAGCTTTGAATCCAACAAAATTAGTTCCTAACCCTAACAAATACTCAACTGATTTTTGATTAGTAATTAAGTGAATTAACAAAATAATTTGATATTTTATTCAAATAACTTAACATTTCAAGGTAATAACTTTTCAATGTTTCCTTCAAAGCAATGTTTAATTATATTTTGGTGAGTTAACATTTAATTAAATTGAGATACTGAATCTTGTTAATCAATGATGACAGCTCACTGAGAGGAAAGTGTTTAATGTTGAGAGGAAAGGATTGCACTAGGGGGATATTAGAATATCAGCTTTTGCATACTATGGTGATGAGCAGTTAATGAAGAAGAGGGTTATTTTCAGGAATAAAATCAGAAATCTGACTCATGTACTTGCCTATGTACATGAGTACATGTATTTTCTTTTGGCTGGGCCTGACAACCAACATGATGTTCATGGCATACTATCAACCTCACAGTTGCTAGGTGTTGGTGTTACTGTTATTTTTTAGTAGTAGTAACAATGGATTCAAACCAGTTCAACTATAGCACTCCCACAGTATATCTTGTGACCAGGGAAGATGGACATGGTATCTGAGATTAATAATATAGACTTTGCTTATAGATAGAGTGAATCTAAGTGTTCAAAAGAGCATATAAGTAGTGACTTCACTATCATCTTGTTATAAAACCTAGACAATGGCTTTAACAGCGTATCAATTCTCTTCAAAAATAATGTCCAAAACACTATGGCTTTAGAAGAAAATAAGTAAATGAATGATAAATTTGAGTACATAAAAGTGATACAGTTCTTTAAAATGCCATAAGAAACACCAAGGACATGATCTACCAGGAAAGTATTTGAGATACATATATAGGCAATGTGTATGAATTATTGAATACACAGAGTTTTTGTGAATTGTTTGAATTCACAGACTGCAAGGAGATCAAACCAGTCCATCCTAAAGGAAGTCAGTCCTGAATATTCATTGGAAGGACTGATGCTGAAGCTGAAGCTCCAATACTTTGGCCACCTGATGCAAACAGCTGACTCATTGGAGAAGACCCTGATGCTGGAGAAGATTGAAGGCAGGTGGAAAAGGGGATGACAGAAGACTATATGGTTGGATGGCATCACCGACTCAATGGACATGAGTTTGACCAAGCTCCAGGAGATGGAGAAGGAGAGGGAAGTCTGGCATGCTGCAGTCCATGAAGTCGCAGTGTCAGACATGACTGAGTGACTGAAAAAACAGTTTCTTAAATCAGTAAGAAAACAAATCTAATGTAAATATCATATAGAGAAAATGGCAATAAAAGGTGAAAAATCATGGAAAGAGATATGAATTAAAAAATCTCAAAAAAAATACAAATGGACAAAAATGAATAATTGCTAAATTTTACTTAAAACTAATGGAATATAAAACAAATCACAAAAGTGATTTTTTAAAAAAAATCTAAAATATATTCAGTTCAGTTCAGTTCAGTCGCTCAGTCATGTCCAACTCTTTGTGACCCCATGAATTGCAGCACGCCAGGCCTCCCTGTCCTTCACCAACTCCCAGAGTTTACTCAAACTCATGTCCATTGAGTCAGTGATGCCATCCAGCCATCTCAGCCTCTGTTGTCCCCTTTTCCTCCTGCCCCCAATCCCTCCCAGCCATCAGGGTCTTTTCCAATGAGTCAACTCTTTGCATGAGGTGGCCAAAGTACTGGAGTTTCAGCTTCAGCATCAGTCCTTCCAGTGAACACCCAGGACTGATCTCCTTTAGGATGGACTGGTTGGATCTCCTTGCAGTCCAAGGGACTCTCAAGAGTCTTCTCCAACACAACAGTTCAAAACATCAATTCTTCGGCACTCTACTTTCTTTATAGTCCAATTCTCACATCCATACATGACCACTGGAAAAACCATAGCCTTGACTAGATGGACCTTTGTTGGCAAAGTAATGTCTCTGCTTTTTAATGTGCTATCTAGGTTGGTCATAACTTTCCTTCCAAGGAGTAAGCGTCTTTTAATTTCATGGCTGCAATCACCATCTGCAGTGATTTTGGAGCCCCCAAAAATTAAGTCTGATACTGCTTCCACTGTTTCCCCATCTATTTGCCATGAAGTGATGGGACCGGATGCCACGATCTTTGTTTTCTGAATGTTGAGTTTTAAGCCAACTTTTTCACTCTCCTCTTTCACTTTCATCAACAGGCTGTTTAGTTCCTCTTCACTCTCTGCCATAAGGGTGGTGTCATCTGCATATCTGAGGTTATTGATATTTCTCCCGGCAGTCTTGATTCCAGCTTGTGCTTCTTCCAGCCCAGCGCTTCTCATGATGTACTCTGCATATAAGTTAAATAAGCAGGGTGACAATATACAGCCTTGACGTACTCCTTTTCCTATTTGGAACCAGTCTGTTGTTTCATGTCTGGTTCTAACTGTTGCTTCCTGACCTGCATATAGGTTTCTCAAGAGGCAGGTCAGGTGGTCTGGTATTCCCATCTCCTTCAGAATTTTCCACAGTTTATTGTGATCCACACAGTCAAACGCTTTGGCATAGTCAATAAAGCAGAAATAGATGTTTTACTGGAACTCTTGCTTTTTTGATGATCCAGCGGATGTTGGCAATTTGATCTCTGGTTCCTCTGCCTTTTCTAAAACCAGCTTGAACATCTGGAAGTTCATGTTTCATGTATTGCTGAAGCCTGGCTTGGAGAGTTTTGAGCATTACTTTACTAGCCTGTGAGATGAGTGCAATTGTGCGGTAGTTTGAGCATTCTTTGGGATTGCCTTTCTTAGGGATTGGAATGAAAACTGACCTTTTCCAGTCCTGTGGCCACTGCTGAGTTTTCCAAATTTGCTGGCATATTGAGTGCAGCACTTTCACAGCATCATCTTTTAGGATTTGAAATAGCTGAGCTGGAATTCCATCACCTCCAGTAGCTTTGTTCGTAGTGATGCTTTCTAAGGCCCACCTGACTTCACATTCCAGGATGTCTAGCTCTAGGTGAGTGATCACACCATCATGATTATAGGGGTCGTGAAGATCTTTTTTGTACAGTCCTTCTGTGTATTCTTGTCACCTGTTCTTAATATCTTCTGCTTCTGTTAGGTCCAATATATTAGCAAAAATAATATGTTTGGTATTGTTTCTTATAGAAAATACTGAGCAATAAGAGCACTCATACTTCGTTGGTAGGGGAGTAAATTGTGTCATATATTTGCTGTGTGATTTGATATTTCTGCATATTTGTGCTCAGTCATGTCTGACTCTTTGCAACCCTGTGGACTGTAGCTCACCAGCCTCCTCTGCCCATGGAATTTTCCAAGCAAGAATAGTGGGGTGGGTTACCATTTCCTCCTCCAGGGGCTCTGCTCAATTCAGGGATGGAAACTACATCTCTTGTGTCTCCTGCATTGAGAGGTGGATTCTTTACCACTGGTGTCAACTGGGCAGTCTTTCAGCAAAACCAAAAATCCACACAGATTTTTACATATTTTTGGTGATTTGTTCTGTAGTCATTCTTACAAAAGAACACCAAAATACATTATACATTATGTCAACATTTTTAGTTATCAGAAAAAACCTGAAAATATCTTCATTTTTCACTAATTATAGTTAAGTCCTGATTTTCACCTGCTCCCTCCATAGTTTTCTGTGAGTTTACCATTTGTCACTCTCAAAAACAATCTTGATTTATGTGATAAATTTTATGGTCACCTTTCCAATATGGAAATGGTTAAATAAATTATGAAGGACAATCAGCACACGTGAATCTACTTTTTAATTTTATACTTTTCCATACTATTTGAATTTCTGCTATATATAAGTACTACTTTTATTCTTAAATATTTCTTGTAAAATATATGAAATTTACTTATTCTCTGAAATTCAATTAATGGGAATGATCTTCCATATATTCCTATACTAAATATTGGAAATCACTGGTTTTATGGTCACTGTCAATGGAGGTAATAATTCCTTCTGAACTCTAAGGTTCTAAACCTCTGATTCTGATGCCAACAGAATTCTAGTGAATTAAATTTTAATTATTTTCTTGAGGAACTTTGATTATTTCTATATAAGTCAATATCCAAATCTCCTAGGTTGGTTCTAATGTTCAGTTCAGTTGCTCAGTGGCGTTCGACTCTTTGTGACCCCATGGACTGCAGCACACCAGGCTTCCCTGTCCATCACCAACTCCCAGAGTTTACTCAAACTCATGTCCATCGAGTCGGTTATACCATCCAATCATCTCATCCTCTGTGGTCCCCATGTCCTCCTGCCTTCAATCTTTCCCAACATCAGGGTCCTTTCAAATGAGTCTCCTGGTTGTATCTCCTTGCAGTCCAAGTGACGCTCAAGAGTCTTCTCCAACACCACAGTTCAAAAGCATCAATTCTTTGTCACTCTGCTTTCTTTATAGTCCAACTCTCACATCCATACATGACTACTGGAAAAACCATATCTTTGACTAGATGGACATTTGTTGGCCAAGTAATGTCTCTACTTTTTAACATGCTCTCTAGGTTGGTCAAACCTTTTCTTCCAAGGAGTAAATGTCTTTTAATTTCATGGCTGCAGTCACCATCTGCAGTGATTTTGGAGCCCAGAAAAATAAAGTCTGTCACTGTTTCCACTGTTTCCCCATCTATTTCCCATGAAGTGATGGGACCAGATGCCATCATCTTAGTTTTCTGAATGTTGAATTTTAAGCCAACTTTTTCACTCTCCTCTTTCACTTTCATCAACAGGCTGTTTAGTTTCTCTTCGCTTTCTGTCATAAGGGTGGTGTCATCTGCATATCTGAGGTTATTGATATTTCTCCTGTCAATCTTGATTCCAGCTTGTGCTTCATCTAGCCCAGCGTTTCTCATGATGTACTCTTCATATAAGTTAAACAAGCAGGGTGACAATATACAGCCTTGACATACTCCTTTTCCTATTTGGAACCAGTCTGTTGTTTCATGTCTAGTTTTAACTGTTGCTTCTTGACTTGCATACAGATTTCTCAGGAGACAGGTTAAGTGGTAATACCTTCCCATCTCTTTAAGAATTTTCCACTCTTTGCTGTGATCCACATAGTCAAAGCCTTTGGTGTATCCAGTAAAGCAAAAGTAGATGTTTTACTGGAACTCTCTTGCTTTTTTGATGATCCAGTGAATGTTGGCAATTTGATCTCTGGTTCCTCTGCCTTTTCTAAATCCAGCTTGAACATCTGGAAGTTCAAGGGTCACATACTGTTAAAACCTGGCTTGGAGAATTTTGAGAATTACTTTGCTAGCATGTAATTCTAGATGAGTGCAATTGTGCGGTAGTTTGAACATTCTTTGGCGTTGCCCTTCTTCGGGATTGGAATGAAAACTGACCTTTTCCAGTCCTGGGACCAGTGCTGAGTTTTCCAAATTTGCTGGCATATTGAGTGTAGCACTTTCACAGCATCATCTTTCAAGATTTGAAATAGCTCAACTGGAATTGCATCACCCTCCACTAACTTTGTAGTGATGCTTCCTAAGGCCCACTTGACTTTGCATTCCAGGATGCCTGGCTCTAGGTGAGTGATCACACCATCATGGTTATCTGGGTCATGAAGATCTTTTTTGTATAGTTCTGTGTATTCTTGCCACCTCTTCTTAATAATAAAAGCATTCTAATGTAATGCTTGATAATTTCACAAACAGGATGTTAATGATATCTGAATAAAGAAGTCTTTTGCCTGAAATAATTTACTCAGTTTAAGCTTTTATTATGCTTAATAATAATTAATGCATAGTCATTTATTATGCTACAAATCAGAAGAAAAAGATTAGTTAAAAAGAAAAGCTCAGCAGCCCCTTAAAATGCCCTGAAAGAGACTAAAGTTGAAAGGATAAAATTGCAGAGAGGCTCCTTCACAACACTCAGGCCATACTCACTGTTAACAGTGGAGGCATCAGAGTCAGCGTTCAAAATCCAGCTTCTTATCACTTGGAAGAAATGTGGCTTTAGGCACGATAGTTAACTTTTTTGTATGTGAGAATCTTCATCTGTAAAATCAGAATAATAACTGTTATAGACTTCATGTTTGTGTCTTCCTGAAAATTCACATGTTGAAATCCCAATCCCCAATATGATGGTATTTGGAGATAAAGCAGGTCATTAGGTCATGAGGGTGGAGTTCCCATGATAGAATTAATGTCCTTAGAGGAAGAGGCAGGAAAGAGATGGCTAGCCTGAGTTGTCTCTTCATCCTCAGCCACCTGCCCCCCAGGAAAGGGGCTCTCACCAAGAACCTAGTAGTCTGTCAACTTGATTTGGAATTTTTAAGTTTCTAAATCTATAAGAAATAAATGTTATTTAAGTCATTCAGTCTATGGTATTCCATATAGCAGCCCAAACTAAGGCAATAACTATGTCTAATTTAGAGATGTATTCATTTCCTAAGGCTTGGTACTTTAGCTTATTACCACTAATTTAGGGATTTAGAACATCACAAGTTTATTCTCTTCTAGTCTGGATGTCGGAAGTCGGAAATGGGTTTGACCCAGCCACAAATCGAGGTATTGGCAGGGCTGTGCTTCCTCTGGAGGCTCTGGGGAGAATCTGTGTCCTTGCTTTTTCCCGTTTCTAGAGCTACATTCCTTGGCACATGGTGCCTTCACCACATCTTTAAAGTTATCAGTGTGGCATCTTTCTGACTCTGCTTCTGTTTCTATCATACAACCTTCTTTTCTGTGTTGTCTTATCTCTCGTTGCCTCCCTCTTAATAAAGCCACTTAGAAGTGCATGTAGGGCCAACCCAGATAATCTAGGGTAATTTCATTGCAAGATCCCTAATTTAATCTGCAAAGACTCTTTTGGCATATTAAGTAACATTCACAGGTTCCAGAGATTAGGGGCTGGGTACCTTGGGGACGATTATTCAGCCTACGACAATACTGTCACTATAGGAGTTAAAGGAGATAGTAAATATACATTTCTTGACAAACATTCAACAAATATTGAATAACATTATTATTTTTGTTACAAAGTTCTACATGGAAAAAACAAAAGCATAGCCTACACATTTTATATCCAGTCAAACTTCCCTTCAAGTATAATGATAACCAGCAACATGTTAGCAAACAAGAATTCAGAGAACAGCACCCAGGAAGACTTCTTTTAATTAAACAAACAAGTACATAAATAAAAGTACAGTGAAACTTAAGTAATCATGATATACATTTTTTTTAAAGAGGAGAAAAAAGTAATAATGGTAACAAATCACTGGTGAGTATTGAATTTTTTAAAATACAAATTTTAGATGAAAACTTTTCTCATTACAGTTAAAGAACAGCATATAATATAATAAATCTCAATATATAAAAATATATATCATTAAAAATTAGAAGGAAGTGAAGTAGAAGGAAATGAACATGCTAACTTTTTTCATTTCTTTTCTCAAAGATTCAATAAATGTGACCTAATGTCATATGCATCAAACAAAAAATAGTGACTTTTACTTTATAATCTTATTAACTCTCTATATACATTTGAAGGAAATAATATGTTTTAATGTTTATCTGAAAATATCAGAGATATTATTTTTTAATCTACTGATAAAATCAATGCTAATATTTGAATTATAAAATAGTATTAAATTTATGATCTTATATTGATAAAAATTAGTTCATCTACTTAGCTATGATGAGTCTATCACCTATCTAACATAAAGAAGGAATATTCTGAATGAAATAGAAAAAAATCTTGATATTAGTGATTTTATGTGTAACAAAATTTGAGTTTTTATGTGCTTTTTTACTTCATATTCTCCTTTATTATTAATTAGGGTTAAATCATCGGCATTCTCCTAATTAACGCAGAGTTATTATTTTTTCAATAATAAAGATGACAACTCTCCTGGAACCACAAATGAAAACTCTTAAGATCACCATCAGCGTCTCAGTGAATAAATCTAATCATTTACTATGGCTTCATGTCTTTTTAACATCTCTAGAGTATTTAATAATACTAGTTACCTTTTATTCTCTCTTCTGACTTGACTTTTACCCTCTTCTGGTTTAGCTTACTATAAAAACCTATCTTTTTGTCCTCTCATGATTCTAGAATCTCTTTTTCTTCATGGTCTTACTTTTCCCTTTTATATACCCATCTAAATGATTGTTTTATCTCTTTCAAATTGCCACTTTGACATCAGATAAAACTTGTGGCACATTAGAATTGCCTTGGGAGATAAATCGTAGTTCCCAGGCTACTTTAAACCAAAAATGTAATTAAACTTTCTGGGGTTAGAACACAGCATTGTTTTTGTTTGTTCATTTATGTGTTTGGTTTTTAATTTACAAGTGATATAGTTACTATGCAAAGCATGGTCATTAGACCAGTAACTTGAGCATCACCTAGAAGCTTATCAGACGTACTGCATCTCTTGGCCCATCTCAGACCTTTAAGACAACTGCATTTTTTAAATCCCAGATGATTCATATTCACATTAAAATTGAAAAGTACTGATGTAGATGACTAAGTTTAGCACTTGTCCTAACTTATCTCCTACATTCTGTCCTTATATGTCCACTATCATTTTCTTGTGGAATATCTTCAGTACATTCCAGTAAGGGTCTCAAACTCTCAACTTAAACTCAAAATTGAACTTACATTTCTTTGTTCTCTCAATCATGAGAAAACATTTTTCTGAGTCTTTATTCACTAACAGTATTTCTCTTCACTTTATACCTTATTAAATTTTGTCTTTAAAAAAAAAGTTCCTTCACCACAGTCTCAATGTCCTTTTGTATTATCCTCTTCCATATCTCTCAAGCAGTATTCCTTTTCATTTGCAATGCCAATTCAGACATAATTACCTCTCAGCTGAACTTTTGAGATGACTTCCCAACTGATCTTACTGCCTTCAAGAATCCCTTATTTCAATGTATTGTGCATGGTTACATTGGATTCGTTTTCCTAACACATCAGGATCAGCTAGCAAAGAGGTGAGACTAATATTAAAGATCTCTAAAAGAAGCTACATGAGCAACTCACTCATAAACTTCACTTTAATGGAAATAGAGCTCCCTTGCTGGCTCAGACAGTAAATAATGTGCCTGCGTTGTAAGAGACCGGGGTTTGATTCCTCATTCAGGAAGATACCCTGGAGAAGGGAATCCTACCCACTCCAGTATGCTTGCCTGGAGAATTCCATGGACAGAGGAGCCTAGAAGGCTACAGTTCATGGGGTCACAAAGAGTCAGACATAACTGAGTGACTAACACACGATGTACCATTTTAATGAACAGATTAAAGTCCTTTTCACATTTTCTGATTTCTTTGGAGATGAAAAAATTGGTGATTATAAACTATGGAAGAGTGCAGACTAGCAAAATCTAAAACAGTGAAACCAAGAAAGTCACAATGCCCTTCAAGAGCAAATATAACAGTAATAAATTATTTTCATTAAAAAAATTAATTTAGAAAGAGTCCTGTATGTTTGCCATTTGATTTAGTCTTTCCATCATTTATAATTCAAATAAAAAAGAAATTAACATTTCTAATTACGGCTGAAAGTACTTCATGTATTTCCTCAACAACATATTATAATATAATTAGTTGTTCAGGTTATGTCATTTTAATAAATTTGAAATTTTTCTTCAACCAGTAATCATGCCATGCAAGAATAATTAAATTATATCTGAATTCTGATGTTAGTGATTATGCAGTTTCCTACTTATCTGAGCTTTTACCTTTTAAAAATAAAAGAATAAACTCATCCATAAAAAGATGATACTTTTACTTCTTTGTAATGTTTAAGCTCAATTTAAAAATTGAAGCAAGACAGTCTTAACAAAAAAGGGTCTTTACACTGGAGAGGGAGGTGGGAGGGGGGATCGGGATTGGGAATACATGTAAATCCATGGCTGATTCATATCAATGTATGACAAAACCCACTGGAAAAAAAAAATAAATAAAATTAAAAAAAAAAAAAAAAAAAAAAAAAAGGAGATGAATTTTTTAAGGTTTTGAGGGAGAGTACTTGCAGAATTCCAGAAACTCAATTTGTAGGTATGTTTCCCTACACATGCTCAAGCATACAGATACTTACAACCATCAGTTCCCTGACAGCTCAGTGGTAAGGAATCCACCTGCTATGCGATGATACTGGTTCAATCCTTCGGTCAGGAGGATCCCCTAGAGAAGGAAATGGCAACCCTCCCCAGTATTCTTGCCTGGGAAATCCCATTGACAGAGGAGTCTGGCAGGCTACAGTCCATAGCTATAGTCCATAGGCGTCGCAAAAGAGTCAGACATGACTGAGTAACTAAACAAAGAAGAAATTGTTTCTCTATTCCCTGATTAAACTCAAAACACTCAGATTTACACATTCTTTAGAGTGAACAGTTCTCTATCCCTATCTTCTTGCTGTACTATAAATGTTGAGATGAATCAGTTGCTCTTCCCCTCCAAGCCCACCATCTTCCATACCTTGTGTTACAGAATTCTGACTAAGTGCTTACCATTTGTCCGAGGAGAGTAGATGGTGGGACGTTTTTCAGATTTAATTGAAATCACGTTTCTTTGACATGTACTGCCTTGACAAAGATAGATTGAGAAGAAAACATCAACTATCAAGAAAATTCCAACTGTCAGCTTGATTGGGATTGCCACTTTTCCAAAGGGAAAATTCAGAGGCGTCGTACCTCTCTCCTTGATGTACACATCTATTCATTCAGCATATCCTTTACTCCACTGCTGCTTGGTCACTAAGTCATGTCCAACTCTTTCGACCCCATGGACTATAACCCATCAGGCTCTTCTGTCCATGACATTCTCCAGGCAAGAATTCAGAGTGGGTTGTCATTTCCTTTTCCAGGGCATTTTCCCAGCCCAAGGATCGAGCCCAAGTCTCCTGGATGGCAGACATATAATTTACCACTGAGTCACCTGGGAACTCAGCCTTTACTTCCTAAGCAATATTTGATTGTGCCCCTTCTGTATATCCACTGTAACTACCTCAACTCAGGCCCTTAAATTCTCTTGTCTTGATCATTCCATTGGTTTTCTAACTGGGCACCATGTTTTCAGTTTTTATTCCCTGTGAATGATATATTTTATCTTATAAAAACCCCAAATGAATTTTTCTCTGGTCAAACCAAAACCCAAACCATACTAAAACAGATGCAAACCTTCAAAAGCATCATAATGCCTGGAAAATAAACTCTAAAGCTGTCGTTTAGACTAAAGCCATCTCACAATCAGCATTTTGTTCTTGCTGCTCCCAGGTTTAGAGTTTGAAATATAATAACATTTTGTATTTACTCACTGTATTTATAAATGAACTCAAAAGAGCTAGTGTTCCATAAACTCTCCCATAATATTTCATAACACTTCTACTTAGTATTTCTGTTACATACTACTCTTTATCCACACTGCAAGTGTCTTCATTCCATATGAAGCCCTGTGACTTAGGTATCTTTTCTTATAAAATAGCTAATACAGAATTTAAAAAGAATGATGTTCCAACATGGAAAGAACTAAGTAGAGATTATTAAATCATTAATAGTACAGCATCCCTTGGTATCTGGAGGAGGGGGTTATTGGATCTAGGAACTACCATGGATACTAAAATCTGCAGATGCTTTAGTCCCATGATGGGTCCTCCATATCTGTGGTTTCACATTCACAGATTCAACCTACTACACATTGTGTAAGTGCTGTTTGCATTTATTTAACAAGAAAAATCCACTTATAAGTGGCCCTGCATAGTTCAAACTCATGTAGTTCAAGAGTTAACTGTATATTCTGTTGTATTCATAAGTATCAATAGATAAATAGGTAGGTAAATAGGTAGACAGATGAATATTGAAAGGAGAAATGAAGTGAGAAAGAAGGAATGAGGAAAACAAATTGGGGTAACCATCTAATTTTTCCTACCTCCAAGCCGAGTGGATTGAATTGCTGGGCAGTTATGGAATCCTATGTTTATCTGTCATTTTGTTAAACATACTAGAAAATGTGAAAATAGATTTGTGATGCTTAGCTAGAAATAATCACTTCTAAAATTTAGAAAAAATATCTGATGTAAGTGACGAATTTAAACAGCAAGTTCAGGGGAAGAAGCATTAGCTTCAAAGCTGGAAAACATAAATTTCAGTCACATCTTTGATGCTTAAGAACTTACTCTAAGTACTTAACAAATTACTGTATCAGTTCAGTTCAGTTGCTCAGTCATGTCCAACTGTATGCAACCACAAGGACTGCAGCACGCCAGGCTTCCCGGTCCATCACCAACTCCCGGAGCTTGCTCAAACTCATATCCATCGAGGTGATGATGCCAACCAGCATCACCAATGAATATTCAGGACTGACTTCCTTTAGGATGGACTGGTTGGATCTCCTTGCAGTCCAAGGGACTCTCAAGAGTCTTCTCCAACACCACAGTTCAAAAGCATCAATTCTTCAGTGCTCAGCTTTCTTCATGGTCCAACTCTCACATCCATACATGACTACTGGAAAAACCATAACTTTGACTAGATGGACCTTTGTCAGCAAAGTAATGTCTCTGCTTTTCAGTATGCTATCTAGGTTTGTCATAACTTTCTTCCAAAGGAGTAAGCATCTTTTAATTTCATGACTACAGTCACCATCTGCAGTGATTTTGGAGCCCACAATAAAATAAAGTCTGTCACTGTTTCCATTGTTTCCCCATCTATTTCCCATGAAGTGATGGGACTGGATTCCATGACTTTGCTTTTAAATGTTGAGTTTTAAGCCAGCTTTTTCACTCTCCTCTTTCAGTTTCATCAGAAGGCTCTTCAGTTCCTCTTTGTTTATTGCCATAAGGGTGGTGTTATCTGCATATCTGAGGTAATTGATATTTCTCCTGGCAATCTTGATTCCACCTTGTGCTTCATCCAGCCCAGCATTTCACTTGATGTACTCTGCATTTAAGTTGAATAAGCAGGGTGACAATATACGGCCTTGTACTCCTTTCCCAATTTGGAACCAGTCTATTTTTCCATGTCCGGTTCTGTTGCTTCTTGACCTGCATACAGATTTCTCAGGAGGCAGGTAAGGTGCTCTGGTAATTACTATATATATTTTTATTATTTAGCTTTGTTAATAATAAGCTGCCATTTATGAGACTATTATTTGAGCCTCAATTGCTTAATAGATGAAATAAGGATACTAATACCTGCTCTATCTTTGGATGGGGCTTCCAAGGTGGCTCAGTGGTAAAGAATCTGCCTGCCAATGCAGAAGGTACAGGTTCGATCCCTGGGTCGGAAAGTTCGCCTGGAGGAGAAAATGGCAGCCCATTCTGGTATTCTTGCTGGGAAAATCCTATGGACAGAGGAGCCTGGCAGGCTACAATACAGTCCATAAGGTTGCAAAGAGTTGGACACACCTGAGCAGGCATGCTATCTTTTGATATTCCCATAGTTTCATATCATGAAGATCAAATCAGATAAAGAAAATACGCTGAAAATTTTAAAATATGGAAATTTGTCTTTCCCCCAACTCATTTAGCTGTTTAATAGATAAATTTAGAAGTACTTATTTAGTATATAAATGAATAGTATTCCACAGTTCTCAGAAGTTTCAGATGTATCTATGGCAATCTGGATATTTGCTTTTTATAATGCTCTTCTGGGAATTTTATTGTAAGGAAATTAATTTTCAAGCATTTTTTTCCTTCTCAGCTTTTTCTCAAGGGGCAAGATATGATAAAGGTTATGTTGGTATATGTTGAAATTTAGCATTTAAAAAGTGGAATGTTTTAAATCCACATGAAACAACGTCAAAAGCTTTTTTGTATGAAATACTTTATTGCTAGGTTCCTAGCCCACAATACCTCTCTTCAGATTTAATGTTTTACTTTGAGATCACATTTACACATTTGATTACATTTGCTTTATTCTGAATATCTTTGAAGAGTGTGTATAAAGCTAAAACCTGTAAATTCTCCTTCAGATAGAAATTTTAATACATGGTGAAGAGTGGTGAACATTCTATCTTTTTAAGTGTGTTCAGCTATTTCAAATCCTAAAAGATGATGCTGTGAAAGTGCTGCACTCAATATGCCAGCAAATTTGGAAAACTCAGCAGTGGTCCCAGGACTGGAAAAGGTCAGTTTTCATCCAATCCCAAAGAAAGGCAATGCCAAAGAATGTTCAAACTACCACACAATTGCACTCATCTCACACACTAGTAAGTTAATGCTCAAAATTCTCCAAGCCAGGCTTCAACAGTATGTGAACCTTGAATTTCCAGATGTTCAAGCTGGATTTAGAAAAGGCAGAGGAACCAGAGATCAAATTGCCAACATTCACTGGATCATCAAACAGGCAAGAGAGTTCCAGAAAAACATCTATTTCTGCTTTATTGACTATGCCAAAGCCTTTGACTGTGTGGATCACAACAAACTGTGGAAAATTCTGAAGGAGATGGGAATGCTAGACCACCTGACCTGCCTCTTGAGAACTCTGTATGCAGGTCAGGAAGCAACAGTTAGAACTGGCCATGGAACAAAAGACAGGTTCCAAATAGGAAAAGGAGTACATCAAGGCTATATATCGTCACCCTGCTTACTTAACTTATATGCAGAGGATATCATGAGAAATGCTGGGCTAGATGAAGCATAAGCTGGAATCAAGATTGCCAGAAGAAATATCAATAACCTCAGATATGCAGATGACACCACCCTTATGGCAGAAAGGTGAAGAAGAACTAAAGAGCCTGTTGATGAAAGCGAAAGAGGAGAATGAAAAAGTTGACTTAAAGCTCAACATTTAGAAAACTAAGATCATGGCATCTAGTCCCATCACTTCATGGCAAATAGATGGGGAAACAGTCGAAACAGTGAGAGACTATTTTTTTGAGCTCCAAGATCACTGCAGATGGTGACCTCAGTCATGAAATTAAAAGATGCTTACTCCTTGGAAGAAAAGCTATGACCAACCTAGATAGCATATTAAAAAGCAGAGACGTTACTTGGCCCACAAAGGTCCATCTAGTCAGTTATGGTTTTTCCTGTAGTCATGTATGGATGTGAGTGTTGGACTATAAAGAAAGCTGAGCACTGAAGAATTGATGCTTTTGAACTGTGGTGTTGGAGAAGACTCTTGAGAGTCCCTTGGACTGCAAGGAGATCCAACCAGTCCATCCTAAAGGAGATCAGTCCTGAGTTTCATTGGAAGGAATAATGTTGAAGCTGAAACTGTAATACTTTGGCCACCTGATGTGAAGAACTGACTCATTGGAAAAATCCTGATGCTGGGGAAGATTGAAGGTGGGAGAAGGGGACAACAGAGGGTGAAATGGTTGGATGGCATCACTGACTCAATGGAAAAGAGTTTGGGTAAACTCCGGGAGTTGGTGATGGACAGTGAGGCTGGCGTGCTGCAGTCCATTGTATCGCATCGCAAAGAGTTGGACATGACTGAGCGACTGAACTGAACGGAATTGAACTGAAGTGTGTTCTAATCCCTATTGCTCTACTTTAATATGTATTTTCTCTCTCATAGTCATTGTATTATTGCATTCTGAACTATGCATATTTTATGAGAAATAATGGGCTAAATCAAAGCTGGTAACTGTGTGCCCTTTTGGAATTCACTGATACATATCGCCTTGATTTATTACACACAAATTGAAAGCAACAAGTGGTTTTTCAGTTTCTCAGTTTTATGAACAATCCAAAGTGCACTGGTATTTCCTGTAAGGTCCTAATAGCAGAACAGGAGTTATTATTCCCATTTCACAGATGTCTGTTCAGATAGTTTAAGATGCTTGTCTTATTCTCACAATAGCACAAGAAACCTTCAAAGGGAAATGAATCAGAATTCCTAAAGTTTTTTTTTTTTTTCTAAACAATGCTGGTATTTACTAGCTGCTTGACCTTGAGTAAACCTCCTGTCCCTGTGGACCTCAGTTTTCATATCTTTAAAACTAGAGGATTAAAGATGATTGCTAAGGTCTCTTGTGACTTCAAAATTTTATGAATTTAATTTAAGTGTAAATGCTAATTTATATATAGTAAATCAAATATGCTTGCATGGTTAAAAATGTTTTACTGAAAATTTTGGGTAAAGAATCACTCCATGTCATGGCAGTCAATATTTTTATAGCAGTTTAAAATGCTTCCTTCTTTCATTGCTCTTTTTTTCTAATTGCCATTTAAAAAATTATTTTCTAACACTACAGACAATATATTGAGTAAGAGAATTTCAAATTAGAAGGTCATTTACTGCAACCACTTTTATTTATTTATTTTTTCTACATGCTCCTGGCAGCACATGGAATTTCCTTGACCAGGGCACAAACTAGCACTCCTTACCATAGACGACTAGGGAAGCCCAGTTACCATTTAATTTTAAAATCAACTTTCATATTTATTTGTCACTTTTATTTCACATTTTATTATGAAAAATTTCAAAGATATAAGAAATTTGATTTAAACACAACCTAGAGTCTAAAATAACCATTTTGCTCTGTTAGTCTTCAGTTCAGTTCAGTTCAGTCGCTCAGTCGTGTCCGACTCTGTGACCCCATGAATCGCAGCACGCCAGGCCTCCCTGTCCATCACCAACTCCCGGAGTTTACTCAAACTCATGTCCATAGAGTCGGTGATGCCATCCGGCCATCTCATCCTCTTTTGTTCCCTTCTCCGCCTGCCCCCAATCCCTCCCAGCATCAAGGTCTTTTCCAATGAGTCAACTCTTCGCATGAGGTGACCAAAGTATTGGAGTTTCAGCTTCAGCATCAGTCCTTCCAATGAACACCCAGGACTGATCTCCTTTAGGATGGACTGGTTGCAGTCCAAGGGACCCTCAAGAGTCTTCTCCAACACCACAGTTCAAAAGCATCATTTTTTTGGCGCTCAGCTTTCTTCACAGTCCAATTCTCACATCCATACATGACCCTGGAAAAACCATAGCCTTGACTAGATGAACTTTTGTTGACAAAGTAATGTCTCTGCTTTTTGATATGCTATTTAAGTTGGTCTTAACTTTCCTTCCAAGGAGTAAGCGTCTTTTAATTTCATGGGTGCAATCACCATCTGCAGTGATTTTGGAACCCCCCAAAATAAAGTCAGCCACTGTTTCCACTGTTTCCCCATCTATTTGCCAAGAAGTGATGGGACCAGATGCCATGATCTTAGTTTTCTAAATGTTGAGCTTTAAGCCAACTTTTTCACTCCCCTCTTTCACTTTCATCAAGAGTCTTTTTAGTTCCTCTTCACTTTCTGCCATAAGGGTGGTGTCATCTGCATATCTGAGGTTATTGATATTTTTCCTGGCAATCTTGATTCCAGCTTGTGCTTCTTCCAGCCCAGAGTTTCTCATGATGTATTCTGCTTATAAGTTAAATAAGCAGCGTGACAATATACAGCCTTGACGTACTCTTTTTCCTATTTGGAACCAGTCTGTTAGTCTTGTCACATATCTATCCAACCATCATTCCTCTCTCCATATGTCAATCTATCTCATTTTTGACAGATTTTAAAGTAAGTTAGAGATATCTGTACTCTTCATCCCTGAACACTTAAGAATGCATATGTTTAATTAGAGTCAATATTAATTTATAGGTTTTTTTTTTAGTTTATATTTACATACAGTAAATTGCCCAATCTTAAGCAAACAATGTGATGAACTTTGGTAAATATATAAATATCTATGAAACCCAAAACTTTGCCAAGATAAAGAATATTTCCATCTCCCTAGTAAGTTTTCTTGTGCTTCTTCTCATTTAGTCCCTATATTTCCCTCTAGAGGCAACTACAGTTTGATTTTTTTTTCTGTCAGAGATTGATTTTACCTATTATATAATTTCATACAAATAGAATCAGGCACCATAACTAACATTTATTTTCCTCATCAAAAATTTTCAGAGTCATCTATGCTGTGTTTATTCTTTTCTATTGGTGAATAGTATTCCATTGTCTGAATATATCATACATTCTTATGAGACAAAAGACCAATGATCTTGAGAAAGCTTCATAATATGAATAGTTTGGATACACTCTAAAGCCAAACCTGCAAAGCAGTAAATATCTCATTGTGCAAATGGCATAGCAACTTTATGTATGGTTAGTAAGAAAAAGGAGGGAGGAGTAAAACACAATTTCTACAAACTAAGTCTAATCTTATCCTAAAAAAATTTAAAAAATCAAATGCTAAGATTTTGTGTATAATTAGGCTTCTGTTTGGAAGTCAATATAATTATCTCATAACTACAGTGATTATGGCAAAACCAGATCTATTGCTGGCTTGGCTGATGAGAAACCATGGAGAGTCAGCTAAGGTTCTGAGCTGGATTCCCTTCCTGATGTTTCTGTTCCTCACAACATACTAAGTCATGAGGATATATAGAGTTGTTAATGTTATATATCAGTTGAAAAATTTATCAGCTCTATAACCTTGGTAATAATAGTTTACTAAGGGAACTCTATAAAGAAAATAAGGGTCTCAGATTAACTTTAAGGGGAATGAAGTTGGGATAAGTGAGCTGGTATTTGTACCCTGACATAGACTAGTCATTAGGTGTGGTCACCCTGGCAAGGCAACATGTCCTTGAGTGGCTCTCTCTTCAGCTGAGTCCATCTTGTATGGGCTGCCACTTGAAGGTTTTCTTTCAGCAGTGGGGGAATAAATCTTTCATTCTTAAAAAGGATACACAGGGTACATCAGTGTGGCCACCATACTTTCTTGGAAGGTTCACAATTTACCTTTTTTTTCTCCCTCATGTCACAGTTATCTACTTATTTATGTGCTCAGAGGCTTAATCGTGTCCAACTCTTTGTGACCACATAGACTGTAGCCCAAGAGGCTCCTCTGTTCATGGGATTATCCCAACAAGTATACTGTGTGGGGTGTGGGGTGCCATTTCCTCCTCCAGGGGATCTTCCCAACCCAGGGATCGAACCCACATCTCTTGCATCTCCTGCAATGGCAAGGGCATTCTTTACCACTAGTGCCACTTGGGAAGCCCATCATCTTGCCCACTAGATGGAAGACACCTTGAAGATAGAATGGTGAATTTTTCAACTTTGATCTACCTGGTAATGTCAGTTACTCAACTTTATATTTGCATTATTATGCTTCATGAATGTATGCCCTTTTTTCTTTCATAAAATCCCTATGCTAAACCAAGTATTTTTGCTTATGTAAAGTCAAACCTGCTCAATCATTGCTCCATGTGACCTTTTCTTTCTTCTTCTTTTGCTGTTACCTTTTACGTTGTCTTAAAGGTGCAATTATGCTGTTAAGTTCTTTTACATCCTAATTACATAGCTCTAACTTTGTTGGCTTCCCTGGTGTCTCAGCAGTGTCTCCTGCCTGCAATGCAGGAGCCGCAGGAGACATGGGTTCGATCCCTGGGTTGGGAACATCCCCTTGGAGAAGGAAATGGCAATCCACTCCAATACTCTCGCCTGGAAAGTCCCATGGTCAGAGAAGCCTGGCCAGCTACAGTCCATGGGGGTCACAAAAAGTTGGACGCAGCTGAAGCAACTTAGCACACAGCACACAGCTTTATTCAGAATTTCTCCCTTGTCTTTTATTTTGCTACCAAATTTTCTGTATTGAGTATGTCACAAGAAACTAGCGTTCTTCTTCATCACATTATTCAAAATGTTATACATAGCACAGAGTCTTCCAAATGAGACCTAGTTAATAAACATGTTGAATTTGAATGAATCTTATCAGAGGCAGTTTATAAGTTCTTAAATATTTGACTTTTAGGAGATGTCCAAAATTTCTGTTAACTCATTTTATTATGACCTTGTGTGTGTCTGTGTGTGTGTGTGTGTGTGTGTGTTGAGATGATGGGAAAGAAAATCTAAATGATATAAGATCATTGGGAATTTATCTTTAATTATGCCTTCATCCAGTATAAAACTTGGTGCACATTGGATTTTTAGATTTTTCTTCTCTTTATTGACTTCATGTGTCAGAATGTCCAGTGCATTGGAGACTATCCAACACCGATGGTTAGAGTAATCAGGTCACTAGGTGATCAGTTTTCCAGCAATGAAAAGTACAAACTGACCCCATATATACCTATAGTTCCCTCAGGACAATCTGCTCAAAATATGAGAACAATGGAAGGAAAGGCAAGCATGTGCAATGTCAAGCTTATATTTATAAACATGAATCAATTCTAGTTGGATCAGAGCTAACTGAACATTTGTCTCAGACTTCAAGGAGAAGAAAGTTGAAAAGAAAACTCTGCATACAGACATGCCATAAGGAGTTGTAGCACCTTTTAGTTGTGTCAAAGTAGTAGACAGTGTTCCCATAAAAATTCCCCTTTCTGTTCATGCAGAGATATTGCTTACTCTCCACTTTCAAACTGTATCCTTCTGCATTCATGTATTCTGCTAGAGGTTATCAGTCATAGCTTGGTAAAATGACAGGTCCTCAGCAATTTGTTCCCTCTCCCTCTAGAAGCCAGCTAACAATTGATGGGATTATATGCTTAGTGAGCTGGAGGCTGACAATATTTCATTATGACATAACAGCAACATTTACAAAAATAAAGCTTAAGTAAGCTTGGGAAGCGATTTCACCCCAGGGAAACTGAGAATATGCATTATTTTTCTGCATGGAATCAATAACCAAGAATATTTAATACTACACTATGACAGAATATCTATATGCATGAGTTCCTTAGTTAATAAACAACCTAATAATATTCTTCAAACTTCAAAGTTTATAAAGTTATGGAACTAAAGAGGGAGAAGTGAATCTAATTTGATTGTTGAAATGAATAAGGACATAGAAATGGTTGGTGGCATCTGTTCTCTATTTAGCTGTTCAGTTTCCTATGCAAATGGTCATTTCTAACAGAGTTGTTATTGCTTTAATATCACATATTTAAAGAAGAAATTGAAGTAATACAGAAAGAAAAAAGATTAGAAATTTCTCCACTTAGAATTAATCAAGGTGGATATGGTTGTTGTTGTTGTTTAGTTGCTGAGTTGTGATGGACTGTTTGCGACCCCTGGACTGCAGCATGCTAGGCTTCCCTCTCCTTCACTATCTCCTGGAGTTTGTAAAACTCATGTCCATTGAGTCACTGATGCTATCCAACCTTCAGATATTAAGTGTACAATATTCTAAACATCTATATACTTATGGAGAGAGAGACATAAGACAGCACTTCTGTAAAAAATAAAATTACATCTTGCATGCTGTTTTTAGCAAAATCATTAAAATTTATTTTTGTATTATATTTAACAGGGAGAGAAAAGGAAACTGAACTTAAAATGAAGGAATGGTGAAGCTCCAATTCATGTTTTTAAATTGGAGATAGTAGTTCTTAAAATATCCCTAAAATAAGAAAAAAAATTAAAAATTTTTTAATTTTATTTTTCTTTTATTTCTTTTGTCTCTTTGCTAAGTTTTGTAAATTAACATTATTATGTGACTATAGATCCCATGGTTATTTATTCTTAATTCTGTATTCAAATGTTCAACATTGGTATTTTACAAAGATCATCTATTATTAGTTAATTTATTTTTTATTTATCTTTGTTGTCCAGATTTGGTCATCAAGTAGTTTTGTTTTTTTTTTTTTATAGGATCCTGGATGCTATATTTCTTCAATCCTTTCATGCTTGAGAAAAACTGTGACTTTAATAAGCTTGAGATTTAATAAAGAATAATGTGACTAGTATAAATTTCTTGCTATACTTTCTATTTCTTAGACTTTTATAAATGTATATATTGCTCTGTTGTTCTCTGGCATGGCATGATGATGAAAAGATATTTAAGGCCACCCTGACATTCCTTCCTATAAATAACTCAATTTTTCATCAATATATTTAGCATCAACATGCATTTATATCTTTTCTTATAACCATGTGTGCCATATGACCTATTGATCCATTTCAGGCAAAATTTCAGCTATTATATCTTTGAACTGTTTTAAAAGACACCAATTATACTTGTGTTGGATGGTCTTTGTCCTATAATTTTATACTTTTCTGTTAGTTACTTTCTCTTATTTCTATTTGCTACTTCTCTACATCTTTTCTCCCAAGCAAGTAATTAAAATTGAGCTCTGTTAGTCCTTTAAAAGATATTTTTATTCAATTTGTTGGTTTGTAATAATGCCATTTTAGTTCTTTTTTCTGTAGTATTTCTTTTAATGTTACTTTGTTATTTTTAATAATCTCACTTTTTAGTACTTTTTCCTAAAATTCGAGTCTTCACAGAATTCTTCTTTAATATGAAGCAGTCATGAAGGCTTTCTTATGATGTTTAAGTTCTTTATCTGTCTTTGCACACTTTTGGTGTAAAATGTTTTCATGTTTGCAGTGACAATTTTTCACTCATCCAGACATTCTATTCCCAGGTGGTGCTAGTGGTAAAGAATTTGCCTGCCAGTGCAGGAGACTTAAGAAATGTCGGCTTGATCCCTGGGTCAGGAAGATCTTTTGGAAGAGGAAATGGCAACCCAGTCCAGTATTCTTGCCTGGGAAATCCCATGGACAGAAAGGAGCCTGGCAGGTGACAGTCTTTCATGTTGTAAAAGGTCAGACACTAATGTCTCAGTCTGAGCACTGAGACATTCTATCTTTGTTTAGCTGTGGTGATCTCTCCTTGACTCTTTTACTCCTTTTTTAAGATCCTGAACATGGAATTCGTGGAATAAATATAGGTACGCATGCATGCTCAGTCACTGGAATAAATGTTGCCTTCTAAACACTCCCCTCAAGTCTGAAGGTGCAGGATAGGGAGGAGATTATTTGGAAGTTTCTGCAGTTGGAGGATTGAACTTTATTTGTTCCTTTGAACAAGTAAAGGATCTTGTTAAAACCCTCCAGTTATGTTCAGTATATATAACGTTATGGTTGAATTGTGTCTTTCAGGTTGAAGCCCTAACCCCCAGTGAATGTGACCTTATTTGGAAAAAGAGCATTTCCATAGGATCAAGTTAAGATAACGTTATTAGGGTGGACCCTAACCTAATGTGACTATGTCTTTAAAAAAGGGAAATTTGAGCATGGTGACAGGCACAAATAAAGGCATAATGACATGCAATGCTGATGGCTGAGACTGGGGTAATACATTTATAAGTAAAGAAATATCAAAGATTTCAACAAAAACCACAAGAAACTAGGTGAGAAGCATGGAGCAGATTCCCCCTCACAGCTCTCATAAGGAACCAAGTCTGCTAGCATTTTGCCTTCAGAACTGTGAGACATTTCTATTGTTTAAGGCACCCAGTCTGCTGAACTTTGTTATGGCAATCCTAAGGAACTAACACTTAGGAATGTTTCTTTTTCTTCTGGGTAAAAAGGAAATTCAGCTTTGACTCATTCTTCCAATTCAACATAGAGGTCTGAATGTTCAGGAAAACATTATTTTTAAAAAACCAAAAAAAAAAAAAAAAAAAAAGATAAGAAAAATAATGCCTCTGTGGTTTTGTCATTGTTAATTCTTCTCAGATGGAGACAGGGAACTTCACCTGGTGCTTTCTCTTTGTATCTTACCATATTCTTAAGTTTCAAAGTAGTGAAAGTGAAAGTCACTCAGTCATGTCTGACTCTTTCACTTGTCAGGTTCCTGTCCATGGGATCCTCCAGGCAAGAATACTGGAGCAGGCAGGCATTCCTCTTCCTGACGGAGAGATCGAATCTGGGTCTTCTGCGTTGCAGGCAGATTCTTTAGTCTGAGTCTTAACTTTACTATTCTTTTATTCTCAACAGCTCATTAAATTTAGAGATAGAAACTTTTTCAATGTAGATTTTACCTATATCCTTTATCTGGAATCATGGTTTGATTTAGATTTCTCTTAAAAGAAAAAAGTCATCTATGTGGTGCTGAATATAGTAAGTCTTAGGCCAAGGATCCTCTGAGCCCTGGAGTGGGTCCTTAGCATGGATGAGTCCTATGCAGATGTACCTTCTTAATTTCCCTGGTCTCTAGGTTAGTACTAATTAAAGGGCAGGGTGAGTAGACAGAGCATTTAATACATTTTTCCTACTTGGCCTTTTGACGATGTGCTATTATTACATTATCACACTGTCACCCATCTGTTAAATCTATGAGCAATCTTTCATCTAGTTTAATGAAAGGAAGCATTATAGAAAAAAAGTCAAACATGTCACTTTAAATAAATAGTGGTAAATACTTCTAGAATATTATACACTTGTTTGGATATTAATAATTGAATTTTTAAATTCTCTTACATCTCCCTTGCCTACCAAAGTAATTGTGACCAATAATAACCATTTGAAAAATGAAAACAAAGAATTAGTCACTCAGTCAAGTCTGACTCTTTTTGACCCATGGGCTATGTAGCCCACCAGGCTCCTCTGTCCATGGAATTCTTTCTCCAGGCAAGAATACTAGAGTGGACAGCCATTCCCTTCTCCACGGGATCTTCCCGATCCAGAAATCGAATCCCTGTCTCCTGCAGTACAGGTAGATTCTTTACCATCTGAGCCCAGGGAAGCCCATAACCATTTACCTCCATATAAAAGTTATTTTCCTGAGTACTGTGAATGGTGATACTGTGAACATAAGGGTGCATGTACCTTTTTGAGTTACAGTTTTGTCTAGGTGTATTCCTAGGAAGTGGATGGCTGGATCATACAGTAGTTCTATTTTTAGTTTTCTGTGGAACATTTACACTATTTACCATAGTAGCTGCACCAACTTGCAACCCCACCAACAGTGCAGGAAGATTCCCTTTTCTCCACATCCTCTCCATTGTTGGTTATTTGTAGACTTTTTAATGAGGGCCACTGTGACCAGACTGAGGTTTTACCTCACTGTAGTTTTGATTTGTGATTCTCTAATAATTAATTGTGTGCTTGTCCTCAGTCACTCAGTCGTGTCCAGCTCTTTTGAGACACCACAGACTGTAGCCCACCAGGCTCCTCTGTCATGGAATTTCCCAGGCAAGAATACTGGAGCAGGTTGCCATTTCCTTATCCAGGGGATCTTCCTGATCCAGGGATCGAACCTGCATCTCCAGTGTCTCCTGCATTGGTAGGTGGATTCTTTACCACTACGCCACCAATGATGCTGAGCATCTTTTCGTGTGCCTACTGCCCATCTGTGTGTCTTCTTTGGCGAATGTCTATTAAGGTCTTCTGCTAATTTTTTGATTTTTGTTGTTGAGTTGTATAGTCACCCTTGTCTGTTGCATCATTTGCAAATGTTTTCTCCTGTTTCATAGGTTATGTTTTTTGTGTGTTTGTTTCTTATGGTTTCTCTGCACCAGAAAGATCCCCTGGAGAGGCAAATGGCAATCCACTCCAGTATTCTTGACTGAAGAATTTCATGGACAGAGGCTGCAGTCCATGGAGTTGTAAAGAGTCAGACATGACTGAGCGACTAACATTGTTTTGGAAAAGCGTGTAAGTTTGATTAGGTCCCATTTGTTTATTTGTGTTTTTATTTTTATTGCCTTGGGAGACTGACCTAGGAAAACATTGGTACAATTTATGTTGGAGAATATTTTGCCTATTCTCTTTTCTAGGAGTTTTATGGTGCCAGTCAACAGATGACAGGATAAAGATGTGGTACGCATATACAGTGGAATACTCAGTCATTAAAAAGAATGGAATAAAGCCATTTGCAACAACATGGATGCAACTAGAGATTGTCATAGTAAGAGAAGTAAGTCACAAAGAAAGGAAAAAATATCATGATGTCAATTATATATGTAACTCTAAAATGTGGCACAAATGAACTTGTCTACAAAATAGCTACAGACTCAGATATAGACAACAGATTTGCAGTTGTCAAGGGGGAGTGAGGGAGGGAGAGGTATATACTGGGAGTTTGGAGTTACTAGCTACCAACATTTAGAAAGGATAAACAACAAGGGCCTACTGTATAGCACAGGGAACTATATCCAATCTCCTGGGATAAACCATAATGGAAAAGAACAAAAAAATGTATATGTGTATAACTGAGTCACCTGATGTACAGAATAAATTAGCACAATATTGTAAATTAGCTGTATTTCAATAAAAAAAGAGAAAAAGTTATTTTCCTACATGCAATCCAAGCTAAAAGGGATCAAGCTAACTCTCACTTCACTTATATCCAAATTTGGGAAAGGAGAAAAATTGATTATGACATTGGAATAGCATAAGAACTGAAATCCCCAAGCTTCTCACTTGATTTAGATTTAGGGTATTGATTTAGATTTACAATGTAATAACAGTTTTCTGTTAACTGCCAGTGTAATTAAGAATAATTATTTTTCTTAGCACTTCCCAATAATCAAAGAAGACTATCACACAAACTTAGGAGAACTGCATTGTAGCAACAAGCAAAGAAAAAAGCTTAATCATTGGCAAAATCTCTGTGCTATTTCATCATAGTTAATACACAGCTAATTAACACAATCTGAATAAAGTAACATTCACTCACTATAGAATACTTTGTTAGGAGGTGATTTCTATCCCATTGTTAGGCACAGTTGTTGTTGTCTATAGCTTCCTTTTATAGGTTGGTCTGTGGCGGACAATGACCTTAGTGGCTAACATTGGTCCTGGCCGCATGTATATTGAATATGAAGGTGAAGCAGTTTGGATGGGCACCCAGTAAATGAAACCCAATTGATAATGGATTAGGCAAACAGAACTTTATTTTCCTCCTTAATTACAGAATCTTTAATGAAGGCAGATTTCATTATATTGTTGATGGGTTGAAAGATAGAGTGGTGGTGCCAACCAAGTTGGTCCCTTTTATTAAAAAAGCAAAGGAGATGAAGAAACACGTATTTGGCTAATTATATAAAGAGAAGCAGGAAGACAGGATTTGAGAATGCTTATTGAATCAACCATTCATCAGGAAATAATATGAAAATAACATGTTCTACATGCTCTTTGTTTTCCTTTTAGCATATTTCCCACATTTGTCAGTAAGTTCCTATTGAGTAATGAATGTTCATTTGTTTGATTAAATTTTTTGGATTTAAAGTACTCAAAGACCTGAAAATTTCTATTTAGAAAATAATTAAAACTGACTCGCCAGTCAACTCACTTTAGATTCTTCTGATATTTCCATTTGTAAAGTATTTGCTGGCTGTAAATTGGAGTTTTACTTGTTTCAGTCAAAATACACTTAGCAATCAAATGAAAAATACAGTGGTCATATATACTCAAATTTCTATACTGATCCATTTCACTTACATGTTTGGGAGGTCAAAACAACAAAAAAATCCGGATTAGTGAGCCAAATAAACAGAGTCTGAGAAATAATTCCAGAACTCTGAACTGTTTTTAAAACTGAACAGTGCTCATGAGGATTTGCCTCCAGGGAGTCAAGTTATTGGGCTCTGTGGGTTAAAATAACAATGGAATTAAAGTTAATATTTATGTGAGCTTTGAACTGTTGGGGCCCCTTAGGTTAACTAGCTACATAATATTAATGGGAAAAGTTGGTTCTATCACTATTTCCCATAGCTTGTGAATATATTAAATTTGCTAATAAATGTTTAGCAAAAATACTTCAAAATATCTGATTTACCTAGGAAAAAGCACAATGTAGGAGAAACATTTTGAAAAATAATAAGAAAAACATAGAAAAATTTTTGAACAATATCAAAAAAGCAATTAAATTACCTTGAAAGTCACCAGTGAACCTCTTAAAATTTCAAGACCTACTTGAGTACAACAGAGTATTCTTTTAACATTAAATCAGAATCTATGGCTTGTGGGTGGCTGGGATAGGAAAATACACAAAGTGCTGACTTCTTAACAGATTATTGACCAGGCGATTTTTGCAGAAATGAATGCCCGTGGCATTAATATGTCTTCAGTCAATAATGTGTCAAGATGTTTTTAGAAGCCTCAGAGCTTGGGAGTAAAGTGTTTGCTAAAGAGAACAGAATGAATGGCACAAACGCTTTGGGTGATTATGTATATATGTGTGTACAAAAATAAAAATATTTTTTTTCCAGTAAGTAGAAGCAGGAAGTAGAGGAAAGAATAGTCATATGAATGAAACAAAAAAAGCAAAGACTTTTATAAAAGAAGGAAAACAACCAATTCTCCAAGATAGGATATATTATTACGACCTAGACCTGCCCTTGCTACCCACGCTAACTTAATTCACTTTTCCTTTAAGAAGGTACACCAATCAGAGAAAACATAACAGTCTGGTTTGTAAGTCAGAACTGGCTCCCTGCCCCTACCATGTTTGCCACCCTACCAGTATCCTGTTTCCTTATCTACAGAGTTCCTTGGAGCACTCTTGAGCTATGATTCTAATTGAGGCTAAGTAGGGCATAGCAGAGAGCTAAAGTTCTCTGGTCTATCAGCCTAGGTTTACCCTTTTCTATGAGCAAAACAGGCTGTGTTTTGCTATGATGACCTCAATAATTCATGTTCTGTTGCCCGTATCAAAAGGGCAGCCTTTGCTGTTGATCATCATGTAAGGAATGGTTTTAGTCATTTGTGAAATTATTAAGGTATGTTCAAATTGTAAAAAAGCCATGTGCTTTTGACCAGTAGCAAGTTGAACAAAGGGAAGAAGCAGCAGAGTGCCGGCTGTTACGTTTCACATCTTGTGCCAACTCGGGGCACCACTGAGTAACGTATAAAGATTGTGCTCAGGATCATATCACCTCTCTTCTCAGTGTTTCCCTTAGCAATCCACCCTGTAGTCCTCAGGATACCACCTGGTTAAAGAACTCCATCTTCCCTGTACTTTCTTTAGGTTACTTGGCTCTTGTCTGACCAACCTAGCCCCAGTTTCTCATGCCAATAACCATCTCAAAAGGTATTTATTTCTGTAACAGTGGCTAGAGTTTGCAATGGTGATATGTTGAAGTGTGAATTTCTTGCATGAAAAAGGTCCATATAGTCAAAGCTATGCTTTTTCCAGTAGTCATGTATGGATGTGAGAGTTGGACCATAAAGTAAAGCTGAGCACCGAAGAACTGATGCTTTTGAACTGTGGTGTTGAAGAAGACTCTTGAGAGTCCCTTGGACTGCAAGGAGATCAAACCAGTCAATTCTAAAGGAAATCAGTCCTGAATATTCATTGGAAGGACTGATGCTGAAGCTGAAACTCCAATACTTTGGCCACCGGATGCAAAGAACTGACTCATTGGAAAACACCCTGATGCTGGGAAAGATCGAAGGCAAGAGAAGAAGGGAACAACAGAGGATGAGATAGTTGGATGGCATCAATGACTCAATGGACATGAGTTTGAGGAAGCTCCGGGGAGTTGGTGATGGAAAGGGAAGACTGGCATGCTGCAGTCCATGGGGGCGCAAAGAGTCAGACATGACTGAGCAACTGAATTGAGCTGAACTGAATACTATTTGGGGTTACAGACCTTTTTGAGTACTCTTGGCATCTTGCCATTTGAGTAATTCTTGCTTTGTTTTAGTAGATGTTTTGGCTTTGGCTTCCTTTCCCCTACAAAAGAGCTTGAGACAAAGATCTGTTTGTGGGAAAGAAAGGAATAAGCCAGAAAATGGAAGAAACAAGCAAGAAAGCCAATACAAGAATGTGTTACCTAGTAATCCATGGTAGGTGAATATGGCTTGATTCAATGTGATTTTAAGAACAAACATATGAAATATGCCTCTGAGCTATTCACCAGAGGACAAAGGAGAAAGCATTTATCCATCAGTCCCTGGTCCCATTGGTCAAGAATGGGCTCCTGGGCATTAACTCCCCAACCTTCCTTGTGTTCCTGATGAGGATACAGACTAACCCTACAGCATATGAGAAGCCCCATGGAGAAGCAGAGCCCTGAAATGAGTCAGATAAGAATGAGTGTTTTCAGGATGCACTTAAGTGACACTTAAGCAAAGCTTCAGTGAATTTGTTTTGTAGCAGTGGCTGGAGGAAGAGGTGGGATGGATAGAATCTAAAGAAGTGTATAAGAGGTTTCTGACACACTGGGGAAGGCCAGTTTTGATAATCCAATCTCTGGCATAGTCTTGTCTCAAGATCCACAATGTGGGGCTAGATAAAATACTTTCCCTAATGGGGGGGTGTTAATCAAATAACAAAGTTGGACATCTTTTTTGCTCCCATTTGGCTTCATTGACAGGAGAACCCTAGATGATGAATAGACCTCCTTGGCTATGAGTAATTCTCAGCTGTAGGCATCTTCTGAAATGTCACCAACCTTTTAATAAAATGAATAGAGGTAAAAACATTACATGATCTCTAATAAAATCTAACATTTTGAGAGGGATTACAGAGTAAAACATTCTGACTTTTTCATTTCTCATAATTTCCCTCCCCCCTTCAAAAGAAGGCATGTTCTAAGAAACAATAAGAAAAGAACTTCTTGGAAATAAAGCCAAGGCATTTAGGTAGGTGAGCAGAGGATTCAGAAATCTAATTTTGTCTAGAACTATGTCTAAAAATCAGGAAGTTAGGATTTCTTAGTGCTCCCGTGAAGCTATATAATTCCAGGTTTCCTGTCTCTGCAGCTTTGCATGGTTAGCTCATCATTTTTCTTAATCCTTCCATGCCAACTCAGTTCCACTGCGTTCAAGACTTAACTCAAGCCCTTTCTTCTACATTAACCTGCCACTGAATCTCTGTCTGTGTGAGCTTATAGTTTTCTTCAGCATTTTTAATAGCCAGTGTTTCCAAACTCTGCTTCACACACCGAGCAAAGAGAACATTTAACAACATTCCTCCATTAGCCTTATTTCTCTTTCACTGATATTGAATTCATTGCCCCATTTTCTTATCTCTGTTTCACTATCTGATTTATATGAAGCATTGTATAGTTTGGAAAATATCAGGCTACCTTTGAAAAAGTGAGTGTGCATTTATTCAGCCATTCATTCAACCTATGTATTAAGCACTCACTCCAAAGCAGGCTCTTGGGCTGCAAAACCAAATGGAGAAGACAAACAGGGCTCCTGCTTCAAAAATCTTAAGTGGGGCAAGGAATGGAGTACAGGCAAATCATGCAGCTTGATTTTAAACATTCAGAATTGGAAAGCTGAATAATGTCCTAAAGTGCTGAAGTACAGAGTGACAGAGGTGGACTTCAAACTCAGTGTTCAAGGAAGGGCTCTCTGGGAAGGGGATACTTAGGCTGATTCCTAAGTGATGGGGAGGATTTAGCTCCAAGGAGGGGTTAGAAGGACAGTATATTAGGAGAAAGGATAGCATAGGAAAAGCCCCAGAGCTGAGCGGGCATATGGAGGAGGACGGTGCCCAAGAGAAGGTTGGAGGGATGGGGCAGTACTACCTTCTGTTGGACCTTGTGGTGTGGCGAGGATTTTGGCTTTTCCCATATATGTAATGGCAATCCCTTGAAGGATCTTATGAAGAAGAACAGCATAATTGGATGTGCTTCAAAATGTTTAGTTTACTGTGTGGTGATCTGTTTGGGGAGGGCAAAGACAGAAATGCAGGAACCAGATGAAGGAGGTATTTCAGGCAAAAGATGATTGGTGATGCCCACTAAGAAAGAAAATGACAGATTCAACATGTGTTTTAGAAAAGAAATTGTCAAGTATTTAAGAAGAGTAAGGAAAAATCCTTTATGTATTATGTACTGCATTGAGTGTAATTTAAAATTTTTTGTATGCTTATTTTTTCTCATCCATCAAATTAATGACTTTTTAGAATAAGGTCAGTTTTTTATAGGTACTCTGTACTTTTCTTAAATTTCTGAAAACAAGACAGATATTCAATAAATACATTTTCGTTGTCCATTTTGTCTTAACTAAGCTACAAAATACTTTGTTGAAATCATATTAGATGCCAGAGTAAGATATCTTGAGTGCTTTCAAGTCCTTCCAGTCTTGTTTTTATTACTCTGTTATTTGGTGAATGGATGCTAAAAACCACAATGTTGACTTTTTGTGGGTGTTTCATAAAAATGGGAAATCTCTCTGTTCGGTTATATTGATACTGCCAAACTATTAAGTACGGTTTTCAACAGAACACAAACTTGGCATCTAAAACAAGGACTGGTGTGTCCTTGAAGTCGAAACAGATCAAAAGATTCTTAATCCGTGTAGACTCTGGATAACTTTCATAAAACAAAGTCAAAATCTACTCAAGATGGCTGCAAGCAGAGTCTTCTTGAAGCAGGAACACTTTCTCCAGTCATGTCCTAAAGGGAAATCTCATCCACACACTTCCCTGGCACACACTTTCACTCTTAGTGACATCCCTTTTCTTCCCAGGTACCAACAATTATTCTCAAGTAAAAGTCCAATAAATTTATTCACAGTTCTTGAAGGGTTTTATTTCCCAGGAATATTTGATGCCAAAATTATTTCCACAGATTAATTTTCAGATATGAAAGAGCTAAAGGGACAGTGTTCTTCCTAAGGAAAGACTAAGGGCAAAGATAACTCTGCTTCTCTGAAGTTTGGCAGTGTCTGAATCCAGAACTCCCTAAGTGGATCTGACTGAGGACAATTGGGGAGATTCTTGGCAGCTCTCAGAGCCAGGAAATTTCCCTCAAATTTAGAGATGCCCTTTTCTCTCTCTGGCTTCCCTCTACCTATAGCTTTCAAAGAATTCCAGAAAAACGACACCACCTTCAACCATGGAGGCCCTCTGACCCCTCTCCTAAAAACTAGAAGATTTAGATGCAGATGGAGGTTTGTCTCTCTTGTGTTGGTAAGTTTTATCATTTATGCTAACGTTTGAAGAGACTGCCACATATTTTGAAGGATCAGATGATAGCCAATATACTCTTGAGATTTAAAAGCTCAATTTGGGAATCAGAGTCCTCACATTTATTAATGGTCCCTCAAGAACATTACTCTGGGGGGGAGGAGCCAAGATGGCGGAGGAGTAGGACGGGGAGACCACTTTCTCTCCTACAAATTCATCAAAAGAGTAACTGAATGCAGAGCAAACCTCACAAAACAACTTCTGATCGCTAGCTGAGGTCATCAGGTGCCCAGAAAAGCAGACCATTGTCTTCGAAAGGAGGTAGGACAAAATATAAAAGATAAAAAGTGAGACAAAAGAGCTAAGGACGGAGACCCGTTCCGGGAAGGGAGTCTTAGGCGGCCTTGCTTGGGCTAGGGTCCGGGCCTGAGTGCCCTGAGGACAATCGGAGGGAGCTTCTGTGAGGTGCCAACTTGAACTGTGGGAGACCAAAAGAGAGAAAATTAACCGGCGGAACACATTGCCGGCCGTTCGCAGAACAAAGGGACGGAGAAAGTCCCAAGAAGAGGTCGCAGGCTGCGGACCCGCCCAGCCCCGCCGGAGGCAGGAGGCAGGGGGGAGGGGAAGGTCGCGGCGAGACACAGGGCGCAGGCACCCGACCGGCGCGGGCGGGACTGGGGCTGGGGACGCAGAGGGCGGAAGGCGCGCGCACCCGACTGGCGCCAGCGGAAACTGAGACTGGGTCCGCGGAAGGGAGTGAGTGCGCCACACCTGGGGACAGTGCGCCCATCAAGCCCCTCGCTGCCTGGACCGCTCTGACAGGGAAGGCACAGAGAGCAGGCGCAGCTTTTCCTTCCGCGCTTTTGTGTAACACCCGAGGGCTGGAACCTAGCGCAGCGCGGGGCGCGCTCCATATAGAACAGCCGGGAGCCTGAGCAGCGCAGACGGAGAAAGCAGCGTCAGCCCCTCCCGGCAGCGCCAGCCCGCCCCCTCAGGGCCAGCCCCTCCCCGCAGCGTCAGCCCCGCCCCGCAGCGCCAGCCCATCCCCGCAGCGTCAGCCCCTCCCAGCAGCGCAACGGAACTAGCTAACTGAATAAGAGTCCACCTCCGCCGGCCTGTGTCAGGGCGGAAATGAGGCTCTGAAGAGACCGGCAAACAGAAGCCAAATAAACAAAGGGAACCGCTTCAGAAGGGACTGGTGCAACAGATTAAAATCCCTGTAGAAAACACCGACTTCACGGAAGGGCCCTGTAGATATCGAGAAGTGTAAGCTGGAACGAGGAGCTATCTGAAACTGAGCCGAACCCACACTGACCGCAACAGCTCCAGAGAAACTCTTAGATATATTTTTACTTTTTTTTTCTAAGTAAGGAAAAAAAAAATTTTTTTTTCTTTTTATATTTTTTCTTTTTTATTTTTTCTCTTTTATTTTCCTTTAAAATTCCCTATTACTCCCCCATTACTCCTTAACTTTCATTTTCATAGATTTTTACGATTTTTTTAATTAGGGGGGAAAAATTTTTTTTTTTTCTTCTTTCTTTCTTTTTTTGTTTTTTTTTTGTTTTTTTTTCTTTTTTTTCCTTTTTCTTCTTTTTTCTTCTTTTTTTTCCTTTCCGTTTTCTCTTTTATTTTCTATTTTTCTTTTTCTCTTATTTCTTTTAAAGTCCTCTAGTACTCCTCTACTACTCTTCATTTTCATTTTCACTACACTATAACCTTACCAAAAAAAAAAAGAGAGAAGCCCTATCTTTAAACCGAAGATTATTCTCTCCCAATCTTGACTCTCTGTTTTCTACCTCAGAACACCTCTATTTCCTCCTTTCCCCTTCTCTTCCCAATCCAATTCTGTGAATCCTTGTAGGTGTCTGAGATACGGAGAACACTCCGGGAACAGACAGCTGCGTAGATCTGTCTCTCTCCTCTTGAGTCCCCCTTTTTCTCCTCCTGCTCATCTCTATCTCCCTCCTCCCTTTTCTCCTGTTCATGTAACTCTGTGAACCTCTCTGGGTGTCCCCAACAGGGGAGAATCTTTTCGCCATTAACCTAGAAGTTTTATTATCAGTGCTGTATAGTTGGAGAAGTCCTGAGACTACAGGAAGAATAAAACTGAAATCCAGAGGCAGGAAACTTAAGCCCAACACCTGAGAACACCAGAAAACTCCTGACTACATGGAACTTTAAGCAATAAGTGACCGTCCAAAAGCCTCCATACCTACACTGAAACCAACCACCACCCAAGAGCCAGTAAGTTTTAGAGCAAGACATACCACGCAAATTCTCCAGCAACACAGGGACATAGCCCCGAATGTCAACATACAGGCTGCCCAAGGTCACACCTAACACATAGACCCATCTCAAAACTCATTACTGGGCACTCCATTGCTCTCCAAAGAGAAGAAATCAAGTTCCACGCACCAGAACACTGACGCAAGCTCCCCTAACCAGGAAATCTTGACAAGCCAATCGTCTAACCCCACCCACTGGGTTAATCCTCCACAATAAAAGGAACCACAGACCTCCAGAATACAGAAAGCCCACTCCAGATACAGCAATCTAAACAAGATGAAAAGGCAAAGAAATACCCAACAGGTAAAGGAACATGAAAAATGCCCACCAAGTCAAACAAAAGAGGAGGAGATAGGGAATCTACCTGAAAAAGAATTTAGAATAATGATAATAAAAATGATCCAAAATCTTGAAAACAAAATGGAGTACAGATAAATAGCCTGGAGACAAAGATTGAAAAGATACAAGAATTGTTTAATAAAGACCTAGAAGAAATAAAAAAGAGTCAATTAAAAATGAACAATGCAATGAATGAGATCAAAAACACTTTGGAGGGAACCAAGAGTAGAATAACGGAGGCAGAAGATAGGATAAGTGAGGTAGAAGATAAAATGGTGGAAATAAATGAAGCAGAGAGGAAAAAAGAAAAAAGGATCAAAAGAAATGAGGACAACCTCAGGGACCTCTGGGACACTGTGAAACGCCCCAACATTCGAATCATAGGAGTTCCAGAAGAAAAAAAAAAAAAGAAAGGCCATGAGAAAATACTCGAGGAGATAATAGCTGAAAACTTCCCTAAAATGGGGAAGGAAATAGCCACTCAAGTCCAAGAAACCCAGAGAGTCCCAAACAGGATAAACCCAAGGCGCAACACCCCAAGACACATATTAATCAAATTAACAAAGATCAAACACAAAGAACAAATATTAAAAGCAGCAAGGGAGAAACAACAAATAACACACAAAGGGATTCCCATAAGGATAACAGCTGACCTATCAATAGAAACCCTCCAGGCCAGAAGGGAATGGCAGGACGTCCTGAAAGTAATGAAAGAGAATAACCTACAACCTAGATTACTGTATCCAGCAAGGATCTCATTCAGATATGAAGGAGAACTCAAAAGCTTTACAGATAAGCAAAAGCTGAGAGAATTCAGCACCACCAAACCAGCTCTTCAACAAATGCTAAAGGATCTTCTCTAGACAGGAAATGCAGAAAGGTTGTATAAACGTGAACCCAAAACAACAAAGTAAATGGCAACGGGACCACACCTATCAATAATTACCTTAAATGTAAATGGGTTGAATGCCCCAACCAAAAGACAAAGATTGGCTGAATGGATACAAAAACAAGACCCCCATATATGCTGTCTACAAGAGACCCACCTCAAAACAAGAGACACATACAGACTAAAAGTGAAGGGCTGGAAAAAAAAATTTCATGCAAATGGAGACCAAAAGAAAGCAGGAGTCGCAATACTCATATCAGATAAAATAGACTTTCAAATAAAGGATGTGAAAAGAGACAAAGAAGGACACTACATAATGATCAAAGGATCAATCCAAGAAGAAGATATAACAATTATAAATATATATGCACCCAACAGAGGAGCACCGCAATATGTACGGCAAACACTAACGAGTATGAAAGAGGAAATTAATAGTAACACAATAATAGTGGGAGACTTTAATACCCCACTCACAACTATGGATAGATCAACTAAACAGAAAATTAACAAGGAAACACAAACTTTAAATGACACAATGGACCAGCTAGACCTAATTGATATCTATAGGACATTTCACCCCAAACCAAGCAACTTCACCTTTTTCTCAAGTGCACACGGAACCTTCTCCAGAATAGATCACATCCTGGGCCATAAATCTAGTCTTGGAAAATTCAAAAAAATTGAAATCATTCCAGTCATCTTTTCTGACCACAGTGCAGTAAGATTAGATTTCAATTACAGGAAAA